>NC_069115.1:33301793-33901793 GCF_025612915.1 Magallana angulata
TATTTGAAGGTGTTCAGCAAATTTTATATTATTCCTCAAACACATAAAGAAGAAAGTGTGGAAAACTGAAGTGGGATAGACAAACGGACGGACGGACAGACAGACAGACGGACGGACGGACTGACAGACGGACGGACGGACGGACGGACGGACGGACGGACTGACGGACGCTAGACGAAAGCTATAGTCCCCTCCGGTGAAACCGGTAGGAGACTAATAATATATTGCATCTCCGCCGCAATTTATTTGCAATGCAGATAATGGTATAATATCATCCTGGCTCTTCTCATAAATGACAATTGAAGACTTCAAAGTCTGATAGGCACATCAAATAACATTGACTTCACACAAATCTGTTTTCAAATGTTTTTAAAACTTAATGCATCAACGTTTATTCACATATACACCAAAAACTAAAAAAAATTATATTTCACGAATGTGTAAAAGAGCAATCGTTACACAGTACGAATACTCAAGCTATGTTAACGAATCAAATCTAGATAGGTGACACACTGTCAGTATTAAAGCTAATGCGAGACTGGCTGTTATTTTTGATGATGCAATAACATTTATGTGCAGATTATCCTTTTAACATGTTTATTTATGAATAAACGCTTGCAATATGACAAAATGTAGTTACATGTACTATGCATATTTGTCAGTGTTAAAATTAAGATATGTCAGGGGAACAATATGAGAAACATTCACCCTAATAGAGAGTGTTGTTGATTTTGTGTAATTTTGGCCTGTGCAGTGTGTACAGAGTATTGCGACAATGAATATACATGTATCAGCCTGACACAAAATATGTCATAAGATCTCATGATAGCGTTTTCATAAAACTAATAAATCTAAGATAAACATATGGTTGTAAGAAATTTGAGAATAAGAGAATACTGAACGTTCCGGTGCCATATCATACATTGGAAATAAACTCGGTAATTAGTCCGAAAGAAACATAAACTTTGTGAATAGAACTATGAATATGAATATGATTTTGGACATCACCAAAAAGTTTTTCTAGAGATATATGCATCCCATATTCTACTGGAATGTGACAGCAATTTTTTTTTCCCTCGGTATGAATGAAATTCAAAATGGCAATACTGTCAATTTTCTAGAATATCCCGAGACTATATTAACTATTGAGGTAAAAGAGTAGTACTATGAATGATTTACTTTAAAACCTTTTTTACTTTTTAAATGCAAGTGTGCCAGAAATTAAATATTTAAAGTTACCAAGGAAAATCTCCATCATGATACAGATCTGTAAACTTGTCCTCTCTCTCTCTCTCTCTCTCTCTCTCTCTCTCTCTCTCTCTCTCTTTCTCTCTCTCTCTCTCTCTCTCTCTCTCTCTCTCACACACACACACACACACACACACACATACGTGTAAGCGGTGCCAATCCAACACCTGCATTCCCCACCCTCCAAATGGACACTATCATTTGTACTCACTCAAATTAAAAACGAAAAACACCATTGAACTCATTTTTGTTTCAGGATTGTTATTATCGGTTGCTATTTCTTCTATTTTTACTTTTCTTTACCTTGACTTGGCGCCTGCTAAATAAACACTAGATTTACACATCCAATTGAACACCTCTTAAACACACGTTCAAGTGAACATCTTTTATACACACTTTCAATACAACTCCACAAATCCATACACACCCATTCAATTGAACACCCCATTAAAACTCGTCCAAAATCTCTATATCACATATATTCCAGAGTATTGCATTAAAATGAACTTTATTTATTTTACAACAATTGATAAACAATTTATATCATTATCTGTTGGCACGGATGTAAGCATGAGTGGATAATTGACGTGGGAGGAAGCCGGAGTGCCCAGAGAAAACCCACATGTCCAAGCGGGCGACCGCCATACCCTTTCACGTCCAAACACTGTCGATCATGGGGATCGAACTCAGGTCGCAGCGGTGATAAGCAAGTGCATTGTCAACTGCGCTTCTTGGAAAGTCAAATATTGCATTAACAACATTAAGAGCTGACTATATGTATGTGTACTCGTTCATGCTCCCTACATACATGTAGTCTTAGAAAATGTATTTGTTTTTCATTAGCAACATCTGTATATAAACATTTGTCTCTTTTCACAAAGAATTTGATACATGATAGAATTCACTTT
Source organism: Magallana angulata (assembly GCF_025612915.1). Lineage (NCBI taxonomy): Eukaryota > Metazoa > Mollusca > Bivalvia > Ostreida > Ostreidae > Magallana > Magallana angulata. The sequence continues at coordinate 33,303,950 of NC_069115.1, forward strand.
CATTTACTATATTATGTAACTTTTTAAAAACATTTGCAAATTAATATCTCAATTTAAATATCAATGATAACATTAAACAAATGTATCAACCTAATATGGAAAAATAAAGAAAATGAATAGAACATTGATGGCCATTCCGTATACCTGTAAAGCCCCTAAAAAATTAAACCTTCAAAATTAAAGCCCCTTTCACAGTTGGCGCACGAGCTGAAGCGACAAAATATTCAAGCGACCCAAAAAATAGATATAGTTAGCCAAACTAATCGCATATGAAAAAGTACTCTATGAAATACGAACGATTCGGAGCGACCGTTGAGCGATATAAATGCATCGAATCTTGCGATATATCTTGCGTCTATATGCAAGTGTTGTACAATGAAAGGGAGTGTTGTAAGAATTAGTAAATTAGACACATCGTAAAAATTCTTCATTTCAAGTCAAATCCGGTTAACCCAAGCCCCCCCCCCCCCCCCCCCCCCCCAGGTCTTCGACTAAATAATTCGCCGCCCCAATACGAAGTACCTTACAACGCTCTCTCTCTCTCTCTCTCTCTCTCTCTCTCTCTCTCTCTCTCTCTCTCTCTCTCTCTCTCTCTCTCTCTCTCTCTTGTACAAATACTTTATATATGTTAAGTACTTCTAAATGTAGCATGCGGTAATATTGCCAGTGTTTAAAATCGTGTATTTCAATTTTTATTGATCATTGATTGTCTTGTCTCTGATACGAAGTCCATGATATAAAGTACTGTGTATGATATACGATGTATTGTCTCCTTTGTGTATAAGTACACAAAACCTCGGAAATAACAGACAAGGCTTAGACAATACACGCGACAGAGTGACCGCGGCGAGGTGTGAATATTGGCCACCTGTGTATATGTCTTGTAGTATCAAAATAAACAGCTGCAAACGGCGGGGAATTACGGTTCACCGGAATTACACCGTAAAACAAAGGAGTTTGAGATTTTATGTAAATATAAAAAGTGATTTCGCCCGGGTCTACATGGAAATCAAATCATAGTAAAGGATATGAATTTTGAACAAGGACTACATTTATAAAGTGATCGCTCAAAATCGGGATTTAGGAAATATGTATTGTAATAGCGATCAAAATCAGTTCATTCCATATTTTATTCGGGTTTGTAAATGAAGTTCTATTTCGTTTTCCCTACCTACGAGAGAGAGAGAGAGAGAGAGAGAGAGAGAGAGAGAGAGAGAGAGAGAGAGAGAGAGAGAGAGAGAGTTATTTTTAACACCTCACACCATTTTACTGTCTAAGCATTAAAATAGTTTACCGATCTATTTTTCCCCCATACTGTACAAGAATATGTTAAATATGATATATATCAAAATACATCTACGCTGTCTTGTTTCAAATTAGAAATACCGGTAATTGAACCTATGAATGCTCTTTAGTCAATTATGTTCTGTTAGGGCGACTAAAATAGTTAATAAAATGAATAAAAATGGACACGATTTTTTATTTTAAAAACATTACATTTTACGGCCGACTACTATTTCATTTCGGAAGAATACTTTAAATGTAAGCGGCTTTTTTAAATTTTTAAAGGATAAATTTACTAGTATTTAATTAAAACATGAGGTCCCTTGCTTTTGGCATGTTAACCAGTATACAATGTACATAGAATTAGTACAGAATACATACTCATCCTTTCTGTTTACAATTAATTAAAGATGCTTTTTAAATGAGAAAGTCTGATCATATGCAATTGCATCATTTAAAAAAAAATTATACCAAACGAATGCAATGTTACTAATGTTTATATTTATTTTTAACTATGATTACGCCAATTGTTGAATAATGAAGGATTTTTTAAATTTTCGTATTAAGTGCCGACCTCAGGGTTTCTCAGGGTTTTCTCAGTACCCTCAGTGCCGACCTCAGGGTCTCTCAGCTCTTCCTCAGTACCCTCAGTGCCTACCTCAGGGTCTCTCAGGGTTACAGCAGTATTCTCAGTGCCGACCTCAGGGTCTCTCAGGGTTTTCTCAGTGCCACTCAGGGTTTCCTCAGGTTTTTTTTTATAGTCTCAGGGTTTTTTCATTACAGTAATGATATATTGATGTAATGCAAATACAAAATATTCCTATGTTGACTTTGACTTGAGTGAATTGTGAACAAAGTTACACTTTCAAATGGGCATCACTTTTACACACGTTCAACTGAACACTATTCATTTGCAGTGTAATTAAAATGCTTCTGACTATTATGATTATAAGGATAATCCATTCAGATTTTCAAATTAGACTAGGAATCGTGTACCGACTTAACCATACTCATTGCATGTGAATATAATGCAAAATTCCCAATTAACTTTGGGAAAATGACAAAATAAATTTACACTTCCAAATGAGCACCTCTTTTACACACGTTCAACTGATCACCTCACACACAGTCCTCAGGTACACGCTCACAACTGAACACTTCAACATCAAACCTATTCATCATCAATGAAATCATTGAAATTGCATGACATATATTATATAGCTAAATAATCCACTGCTTTAAGCTCCACACAAACTCATAAGATGCCCGAAAATATTCGTTTTATATGCAAACACATGTAAACATGTGAACAGATTAATATCGCTGCCTCATTACATATGGGAATGAGTTATTCCTCAAAAAGATTATTGACATATGTTTGTTTTTGTCATGTATGGTGTTTTTTTCATTTGATAGATGTATCATCCAATATTGAATATCTTTAAAACAAAATATTAAGAACATTTCGCTACTTTTATCAAATGAAGTTTGTTGCCTTGAAAAAGATAAAGCAAATCCTGATTAGTTGATTCAGATAGAATTTAAAGATACTGGGGAGAGATACTAAACTCGCTACTTTAATTGAACGAATTAACGTAACAAAACATTTTCCTACCATTATAATATTTCATTTTAAATATCGATGATATTACTAAACAATTGTATCAATCAAATATAAAACTAAAGATGTATAAAACCAATCATCGATGGCCGTGTCGTAGACATGTGCAGTCCCTAAAACATTTTACTTGCCCATTTGAGCTGTGAGCAGCAGTGAGCAAACTTTAAACTTACGATGAGCACACAATTCTTAAACGATGAACGGAATTTGATGAGCGGTTGGTAAACGGTGACCGAAGGCAGACTGTGAACTAAGCGCAAATGTACATGTAAGCGCAAAGTGAACCTCTAACGCACAGTGAATAAAACAAGATGAGTGATTTGTTCATAATAATTCGGGAATTATTTCCAGATTACAATTATTTATCAAGAAAACAGATAAAACTTAAGTTTCGTTTTGTTTTATTTACGGAATTAAACGAGAAAGTGTGTTTTTGAGTTAATAAATGAAATTCGGCTAACCCAAATTTATCCATTCGAATGTTCATATAGACTGCGTCGTTCGCAGATTGATTTTCTTAAGTTGGAAAAGGATATTCGAGGCATATTGATGTAATGCAAAATTTAATACAAACTGTGTCTATTTTGACTCAGACTTGAGTGAATTGTGAACAAAGTTACACTTTCAAATGGGCATCACTTTTATGCACGTTCAACTGAACACCATTCATTTGCAGTGTAATAAAAATACTTCTGACTTCAATATTAATCAGGATTAATTGTTCAAATTAGACTGGGTATCGTGTACCGACTTAACCATACTCATTGCATGTGAATATAATGCAAAGTTCCCAATTAACTTTGGGAAAATGACAAAATAAATTTACACTTCCAAATGAGCACCTCTTTTACACACGTTCAACTGATCACCTCACACACAGTCCTCAGGTACACGCTCACAACTGAACACTTCAACATCAAACCTATTCATCATCAATGAAATCATTGAAATTGCATGACAGAAATTATATAGCTAAATAATCCACTGCTTTAAGCTCCACACAAACTCATTAGATGCCTGAAAATATTCGTTTTATATGCAAACACATGTAACCATGTGAACAGATAAATATCGCTGCCTCATTACATATATTACATATGAGAATGCGTCAGTATTCTCTCCAATAAATCATTGACAATTTTTGTTTGCCACACTTGCTTTTCATTTGATAGATGTATCATCCAATATTGAATATCTTTAAAACAAAATAATAAGAACATTTCGCTACTTGCTACTTTTATCAAATGATGTTTGTTGCTTTAAGAAAAAATGAAGCAATTATTGATTACTAATAGATGATAGATACATGGGATTTGAAGATATTGGGGAGCAAAACTAAACTCGCTACTTTAATTGAACGAATTAACGTTCCAAAATATTTCCCTACCATTATAATATTTCATTTTAAATATCGATGATATTTTATTAAACAAATGTATCAATCAAATATGAAACGATAGATGCTCAGTTTTGAACCAAATATCGAAGGCCGTTCCGTAAATAAACATTTAATGAGCTTGTACTTGCCCATTTGAGCTGTAAGCAGTATTGAACAAACTTTAAACTTACAGTGAGCACACAATGTTTAAACGCTTAACTGAATTTAATGAGCGGTTGGTAAACGGTAACGAAGGCAGACCGTGAACTAAGCGCAAACGCACGGCAAAGTAATCCTTTATTGCACAGAGAATGCAAGATAAGCGAAATTGTTCTAAATAATTCCGGTATTATTATAAGACTGCAATAAAACAAGAAAAGAGATAAAACATTGTGTTGTGTTTTGTTTTATTTACGGAATTAAACAAGAATATGGGTTTTGGATTTTAATGAAAAAAAATCGGCCATATCCAGGTTTATCCAATCGATTGCTCATTTTAGACTGTGAGTCGTTTTCAGATTTTCTCACGTTATAAAAAGCATATCTAAGACATATGAATATAATGCAAATACAAAATGTTTCTATTTTGACTTTGACTTGGGTAAATTATGAAAAAAGCACCACGTTTACACACGTTCAGCCAAACATCGTTTAAATGCATGCAATCTTATTAAAAAGCCTTTAATTTAAGTAATAATCTGGATTATCTATTTCATTGTCTATACCAGACTGTGAATTGTTTACCGGTACATGCAAAATCTAAATATTCCAAGTTGTTTTGGGTAAATTATGAGACAAATTACCACTTCCAAATGAGCACCTCTTTTACACACTTTCAACTAAACACTAATAACCCACAATTCCAGTACAAGACATATTTTGAAATATCTCACGCTAAAAAACAATATCGATGATTAACCTAAACAATTGTTTGAATCCACTTTGTGTTACGAACCAAAGAGCAATGCATCTACCACGGTGGCGTCGTAAGCAAATTGAAAGGAGGATAGACCTATACAAAAATCTTGACAAGCAAACAAAATGGTCTTTGGTTCTGGTTAGGTATAACCTTGCAAAAATATGGTTGGGGGGAGCCCTCTCCCCAGCCCCTCCCTCGGTGTCCTGACGCCTATGTACCGTATACATCCCGTGAAATGTTCCACGTTCCCACTTGCACTTTGAGCAAACGGTGAGTATCGATGAGCGAATGCAGAGCGATCGGTGACCGATGACTGAACAGAATATGAAAAGCGTTGATAATGAATGGCGATTGAATGCAGACTCTGAACTGAGCGCATGCGCGGATCCAGAAATTTTTTCCAGGTAGGGGGGGGTCCGAATTGAAACTTGGGAGCTACACTACTCATCAAGCCAAAAAAAAAAAAACTAAAAAGAAACTTATTCCCAAAATCATGAAATTCCTAATCTGTAGGAGGGGTGGAGGCGTAGTATACCTAGACACCCCCCCCCCCCCCCCGGCCCCCTCTAGATCCGCGCATGGAGCGCAATCGCAAGTGCAAAGTGAACCGTGAACGCATATTGAATTGAAGATGACAGGTTTGTACCGACTATTTCGGAATCGGAAGTTATCCCCATCTTGTATATTGACAATAATACATGTTAAAGCTTTTGGGGTTGTCTTCATTCATTTGCATATTTTAGCAAAAATATGAGCTTTAGATTTAATGAATAAAATTTCGGTCATACTATTGTCAGGTACATGAACATCCATCTGACTGCGCAAATTTCGAAAATAAAGTTACACTTTCAAATGAGCCTTCTTTTACACACGTTCAATTAAACACCATTAACACAACCATCAATTCAATTTCTCAAACCCACACACAACTTAAAACTTCAATAACAAATCGTTTAACGATCTCTGATTTATGAACAACTCAAAGATTTGATAATTTTCCATACCGTTAAAGACCTCTTGAAACATTGTTGGAATACGGTGAAGGGCGAACTGAGCGCAAACGCAAGCGCAAACTTAAATGCGAATATTTGAAAGAATTATCAGTTCGTTGATATTCTTGTTTTACAGTATCTTATTCACTGTAGGTAATGTGTTCGCCTTATTTCCATACCTTCTTAAGATATCAAACCTTTTTATATTGATTAAGAAACGTGCTATCATTATTACAATAAATACCATAGCGTCGGGGAAATTAGCCGCAAATATAGGCATAAAAATTAAAACAGAGTTAATAAAATTACACGCTTTCCTGGTCTAAATAATTTTCCTTATTGTAATTCTTAATTATGCAAAATACATGTATTGACTGACTTGACTTATTGACTTATTCCTGTTCGCTCCTTGGGGAGCATAGGGCCGCAGATGTAATACATGTATTGGTCGGGGTCAATTTCCACCAGTGCATGCAATTATCGCTTTTTATGTCCAATGTAAGTTTCATAGGTTAGAATAAACAATGAAGTATATGTAAATATATTAGAAACAATTTAATGTAACATGTAACAACGAAAAAAATTCCCAATTTTTTTGGTAAAAATACAATAGTCCAGTTCTGTGTACCTGTGTTCACAGGCGTGGTTGACAGTCGGTACCTTTACAAAAGCATGAGGAAATGACTTGTACGGGCTACCAGCTTTTTTATTCAATCCACGACGATGTTATTTTTGTAGTACATTAACGACATTTTACTTATTAAAATATACATGTATTTCAACACCAGGTGTATGTGAGCGCAATTAAAGCAAAGAGCACAAAAAGCGGAAGTTGAACGCGCTTGAGCGCACGGCAAATAATTCGCACGATGAGCGAATTGTGAGCTAAATCAAACATATGAGAGTAATTGCGTTTTAAGGATTGTAATTCAAACAGAGTTGATTATTTACATTGATACATTTATTATTTGATTTCTTCGATATTTTCCGTATGTATTAAGCACGAGTGTTATAAGGATTAAGCAGAATATTTAAAGCATTGAACAACAACGTTTATAAGAAATAACACAAATAAATTAGATTTGCTTCAATTTTCCAGTGGCGTCGGAAACAAATTGAAAGGGGGACTTTACTTTTCATCAGAAGCAAAAATATTTTAACACGTTAAATTTAAAAGTATCCCCAAATCATTAAATTTCTAATCCGTGTATGTGGGGATGGGGGGGGGGGGGGGGAGGTAGTTCAACTATCACAGCCATTTTCAATATCACTCTTAATTTCCTTATTTTCACCTCTATTCCTTACATGCTACCAAAACTGTGGGGGAGGAGAGCAGATTTGTGATACTTTAGCACCTCCCTGATGCTACGTGCCTGATAGTTATGTCAAACTTGGCAAAAAAAGTGTGTGTGGGGGGGGGGGGGGGGGCTCCCCTCGGTTCCGACGCTTTTGCTTTCCTATGAGCTAGACAGTTAGATATGTTACAAAGGATATTATTGTTATAGTAAACATTTTCTCCTTTTAAATGAAAAGAAAGTTACGGGAAACTTAACACACAGTGTAATAAGAACTTGATACATGTATATCATGTATATCATGATCATCGATATCTTGTTTCAAAATATCATGAAGTATCGTTATTTTATTTCAAATTAAATGTGATACTCAGCCTTTAAAAAAACATCGTAAGAGTAAAACCCGTTAAATCATGTTGTTATTGTTTTCAATTTGACTTCAACGGCTACATAAACACCCCAAATATGCTAGTCTTTTACACACGTTCAACTGATCATCTATACATTCTCTCAACCACACACTAATTTGCATAAGCAAAATAAAAAGCTGATGCGATCCCCACTCGTAAAATAACTGTTGAACGCTAGATTAACACGTCGAAAGAAAATCGCAAAGATGCATACGCATTCCAAATTTGGTCAGATAAGTTATACAGAGGAATTAAATCCGTCTTTTGATGAAATCATACCAGTGTTAATGCGGTTGTGTTTGATGTCTCGTCTGGTCATTTGACAGAGTACACCACCAGGATACATTGTATATACATGTACATGTATGTATGTATGTATGTATGTATGTATGTATGTATGTATGTATGTATGTATGTATGTATGTATGTATGTATGTATGATATACCTTGAAAACCTAGAAAACTAAAAAAAAAATTGCATGTAATCTTTACTTTTATAAAAAGATCATGTGGAAGATAATTGATACCTCTTGGAACCGATAAACATGTACATGTAAGGGCCCATTAATATTGCTTATTAAAATTCCTAGTTCAATTTAATTTTAAAAATAGTCCGTCCTCATTATGAAATTCCATCAACATACAAGAGCTGAAACATATACACCTACTTAATATTTAACAGGACATATTCAGACAGGATAATGCTCCAAACAATATGCAACCTTGATACATGTACTGCCGATTTGTTTCAGAGGTTGTGATATTTACCGCTACATGTGCCCCCTTCACTGGATATGTACATGTACGTTTGAGACCTACACATAAGGAACGCAATGCTAGTGGCATATACATTGCATATGAATCCAACAGTAATATCGCTTCAAATATTGAACCATCAAATCAAATATTGAATTTTGAGATTTAAAAAAAATGTCCGTTTTACATGTAGGATTCAATTCCTGCTGTAGAATGTCTTTTGAAAAAATTATGTTTGCGATATATCGAGAACCTTCTATTTTTTATATCCTATAAGAGAGGAGATACAAACTATTTTTCAATGCGAAATGTTGAATCCCCTTTGATTTTTAATTCTTAACGAAAAGAGTCTACGATATTAAGTATTTTCACCCCCTCTATTCCGTTCTGGGTTTTTTTGCGATAAAAGGAAGCTTGAATTTTTTATAAATTTGCTTCGTGTCATCTCTCAGTCTCTCACATCAAATCTGTCCTATACTATAGTCCATGTAAACTCAGAGAGTTTATCGTTAATCCACTAGTATCTTTTTGCAAAACATTGTAAACTATTTGATTAGTGCCTCCTTCTTTTTTTCAAATGCTTCCATGTACACCTCTCAACCTTTGCTTTGTATCCAGGACCACAGAGCAAACTACCTCCTATATATACACATGTATAGCAATAACAAAGATAGCAAGTATCATTTACATTTATTGAATCAATTGGTACATGTATATGAATTAATATTCGATCATGAACAAAAATAATTACAGAGGGGTGGTAGTCTGTAGGGTAAGTGTAAAATGCAAACTTATTAACGTAGAATAGTTATGTGCATATAGGCACTGACCCCCCCCCCCCCCTTCCGCTCAAGAAAATGAAATGGGATATACCGTATACATTTTTCTAGTACATAATTATGTAACGATACCCCACCTGTCAAAATATGCTGCAGTTTACAAAATGAATTAATACAACAGATTTTATGGTGCTTGAAATTATCAGCAAATGCACAAACATATACAAAATGCAATTGTATTTGTACATGTACATGGATGAGTACAAGTAAATCAGTGCACACAAAAACCCATCTACGGTATATATAATTCAAACAATATTGTTACTAGGTGTTTGTATTATGGCCCCAGGAGACTACAATATATATATATATATATATATATATATATATATATATATATATATATATATAACACTGTGCCGGATAATTATGCCAGTGCCAAGGTGGCATTTTTGCACCCGCTTAAGATGCAGTTTCGGAAAAATCCATGTATACCAAATGATACACCATTGTCTAGAGAGTATATAACCACTTTTGTTTTTAATGTGTTTCACCTGACAGGTGAGATATTTACCTTTAAAAATTAATATCCCATCGAAAAATGATAATTCCCATAGTAGAATTGATTCTCCTACAGGAAATATTGACAATCCTATAGGATTTTTTAAAAGTCCTATAGGAATTATATTTCCTGTAGGAGAATGGTATTTCCTGTAGGAATTTCATTCAGACATGTAGTTTTCCTATAGGATATTAAGTTTTCCTATCGGATTTTATCAAATCCTATCGGAATTGAAATTCCTATAGGAAGTTCTTGTATTCCGATAGGAAATTTCAAATTACCTATAGGAATGTTGTTTTTCCTACAGGAAAAATTATTTTCCTATAGGAATTTATTTTTGAAAGGTAAATATCTCACCTGACAGGTGAGATACAATGATAACAAAGGTGGTTGTTAACTCTTTAAGCAATGGTCTATCATATGGCATATTTGAATTTTTCGATATATGCAGCTTAAGCGGGTGCAAAAATGCCACCTTGGCACTGGCATAATTATCCGGCACAGTGTTATATATATATATATATATATATATATATATATATATATATATATATATATATATATATATATATATATATATATATATATATATATATATATAAGTAAAAGGAGTCAAAGAAAAAAAATCTGTTCATATGCCCTTTATGACAATAACTGTAAACAAAGAATGAAAAAATCATCTTTATGATACAGTGTACCATACACATGCTTTCAAGATCCAACCTAGATAAAGCAATACAGAATACCTATACACATATCAATTCTGATTATATCAATGTCATTACATCAGCTATATATGTATACTTTATTAAAAAAAGTCATATACATGTATTTATACATGTACATGCATATGCATTAAGAACAACTGAGATGAATTGAATATATCTAAACACTGTAATTTTTCCTTTACTATAGGATCATAAAATTCTAAACTGTCTGACTTATACTTGTTAAATAATGCTAAAATAGTATACTAGTTTATATTTGGCTATTGTGTTGACAAAGCTAATCAATCAAGTGTGTAAATTCAATCAGATTTAATATGTCTTCCCAGTCATCAAGAAGTCTTGTAAATTTTCTTCATAAAGATAATTTTAGTAATTAGGTAGGAGTCCTATACATGTAGCTTGGTGCTGACCCTGGACTGTGGCAAAACTGAGACAGTGGGCCACTGTCGCCTACCAACATTGTTGCTTAGAAAACCGGTACCTAGAACATAAAAAAATTACAAAAATCAATATTATAATCAATCAGTATTTCACAAACATATTGCATTATTTTACATGCATTTAATAGTTCTTAAAATGTTATTTTTATGTACTAAGTGGCACATGTACATGAAAGACAGTACACTTAAATTTGCTTTATAACATGTTATATATATACAAGTAAATATAAGACTATTTGTATATACCAAGCTGCATACAAATCAGTACAGAACTGCCAACTTTTAGAATAGCTAGAGGTATAAGCAGCCTCTTTCATAAAAAAGCTGTACACTTGTACATGTAGTATTTACTCTACATCCGATGTAAATCAAGACTTAAGGTGGTATGGGACACTTTCATGTTGTGATGTACTTTTTATATAGTTTTTTCCCAAATTGCCACCTAACAGCATAGCGTAGTGGGCGGTTAGATGGTTAACTTTTTTAAAACATATATTTTGGTTAAATATCATAAAATTTGAAAATTCTAAACCGGTGAAAGTATTATAATTATATACTTTTAATACTGACAGATGTCCAATAACACCGTAAGGTGGTATGGGACACCTCCTTTAATCTGGCATATTTCTGATCAAAATGAACAATAAATTAAGTAAGATTCTTCCCCCCCCCGAAATTGTTATCTAACAGCATAGTGCAATTAGTTAGAGCATTAACTACTAACCTGTAAGTCATGAGTTCAAATCTTTCTGTGGCTTTTAAATTTTAAACATTTCCAAAATTTTAAAAAATTGTTTTCTGGTTAAATATTGTGAAATATTATTTATCATAAGGTTGTCATAAATTTTGTTGTGAATGAATAAGAATGCAGAGGCTATAGTTGACTGCTGTGGATTGTATGATACACTTTTTGTGCATTTCTACATGTGAAATCAATAAAAATCATGCATAATAAATATTGATAATATCATCAGTATCAACAACAGCGTCTGTGTAAAGGAAATCAGTGGTTTTATTATTGTCACAATATATTTCACTTAATAATGTATGATTCTATTATAAGTTTGTAACTATTAATACATTAAATCCATGAGAACTATCAAAAGGAATGCAGATCGTGACGTTTAAAAGTTAACTATGACATCATATCGTATGAAGTACATACAAGTGACTTCAGGTACGTAGCTCGCAGGTTTACTGCTTGTGAGAAAGCCTTCCCTAAAAATTTGTCTGCATGATCCATTGGTTTCATAATTTTTAATTTCTAAAATTATCTAAGATTTGCCTGCATGGTTATAATGTTTCAAACACAGTGTCCGTGATAAAATCAAGCAATGTCATTTCAATGAAATATATAGTAAATTGCATATCTTAAACAGAAAACACATTTCAGAACTACGATTCAAACTTTTAAACGGTTTAGACAAACTTAATTTTTCTCAACCCAACAACAGAAGAGATAATGTTGAATCAATTCATAAACAATAATCAATATGTGTTCTCGGCCAATTTTTTGCAAAACAACTTCAAAGATTGAAAAGATTTCGCAAAACCCTATATTATCATCATAACGTAAGCCCGAAGTCATCATTTTCTTACGTCCGAGAACCAAAAAATAAAAATGAGTTGATTGACAAGACTAGCTTATTTACTCATCATCAGAACATATAAATACTAATTGGACATTACTATGATTTTATTGAATGCACATATGCAATTATATATGATGTAAGGTTGTGAAGAGAAGAACAAATCAACAATGGCTATTTTTCTTTTCATAATACTCCGAGTCAATAAATGCAAAATTAATTACCATACAACTCTTGTCATAATCAGTTTGTAATCGTATACATTAATTAGCTAAAGCCAAATAAATTTTAATAGAACCTCTAGTTAGATCAGTGGTTGAAAATACAGAAGTTATACTTGTAAAAGAAGCGAAGCTTATGCATACGATTCAATTTATTTTCTTGTCTATAAAATATGATTTTAAATAGAAGAGTTATACCTTATTAAACAAAATGTAACAATGTATGTCACCTCTTTAAATTGTTAGCATGTGATAATTATAAATGTTTATATGAACTACATGAAAGCTTTTTGAGATATTTCCTTTTATGTTTTTAAGGATCATTTGTCATTTAAAAAAAAAATGTATGGGTTTGCTATGACCGATTGATGGTCAACACTTTACGTTAAATTCTATTGTGACATCAGCAAACCCGAGAGCTACGTTAAATCCGGAAGCCTTAACATACCTGCGTTTATAGTCCCCTATCTGTTTTTGTACATGTCAGTCATTCTCTCTCTCTCTCTCTCTCTCTCTCTCTCTCTCTCTCTCTCTTGGGAATTATGTTAGGAAGCAGCATTTCAAATTTTGGACAATATGTGGATTTCATAGCATTGATAATTAAACATACATGTACATACACAACTGATGTTAAACCAAGCTGTTCTGTGATTGGTTGAGCATTTAAGCTGATAACAATTTTTTATTTTAACAGGTTGTTTTCTTCTGTCAAATACTTATATTATACATGCAATGCTTATAGTTTGATTGCTCAAAATCATCAATTTATCATCAATCATTTAATAAATAATCACATTATAAAAAAGGTGCATGTGTTTATCAAAATTCAGCTTTGTATATTTTGCTAATACAGTTAAACTTCTGTATGTCAAACACTGATATTTCAAATACAATGGATATGTCGAAGTAATTTTAAGTCCCAACCACTTTTTGAAGTATTTCACCCTCGATATCTCAAATACTCAGATATCTAGAACTATCTAAACAGTCCCATCTAGTTTGAGATAACGAAGTTTGACTGTTACAGTAATTAAATTTAATGCATTAATGTGATTAATTTTAAGAATAATTTAACAAAATGACATGTTTATTATTTTACTCTGAAAAGCTATTTTATCAATTTATGCATATTCCCTATCTTACTTTATTATCAATCTATTTTTTCCTCTCACTTCCAATTCAAATTGTTTATTTTGAAAAAAAAATCAATGTTGGGGACAGGTAGTGTACAAAAGATTGCCACATTTTAAATGAGTTTGAAAAAAAAATTATAGTTAAGATTAGTTTTGATTTTTAATTATTTTATATAAATACCAAATCTTAGAGTTCTTTTAAAATTTACAAAAGTACATGTCATAGCAAACAAAACTTGCAGGGTTCACTTGGGTGCACTCAAATAAGGCTGATCTAGCTGATAAAAATTAACAAGTACTTTATTAAAGTTTTTTTTTTTGGGGGGGGGGCATCAAAAATATGAAAACTAATTAAAATGTTGCATGCTGAGTAATTCAAAATTCCTTAATCAGTCTGTTTGTAATTGAAATGCTAGATATAGGTAACTGGTTGAAAATTACTTTCAAAGTGTTTACATAAACCTGCTATACAAATTGAAATGCTTTGAAGCTCTCTGATTGGAAGCTAACGAGAGAGAGAGAGAGAGAGAGAGAGAGAGAGAGAGAGAGAGAGAGAGAGAGAGAGAGAGAGAGGGGGGGAGCCATTAATGGACAGACAGACATACAAACTGAGAGAGTAAGACTACATATTGCTTTACCGGTACTTACATATAATATATGTCTATTAATACTCTAATCAAAACTTTGTTTTAATCTATTTCTGGAAATTGACTTACCAGCTCAAGATAGGTTTAGTCCATTGATACACATATTCGCTTCTGTCCAGACTCTTAATTTTTATTCTGCATTAGACCTCTGGAGATAAATCCCATGAAAATCTCTATTCTTTGTCCAAGTATGTGGGTATTAAGATCCATCTTTGGGCAAATATCACATACTGATGAATCTGTTCAAATAAATAAATGGATACATGTCAACATTGAAACTTTTTCCCTTACCATTTAATTAAATTTTTAAAAAAATAATTAAATTAAAACAGATTTTTTGTGTAATTCCTATTTCAAACATATTTGAAACATTAACTTCAAAATAAATGTGTAAGTAATTAACTTATATTGAAGTATTTTTCAGAATGTCTTATTTTGTAGTACCGGGTATATGTTATACAGATTTTGAGGGTAGAATTCTAAAAATGTAAAATGCAGGTAAAGGTAATAAATGATTTATATGTCTTAGGGATGTTCATTTTACTCGGTTGGCTTAGTTGATTCATTGGAGCAATTAAGTCGAGCAATGGTTAAGTACTCGTATATTTATTTGAAACTGTGTGGGCTCTTTTCAAATCAAATAATGCTACTTATATAATAAGTAGACTCCGGCTCGTGCACTATCTATCAAACCCTGATTACTCTTTAGGCAAAGTATATACATGCACAACACAATATTTATATTGTTATTATTATGCCGACTGTTAAATGTACCGACGTGCTTTGCTATAAGTAGCTGTGACGTTTGAGTGTTGACTAGTCCCTAAAAATAATCACCGGAAAAGTAAGCGTTTGTTTTTTCAAATTAATCAATTGATTTGATTGTTTATTTAATCAACAAGTTGTTGTACAATTAATGTTTATTTAATCAACAAGTTGTTGTACAATTAAAAGTCAACAAAGGTTAATATGTTCTTTTCAAGAAATGAGAGCAGTTGACCTTAGTAAAAAAACTCGAAATGTTTAGCAGACGAAATCTCATTGAATTTTTTTCTTATACATTCATTATCAAGCGTCATCTAAAAAAGCGTTTTTGGGATCCCTATGTAGAATTTCTTTGACAAATGTTCAATCAATTTGTTCAAAAGTTTATCAGAAACTTTAACTATAAAATTACTGTCAATAATGAAGTGTTTTTAGAAAGATTAACAATTTCAATTGCTTGATGTCAGTCGTATATATCTACGTTTTATATATATAGACACCGTCCATTCATTATCGGCTAATATAGCGTGGCGGTGATGCGTTGGACTTCAAGCTGGAATGATTGCAGCGTTGTGTTTCGAAATCTGCTGTCGCGCTTGAAAGTTTTTCATTGAAAACATTTGTCGTGCTATGGAACGCCATAATGCACCTAAAGTTTAATGCTATAAGGCAGCGATGGCGTTCAATACCGTACTCTATTTTGGAATAGTATGTTGACGCTGTATAAATCTTTTGTATACTAAGCGAAAATAAATGTCATATATATATAGCGACAAACTGACAGGAGGCGTAATATATGTCACATACAGTAACACCATGTAATAAACTCAAAAGCATTAATTATAAAAACTCTGCTTATTCGCAGATTCGCATCGGATGCATGATTTCAAATAAGTTGAAAAGTTATTGTTATGAAAATATTCATTAGCAAATGTCATAGCTCTTTATACCTTTTTAGACGGTGGCTATAAATAGCCACGGTCTATTGCTACGGTCCTGACCGGAAGAGTATTTCTCACGGGGACCCTAGCGGATAACGAACGATAACTCTGTTAGGTACATGTGTGCAGTGTTATACAGACAATGTTTTATCTACGTGTCGATTTCAGTATGAGAACTAATTTTAATCTTAGTAGATATTTTAAGCATTATAGCTGCTAATTATTTTGTACATACATTTAAATAATGTATGAAATTCTGTTTTATTTTAAATGAGCCGTTACCCTGTGAGTGTCTGCTTACGCGGTATTAATAATATAAGCACCAACTGCCAGTTTTGACGTTTAACTCTGTATCAGGACTGCATAAACTATATCAATGCGATAATTGGTCAAGAGATCTCACAATAATTGCTTGTTGTTTTTTATGATATAAATAATTGTCAGAAACACACTATTTTAACTGGTTTGCCATTAAGTTTCATATTTCAGCAATTATGCTTCATCGATAAATTCAGCCATTTTCAACGAATTAGTTTTAGTTGAGTAGTATATTTTTTGTTGTTGTAGCTTATCCCAAAGAATTCACAACAGATACTGACAATGAATATTACATAAATTACACTTTATTGAACGCCAACCGATCAATGGCACAGTTTCTTCTACAAGAGTGCATTTGTTTTCAAACACACAAAAAACTTTAAATTTACGATACAAATGTGTTTAATTTTCGACTGACCTGTGATTTACAATGTACCTTATTTTGTACCTCACTCAGTCTGTAGAAACATTAATTTTATTACAGGCACCTCAATATTCATCAGACAATATTTACTGCAGATGTTGACGCTTTACTTGCTGCTGACTTTCTCTCAAACACGCTAATCGACGTCGGATTGTAAAATTCACGTGCAAATCGAGTCGCCATTTTAAATGTTTATAAACTTCTTTTTACGATGTTTCAAAGATTTTTAGTTCAGATTTTTTTTTACATATGCTGTAAAACGTCTTATGGATTTCACGGCGTGTCAGTTCGTGTATCTCTAATTTGCAGCAAACGCTAGCTTTTTTGTGAGAAAAAAACATGCGATACTCCATATACATTTATGGTACATTGTGAACGGTAATGTAAGATATAATAATTTTGTTAACTAAACAATTTCTGTCGAATTTTTTCACAATGAACTGAATAACGCTATTCGATGAGCGAAGTACAAATAGTGACTTTAATTCATATGCGCCCGTCCCTGCTAAATGTATTAGGGAATCTTTTTTTTGGTTTGGGGGCATTTTTTCACTAACAGATATGTACGTTAACATCGCCCCGTTTGTTCTCAAATAATTTTTAACTCGCGAGTACAACTCTATTATGAACTTTCTTCGACATTTGTTTCCAAGTGTTAGCATCATTTTGGCAACATGCATTTACAAATAGGCGGGCCTATATAAATGCGCCAGTTTGTTGCGACTCGCAATTGAAATACACACCGGTTAGAAAGTGTCATCACTTAACGCAATGCTACATCGGCCGTAGCGGATACATCCATGCTATATTTGCGATAAATAATGAAACATGAAGGCAGAAAATTGTGCTTCATAGATGACTGTGGAATTCTGCTGAGCTACAGAAATATAGCTTTCCGAAAATATTGCCGGGATTTGCAAACCCTAGATCTATTGTCTAGTACATGCAAAGAATAAAATCAAAGAAGATGGGTGAATATGGCGTGTAAAATGCCCATATGAGGAATGATTAGATACGGCAAAATTAAAATATCATTAAATCTGATACTTTTTTAAAAAATAATTAAAAACAATGTATATTTAACGTAACATCGGGTTGTAATCCTTAAATATTTTAAATACTTGCAATATATTGATTTAAACTGGCGTATGCGTGTCA
Source organism: Magallana angulata (assembly GCF_025612915.1). Lineage (NCBI taxonomy): Eukaryota > Metazoa > Mollusca > Bivalvia > Ostreida > Ostreidae > Magallana > Magallana angulata. Next base: position 33,322,310 of record NC_069115.1, read on the forward strand.
AAACCTCCTAATAGTGTAATTTTTATAACTTCTATGCATTTTCTTTCATAGAGTGGGTCTGAGCTCAATATTTTTTTTTACAGTCTAAATGTGTTTTAATGGAATATAAATTAACCGATTGTACTCTACAAAAATGTGGAGAGATGACCCACTACAGTTTAAAAATGTCATTTTGTAGCTCAACAATTGAAAGTTTTAGAAATATAATACAAGTCCGTAAATCTGTGGTCATAGTCTCCTATATATAGCATTTAAGCAACGCAGAAATGGCTCAGTGGTTAGAGCACCAACCATTAGGAAACTTTATAGAACTTGGGTTTTTAGGTTTTGGGTTCGATACCACCAAAACTTAAAGATTTATTATTTTTTTCTTATCTTATGAAATATTTCAAACTGAATATAGTTAGAAATTACCATTTTGTAAACTTGTTTTATAACATATCAAATATATTAAATTGAAAAAATGCTAAATTTGAAATTGTATTTTACGACAAACCAAAAGGGCAGTTGTGCCATCTTATTCCCCCATCTTCATTATATACACAGCTGTGCGATCAGAAAAACGTGTGTTCAGCTTGAATTTTGTTTGTTTGGTGTTTTTAAAAACTTATTTTGTATAATGAATCAATATTTGTTGTACGTTTACTAGAAAAATTTAATGTAGCAAGTAATTAATGCGTGTTAAAGTGTACCGAGAAGCAATAAAATATGCATTTGACTTTCCCAAATTCATTCAAATGATTTGAATAAATCTATAGCTAAATACAGTAGAACAAATGTTTAAAACGTTGATTAATGAAACTGCCGCGACCGAATGTTGTATGATATTTTTTAAAATTTTCATTCACTTTCGTTGTGAGCAAATGGAAATAATCCACTAAAGTCGAAGATAAAATATTGATTGACTCTTCTGTTTCATGATGACGTGCATTCCAAAAGCAATACCAGTTTTATCAAACAGGTTCTTGTAAACCCATTCCGTATTCTTTACACCTAAATGTATTAAATGACTATGAGGAAAAAAAAACAAATGTGATGATCCACAAGACTGCAACTTTTTCCCGTGAAGAAATTGAGGGAAAATGCTGTTGAGAGGGACAATTAACATACTATATGTATGCCCAAATAGTTAGTAAAAATAAGTATTTTATCATACCAAAGCTTTATTTGTTCTCGTTACTTTGAGAAATCTACAATATATTTAAAGCACAATAGTCCAATCCACACTTTCCAAAAGTTGTTCCCCTTTGCGGGGTCAACCCAAAGGTCAAAAGGGAAAAAACCAAAAGTCCCCTTCTTCAAACAATCAAATATTTGGGCGTACTGTGGTGAAATCGCTTTGGATTTGATTTATTCATTCAATATGTGGTGGCATATTTAATGAGTCATTCAAACGGGGTTTTAATGTCAACTGATATAGATACAAACATATTGATACAAAATATAGATACAAACTTCTATACGACAAATACTACTGGGATAAATCTTTTGGTTTTTCCCAAAAAATGACGACCAAGGAACACAGCATTTGTAAAGTGTAGATTGAGATCACAGCTACGATTTCCACAGAATTATCCATGTAGGAAACTCACGACCAGTTGTGCGAGTAAGCGTTAAGTATTAGTACATGTATGCGATACTGGCCGCGGTTTTCGACGAAAATAATTATCATACATCACTCATTGTTACATGTAATATGCCACTTTCAACGACGCCACCGTCTAACAGTACTTTCAGTACTTTGATTCTAAATCTGATGCTTACACATAATTGAGGTCTGTCCATATCATCTTAGGCAAATCAAATGTTACCTGTTTCATGTTATGTCATTGTCCCATGCCAATCAAAGATTATAATTATTAAAAAAACAAATGCCTTGAGATGACATCTTCTCAAGTCAAGGATTTGTGATCCACTCTACTCCTTTTCACAAGGCAATGGTTTATCATAAATCCTTGGCTTGCGAAGATGTGAGATGAATATACTGATATGATTAATACATTAATTATACTAAAATGATTATACAATTATCTAATCCAATGCATAACTGATTTGGAGTGCTCCTTATTCTACTAGTACTGACTGATTTTATTTGACTGGAAGAGGGAAGATATTTGTTATGCTACGACATACTGGTATGTCAGTGACACTGCATGTTTAGATTTATTTCTCTGATATCGGCAAATACATGTATACTGGCGTGCAACCAGTTCTCATCGAGTATCATTTCTTGCCATTACATTGTGATGTCCTTTATCAACATATAAAATCATATACGAAAAATAACATCACAATGTACTGGCAAGAACTGGTTGCACGTCAGTAGAGTTTTTAAAAAATTTCACAAGTTATTTCTGTAAAGATAGTGAAAAGTATTATTTATTTATTTATTTATCAATTATATGTAAAGATGCATGAAATTATTTCCTAAATGTCCTAAAAGGTACATGTAAAATATATCACAACTTATAGGATCAGGATGAAAAATACTGAGCAGTATCTGCGACAGTGCTTGTTTTAATAATCAACAAAAGATGCATCTTTCCACAGATTGGATTTTCAAGAACACCTGCGTGTATAAACAAACTATTAACTGAATAAATTAAAGACTAAATTACATTGAATTATCGGGCCTAGCATGATTTACACGTATATTAAACATACAAAAGAAGCATCTTGTCAACATGGTCAAGATTACATAAGAATTATATCCTTTGAGTTCAACAACAAAGTGACAGCTTGTGGAGAAAATTCGAACAATTAACAATAACAGCTGTAGGCAATTTTGTCAACGTGTTGTACATTTATAAACACGAACGACCACCTTATAATAGGAATCATGTACTCACCACTGAAAAACAACTGTCTCAGACTCTTAATTTGATAAATAATCTCCGAACACATGACTTCCTTCGAAAATATAGGTTTTACGGTGTCTTGACCAATGGCTGATTCGCCCCGGGTCATTTTGTCCTAACTATTTTGATGTATACTTACTTGTACATTATCGCGGTGGTATCAGTTTCGTGATGTGATTTATTCATATACGCTCAGAATTTCGTTTTACATCTTACCTTTTTCTAAGAGTGCATGGAAGAATTGTACATGTACACAGAGGCATAATATTATGTTAGTTATGTCTCTATTCAGAGCGAATATGATATTTATTCCATAAAATTAAACACTAGATGAGGAAAATAGCTTCTGTTCTCATATTTTGCAATTTTAGTGCTGTTTAGAAGTAAAGTTGAGATAAAACTTGGTATATTGTTACACAACATTGCATTTGATGTTTATAATTTATATACAAGTACAATGTATATGTGTATATATATCTATTTAAATTTTTTGTTCCGTTTTAAATTTTGTTTAATTTACAAAGTAAACTTGTAGTCAAACAACAAGAAAGTAAAACTTAGTATGACATGTCCAGATGTAGTTAATTACATGTAAATCTGGCATGTATGTACATGTGTTAGCATATATATCTCTATGAATAAACCTATACATATCAATTTGACCGTGTTTACTATAACTTTGTTCTAGAGCTTCTTTAAAATTTTGTTTTTATATTAAAGCAATACAGCTTCTGCCTTCTTCAAAAATATGATTAATGAAATGCTAAAATTTAAATTCTTATCATTATTTGTGTTTTAACAACAACAACTTCAGCCCCACCCCACTCCCAAAAAAAAAATACTATTTACTATATGAACTACATTATTCAAAGATAAAGCTGATGAATTGTTATGAATGACGTGGAGATACATGTACAAATTTGGTGTTACATGTTTCCACAGCATGTATATGATTTATAATCAGCGAGACTTAGAGTCAGAGTGAGTGAATCCATTGCTTCAAAATGATTATATTAAATAACAACATTGTCTTGTTTGTATCTGTCTCATGTTTATATCATTGTTTATTTTTCATATTCTATAATTGTCTGATCTTTGAACACGTTCACCAAAACTTCTTTTGACCAATAAACAAGCACATTGTATTGTAACAAAAATAGTTAGTAGCAAATTCACAAGGGACGAAAGCACCCGTTACCTATTTTGAAAGTACTCTATCGATTTTCATCCATTGTTTAAAAAAATATCTACATTGCTCATTTTCTTCAAGAACTAGACATATAGTAAAGCGGTGTTCATAAAAGAAAACACAAATGCAAAATAGAATAATTATTACATTACTTCAATAGAATGGTTTTGCTGTATAGTCTGACCAGGCAAAATCACCGTACACTTACACTTTATATTGAAGCATAGTTTTACGAGAATAATCCTGTAACTCATTGTTAAAACATACCTAGTATATATTTTCCTAATTTAATTTTTTCTCCTTACTTTCAGACCGTAGAAAGTTTCCATTGGAAACCGAAGAAGTTAATCATATGAATATAAACAAATGAGTCTAGATCTAGTGTTATACATGTATTTATATATATATTTATATCTTTCGCCTTGGTCTTATATAATCCCCATTTTTTTCAATGTTTATATATCTAAATGTAGATAATTATTAACATCGTCTAAATAAACAAACACGATATAATGAAAGCACATTATCGATATTACAATATAAGTAAAGTCGTTGTTTTAAGCAAGTGGGAATTAATGATGAAGATTTTAGTACAAAAGTTATCTATTATAAATGTTTTACAATGTAAATATTTTGTTAATAGATAGAATCTATCCAGCTCGTAGTTTAGAAAAGGAAATGCATTCGTGATTTGTTGTTAAAACGACTTTAGAAGCGATACACGTGTATCATTAATTGATTTCTTAAAGCCATCATTCGAAACTAAATCATAGAATTCAAAAACTTACCTTTAAACAGCACTGTGACATCAAATATTCAAGGAAGAGGTCACTTGTAAGTCACAACATATTTCACTTCCGCCATTATAAACAACATCCGATATGACATTTGCGCATGCGCAGATTTTTCTGTGTAAAGGGGGAAAATGGAGCATAAAATTTCACACACACTGTGTAAAAAAAATTAGGAAATTGGTGTCAAAGAAACACTCATATTTTTTTTATTTTTTCTGATGAAATTTAGTGAGAGGAACACGAAAATGACGTTATTTCAACTGAACACCTGAGTTCGGGTGTCCATTTGATTTTCAGGTGATAAGTTGATTGGTGTGTAAACTTGGTATTCGGCCAACTTCACAGGGCTTACAAACACACACACACACACACACACACACACACAAAATTCAGAGAGGTATATTAAAAATCAGTTATCCTTGTGTATATGCGTCTAAATATTTACATAACACTTCATGCCTATGACAGTATCCGTGTTTTGACCACGTCTTATCGAATATGTTGAGCCACCTTTTTTTTTTTTTTTGGTGGGGGGGGGGGGGGGGGGGTTAATGTTTCTGAGAATCGAAAACTATGTGACATAATACCGTTAACATGTTAAATACATGTTAAATACATGTAAACCATAATTGAAAGGTAAAACTTTTTCAAAATTTATCGAATAGGATCGCATCTGTTCTAGTGGCGGATGATGTAGCGCACACATTCAAAAAGTCACATTAAGTTCAATGGGACGACGATTGCGTGTTCCATCTTTTTAGCAGATACACTTTTACCACTTATTGTCATATCTAACTATTGAGATCTTTATTCAACAAACAATCGATAGAATATCAATATTTTAAACTACTTCGAATCGAAATAAAGCTTCTTTCAACGAGACAAAAAAAATAGCAAAACATTTCATTATTATAATATAGCTTCTCGCATTTAGTCCGAGTTATTTCTTGTTTCTTATGTGACCTTTTCTCTGAAGCATAGACGGACGTTCTATATTGTTACTGCTGGAGACTGTTTTTATTAAGGCTAGAACAGACAAGTTACGATTAAATCATATCTGTAAATCGATATTATCTACCGGTTACAACTGATTTAAATAATAACTAATAATTATAATTGTCAACGTTGCAGTCTACTTTTTTCTATTTTGCAATAATATCAAAATGAACTTCATATTTTAGAACTTTATTAAAACATGCAGCTATCACTGTGATTGCTATGTCAAATTTTAAAATACACCTAGGACATATCAAACGATATCTAAGAACAACTGTGTTGGATGAATGAAAAAACCCGTACGTATGCAACTGTCTTCCTATTTCACATATTTCTGTTTAATTCATTTACTGCTCAAGTACAAGTTTAGGGAATGCTATTGACAATTGTGTCCGACATTATTAAACATGTTTTTTCGTACATGTATAAACATTTATTAAATTAATAATAGAGATTGTATAATAACTGCTATGTTTCACGTATCCATCATGTTCTGGCTTATTGAGATAGAGATATATGTTTATAACAAATTAGTCATATCATCAGACTTTAAGCGTGTTTGAACTTCGATTCTCTGTGCAAAGTCCGATACTTGGTGTTACTTGCTGATCGAGCGCGGCTTCCATCTGTGGAATTCTTCTTTTCAAATTGAACAGCACGTTTGAAAACACGATTAACGGAAAAACCACAGACATGCATTCATCTGACCGATAAATTGCTATGACACCCAAGGGATCTCTGAACATAGCGGTCAGTGCCAGCACCGACATTGCTGGCCATAAATTGTGTTTAATTCCTACACGTCACTTTGAAATCCCCGACTATGAGACAAGGAGATAAAACGCGACGGCAAATTTATGAAGACTCCTTTTGCATTGTTTTGTCAGCTTTATTTTTGGCGGAATTGATATCGGTCCCCCATGATCAAGAGCATCAACTGTAATGTCGATTCATCTTTTTATCGGTATACAATTGCGCCATATCCAGAATAAAACAAGTAAGTATTTTTTTCAATCTACCATGATACTAATCAACAACAGTCATACTGTATGCCATTTTACATAATGCCATTACGTATTTGATAAAATCTTTATTTTTATTTAAGAATGACGAACTTTGCTGGAATATTCGGGGTATACGCTCGGACTTTCTTTGGTTCAACTTTAGGAAACCCTAGCTGCACAAATGTGGTATATGTTAATGCCTCAAAATGCGGTCAGCCGATTCGCATGGAATAATCTTTATAACAAGATCATGGCATGTTTGTACACATAAATGGTAAGTATATGATAAATAGTTCAATTTGTGCATTGTTCTTCAATGAACTCATTGTATACTCTTCACGTACTCTAAAATGGTGAATATAGAGGCGGATATCGAAAACGCTTAATTAAGGGATGGAATCTTAAATATTTGTATTACTCTATCATAAATAACGCACTTATAAATAAGACCAATTCTTTGTGAAGGTAAATGACGGAGGGGGGGGGGGGGTCATGTTAAATTCTTTTTTCAGTGCTGGTCCCAGGACGGGTGGAGGGGGTGGGGCTTCCAGATCCGCGCAAGAGATGCACTGTACCTAAAATTTAATCAAATTATGATAAAAGACTAATTGTTCTACTCATTCTTCAGACAGGATTCTATAAAAATTAAATAGGTTCTAAAATTTGCTTGCGAAAATGACAAAATTATAGCCCCGTCTTCTCAAACTCATAAACATACCACGGTTAAGAACTGTGCGTCCTGTGAACGTGCTAATGGCGCAAACTCATTTTGATTATAGAAGAAATTCGAACTTGAGAAATGTTTTTGCGGATTTTATTGTTTCTCAAGACTTATCCTATATCTATGCATGTTTTCGGAACATCTCGTTGATCATATAGGCCTATGTAGTGCATAACGAGGGCGTTTTGATATATTGTGTCAATCATACCGTACGGGCAAATAAGGCGATAACAAAGATAAGTCATTTGAACATTATTGAAATCCAACCTACATGTTGATTTTTCTAGAAACCGTAGATGAAATAGATAAAACAAAACAATAGAAAAAAAAAATTGTCAAACACATAACTTTAATCGAAGGCCTCTGTAAGTAAATCCCAAGATTGTATACTTTTTCAACGTATACAACATACATTTTTTTTTAGTATTGAAAAATCGGGGAATCTTATACATGTAGTTACCACACTCAGAAACACATATGAGTTTATTAATTGTTGTAATATATGTCATCGGTAACAAATACGCTGTCCGATAACTGATATTAAACCCTCGCGGTTCGTGCATCACCAGATGATATATATGAGAATGTGTACGTGTTTAGGAAAACTAAAGAATAGGATGTATTTGGATTCATACTGGTGGATTTTTTATATTGAGGGATTTGAAAGCTAAGTTAAAATCCTTTAGATATGATGCACCTATCGGGATGATGTTCATTCTCAAATTAACCCTTCATAAATCAAAATAAAAATACACCAGCAAGTTTAAAGCAGTCATGGCGGGTCGCGCATGATTTATCAGAATTGCACTTTCTATTGACGTGCAGGAGTATTGGAAATTCAAATCCACGAAACCGTGCCTTTATACATATTATTTGAAATATCGACATTCTTATAGGCTGTACACGATTTATATTTACAGTGACCCCCCCCCCCCCCACCGCAAAAAAAGAGGTCATTTATCATTTGACGGGAATATTTTACATGTACATGTATGTCATTGCAGCTTTTGTACGGAAGCGTATCGGGGCCTACACTTGTTGTGTTATAACTTATATACATTGTCATACTTTTTATCGTCTTATCAACATATAAACTATTATGTCGTTTAAATTATGCAAATATTTTCCATTGTATTGAGATGAGCTAACATAATTTAAATCATCTTATTGCAATTGATCTGTATTCTTGCTATATCGATTTAACAAAATAAGGAGTTAAAAATAATGAGTTTTAGTTATATCGAGAAAAAAATGTTGACATAGAACAATGTAAATGTATGTATATTATATTAAGCATATTAACATATATGTGTTTTCATTTCTTGGAAACATATGGTAAAAAATATTGTTATCGAATGAAATTTCGCGGGGGCGGGAGTGCTGATGGTGCGTCACCTCTGAATCTAGCTGTAGACTGACATTTGTGGAATCATTGGAATTCGTGTATGCTCAATTTTCATGGATTTCGTTAATGCTAATTTTCGTCAACCATGAATTTAAATCCACAACCATTTATGAATAATAGTATAATTATATTTATTATTTATAATATAATTAATTCCACGAAATGTTACCATTAACCTATTTTTAAAAAATAGCAAATTACGAATATTGGCTCCATGAAATTCAATCCACAATGAAGGAATTTAAAGAGGCATGGTCACGATTTTGGTCAATTTTTTTTATTATTATTTACAATGCTTTAAAGGCGTATTTCCTCTTATCAAATTAAATTTGGGTGTCAGTCGATGAGTTTTAAGCAAGATACAGAGCATACAATTCTTCGTCATGTAAACAAGGCTCGTGTCCTGTTTTTGTTTACATAGGTTAAATATATCAGTAAAAAAATCTTTTTTAAGCTGATTTGTCTATCCTCTTATTCATCTTAAGCATATATAAACAGTTCCTAACTCCCTACTAATGAACGTTACACAATTTGAAACGATTATATGACATTACCCCACATAGTTGTCAGAAGCAAGGTGATTAATTTCATGTTTGTCTTTCCTTTTCTAGAAACTGAAGACTAAAGTCCAAAACCTAATACACTGAGAAAGCGAACAGAAAATGATACTCAAGTTCATAATAAGCATAACTACTTCAATTAATAATAAAAAAATATATATGTCTACCATTCTAGAATGTTTTCTTTATTAAAATGGTTTCATTGAATTGTTTTAGTTTTCCAGTGGAATTTTTCTTATCAGGTCTCATTTGTTTGCAACTTTATCTTCATTTACTAAATGATATTTTGATTTTGATTGTGAAATTGTTACATAAAATCGTCAACGTACATGTAGTTTAACTGATGTTATGAATATTCATTTTATTTAGTCAATAATACATTTCTTGTATTGTTTAAACTATGTGTCGAGAGTTGAGAGTGAATATACCCAAAAAAATATAAAAGATGTACATGGATGCGTTTTGTATACATTAAAGTTAAAAATTACGATGTCTTGCATTGGGGTAAATTTACCCCATAAAACTGCAAAACAATCATGATCGGTATATAGTTTATAAGGTTTAAACTTTGTAAAAATGACGTCTTGTGTTGGGGGGTAAATTAATCCCCCAACAATGCAACACAGTTATTTTTTGTTTATTTCGAAGACTTCGATTTGTAAAAACGTCGTCTTGTGTTGGGGGATTTTTACCCCCCCCCCCAAAAAAAAAAAGAAAAAAGAATTGCAACACAGTCATTTTCTGTATTTTTTTTTTTTGGGGGGGGGGACTTCGACTCTGTAAAGATGGCATCTTGTGTTGGGGTAAATTTACCCCCAACGAATTGCAACATAGCCATTTTTTGTTTATTTTTAAGGCTTTGGCTTTTTAAAGATGCCATCTTGTGTTGAAGGAAATTTACCCCCAAAAGAATTGCAACACAGTCATTTTCCGTATTTTTTTGGCTTCGAATCTGTAAAGATGGCATCTTGTGTTGGGAGAAAATTTACCTCCATTGAATTGCAGCAGAGTAATTTTTTTGTTTATTTCTATGGCTTTGACTTTGTAAAGATGTCATTTTGTGTTTGGAGGAAATTTACCCCCAAAGAATTGAAACACAGACATTTTTTGTTTCTTATTAGGTCTTTGACTTTGTAATGCTGTCATTTTATTTTGGAGAAAATTTACCCCCAAATATTGCAACACACGCAGTCATATTATGTTTAATTATATAGCTTTGACTCTGTAAAGATGTCATCTTGCGTTGGAGGAAATTTACCCCAAAGAATAGCAGCACATCTTATTTCTGTATATTTTTATGGCTTCGACTCTGTAAAGATGTCATCTTGTGTTGGAGGAAATTTACCCCAAAGAATAGCAACACAGCTTTTTCTGTATAGTTTTGTATATTGTTATGGCTTCGACTTTGTATATATGTCATCTTGAGTTGGAGGAAATTTACCCCCAAAAATTGCAACAACGTCAGTTTTTTGTTTATTTGTATGGCTTTGAGATTGTTTAGATATTTTCTTCTGTTGGGGGGAAATTTTCTGTTTATTTGTTAGAGTTCGACTTTTTTGTTTCTTATTAGGTCTTTGACTTTGTAAAGATGTCATCTTGTTTTTGAGGAAATTTACCCCCAAATATTGCAACACACGCAGTCGTTTTATGTTTATTTATATGGCTTTGACTCTGTAAAGATGTCATCTTGCGTTGGAGGAAATTTACCCTAAAGAATAGCAGCACAGCTTATTTCTGTATATTTTTATGGCTTCGACTCTGTAAAGATGTCATCTTGTGTTGGAGGAAATTTACCCCAAAGAATAGCAACACAGCTTTTTCTGTATAGTTTTGTATATTGTTATGGCTTCGACTTTGTATAGATGTCATCTTGTGTTGGAGGAAATTAACCCCCAAAAATTGCAACACAGTCATTTTTATGTTTATTTGTATGGCTTAGAGATTGTTTAGATATTTTCTTCTGTTGGTGGGGAAATTTACTCCCAAAGAATTGTAACAGAGTCATTTTTTGGGGGGTAAGGGTTCGAGATTGTTAAGATGTTGTCTTGTGTGGGGGGAAATTTACCCTCAAAGAATTGTTACACAGTCATTTTCTGTTTATTTGTTAGGGTTCGACTTTCTAAAAATGTCATTTTGTATTTTGGGTAATATACCCTCAAATACTTGAAACAGTTATACCTCTATAGATTTTAAGACTGCAAGTTTGTAAAGACGATGTTTTATCTTGGGGATAAATTTACCCAAACAGAGTAGCAGATATTCCATTGTCGAATTTTACTAAGACTTACATGTACAAAAACTGCATTGTATTTGGGGGTAAATTTACTCTGTAGAAAAATAACAATTTTATTGTATCTAGCATTTAAAAATATACTGTATATTTTTAGGATATACCACACAGCTTTATTTTCACCAATAATTGCTAAAGCAATTGTCTTTTACTTGTATATTCTACTAACACCCTGTTTAAATTTTAAATCCAAAGTAGAGAGATGCTTTGTTAGTTTTTGGGGGTAAATTTCCACTCTGAAGAGTTTCTTGTTACGTGTGTCCTCTCTGTGTTATGTGGAAAATAAAGCTTAAATTGTCTTGATTGGCTTATATTTGTGCTTTTATGAGGTAAAACGTACAAAACAGACAAAAAGATTTTCTGTTTTGATTTTGGAACGCGTTATATATGTATGTTACTAAGTGTGAAGATAAAATGGATATACACATTTTTTAACCATGCATTAAACTAAAAAAAGGATTAACATACTAAACCAGAAAAACTTCCCCATCTAAGGCATCACTGTTTAGTATGACTATAAACTTTTTGGAGAATTTATCTGTCGCTGGCTAGTTTTCATGAGATACATTTATCTGATTCACGTATATTTGAAGTTTGAACAGTTTTTTTTTCATCAATGTTTTGTATATTATCTCACTTTTATAATATCTAGATAGAAGTGTGCTTTATTTTTTTTTTCCAAACAATAAATTACAAATCATTCATTCATGTATTTCTCATTCGGATATTTATTCGTTAAGTATTTTGAATTTTGCGAAATCAACACAGATTTAATGCAAGCTGTTAACTAAAACGGGGGTATGATTGCAAAAGAAAATATATGAAAAAATATTTTTGAACACTATTTATAAAGATTTTAAAGTCATTTTATTTAGATTTATATGACTATAAAATGTTTTAAAAATTTCAGTTTCATCCAATTTACATGTATCTGAGTGTCATCAGACGCTAAATATCAAAAACAATTTAGATGTGCTGTTTTAAAATAGGTTTGAAATCACCTGATAATATGCATTTAAAAAAATATTCAATCCAGGCAACTCGACAAAGGAATTGTTGAACGCCGATTTTGTAAGAGCAAGACCAATTCAAATGACTTTTATAAATCGAATTCAAAGTATATTTAACCTCGATTTTTACGAATTCAGGTATTTTTTCTCAAATCCAAAATTTTAACATTGAACTCCTTTTATCTCATTTTATCTCACTTGAAAATGAAAATGCCTTCAGAAAATCGTTTTTTAAAGCAAGTATTCAGGATATTCATGTGAGCTTTTTTGTATCAGATTGTTTAAACCTTAGCTGTACAATACATGCATGCATACAACTGTTTGAAAAGTTACCTTACACCTAAATGTTTTTGTAATTCAACAGCTGGTGATGATTTAAATTTACTCTAAATGTAATATTGTTCACTAGAAGTACATGTGGGTATCCAACTACCCTCCAAGGAGGTGAAAGTTAAACTTATCTCTGTAAGAATATACCATATGAAAAAGAATAAAAGCTTACAAAGACAACCTTTCAGGCAAATAGAAAATGTTGAATACCTGCGTATACAACTTGGTTTGTTTTTAGTAGTATTACTTAACTTTTCAGCCCGTGGCGATTGAGCACACTTCAAACAATTATTATCATGTACTAAATATAGATTGATTTAATCTTTTATTTATTGATGCTTCCCTTTGGGTTGAACGATGTTTTACTTTTTTTTTTACTTAAAAGTCAGTTATTGAAGAAAAATGAAGTAAGGTTATCCTTTTATGCAATACTTTCAACTTCAAAAGCATTTTATCAAATAAAACAATTAATGAACGTTACATATAAGTTACAGAAAAATATTAACATGTTTAGGATCTTTGTCGAAATTAAAAATAGGAATTAAATTTCTTTGCACGATTCAATAAATTAATGATTGAACTGAAAAGGGTGTGTTCAATATCATTATATGATTCCTTTGCGCCGCGTGACAATTCATATTCTGCCCTTCATGAAAACGTAGCAAGTGTAAAAAGATATGTGCTACAGCGGTACTACCAGGGTTTTCTTAATTATAGACCAAGAAAGTTTTGTACAGAGGTCGTTAGATTTTGATTGTTCATTGTTAAATGTAAATTAAGACGTAGAATATTATTGACCTCAAGGGGAATAAAAATAACGATTGCTTAGTGATTACATGTAAATCTACAATAATATTAAACCAATAATGTACCCCATCACAGTCAGGGAATGAATTCTTCTTCCTCATGAATTAATCTGGATTTAATTTTTTTTAGTTGTCTTACCTGTTAATATATGCGTTCAAGAGACTAGTACTGTTAACAATCTATACGCATTTAAAGTGTTATGAAAGAAAAAACAAAATTTTACTCTTATATTATCTAAAGGCTATTTTTTCTTTAATGAAAAATGGCAGATTGAGAATAATTGTTTTGTTTCCACCTAACGGTCATACTATATCCATACTTTATATTTAACCGGTATATATGTTGGTGTTGTCTCGAACTTCACTTCCTTTACAATATTCTAGAGATCGGCCGCGAAAAGTTAGACAGTTTTGCTCCATTCAATCAAAAGATACTTACAAGTACCTTAACTCGCATCCGTAAGCGTTCATACTCTTTATATCAGAATTATATTATAGGAACAGAAAAACGTTAATACCAAGTATAATGAAACTTAAAAAAATAACAATGAAAGTAAATATATCTTACCTTTGACATTAACGAACAAACCATATAAAAATACGTAAACCAGACCCAGTCTATACATTTTCATTAATTGCGAAACCAGGAAGACGCTACATTGTAACATTAAGAGATCAAACGTTTTCACCTAGTTATAAAAAAAGAAAGTTTCGTTTCATCCGAAATGAGTCATGAATGCAACACGTTTCTTAAAATCTCTTTTTTCTTAGGTTCCTTTGTTTGTGTGTATAATCTGATCAAAATATATTTATTATACCCTCGGGTAACTTGTTGCGAAGGGGATATAGCACCGCTGCGCGTGTTTGTATGTGTGTCACCTTCAGCTTATGGGCAAGATTTTAAAAAAAACCTTGCCCCAATATTAATGTACATCAAACTTCGTATACTTTTTTAGTATGATAAAAACACGAATCCCTTTGATTTTTAGGTGAACTAAAATATATATATTTTTAAAATATCGTTAACACCTTTCAAACAGGAATTTTATGTACGACGTGACAATAGATTCTTCCGGTAGTGAATTGAAAGTAAACATTTCAAATCAATAACTGGATATTTTATTGAATTCAGATCTTGTTAGATCTCTCAGTACTGAGAAGTCATCTCTTTTTACCCGAAAAAATAACTGTGACAGAAGCTTAATTGTTGTTAACTTGACAAGATAAAGGGTGTGATTGTAGAATCAATCTCCTTCTAGTAGAAAAACTATTTTCATCCTGAGGTACACTGTATGTGCATAAATAATTTTAAAAAAAATGCCGCATATATATCTTGGGACGGAATAAAGGATTGTATAAAAAATTGTCATATATTAACATACTCCGACTTTGTTTTTAGCTCACCTTACATCTTCTCCAGACCTACTGGACAATGTCAACCAAACTTTGCACAAAACACCTTAAGGCAAGGGGATTCGAAGTTGTAAAAATCAAGGACTCCACCCCTTTTCAAGGGGAAATTATTTGGAATAAATGAAAAAATTGGAGAATTTTTCAAAATTCTTCTCAAGAACCATTTCACAAGGAGAGCTAAAACGTATGTGAAACCATCCTCAGGTAGTGTACATTCAAAGTTGTAAAAATTACGACCCCCACTGGTAGGGTGGGGCCAAAATGAAGGGGGGTGGTGGAATTTTGCACTTAGGAATATATAAGGTAAATGTATAAAAATGTTTTCTTTAGAACCATTTCGCCAGGAGAAATGAAACTTGAGTGGAAGCATTCTCAAATAGTTTAGATTCAAAGTTGAGAAAATTATGAACTCGGGGTAGAATGGGGCCACGAAGGGGGTCCAGTTTTTCTTCTTCTAAAAAATAAGAGCCTAAAATAAGCTGTCACTCAAATCAAAATCGTCAGGAGTTGGATGGGGACACACTAGGGATCCATTTTTACAAAAGGAAAATTTATAATTATTCACAGAAATTGAAATGATATATATGTTTTACTTATATGCAAGCAGTTTGACATGTTGCCGATTCTGTAAAATTAGTTAGAATTTGGCCCCTGGACGATTTTTAAGCCTCAAGGGGTTCAAAGTTTGATTTAGATTTTTATCCAATATACATATAAACACTTGTTTAGGATCTTTTTTAAAACTGCAATGCTTAACATATGTTAATATGACTATAAAAACATCCTGTTAGAAATGTGCCTTGATTATAAACATGGGACTATTCAGGGGAGGGGGGATGTTTATTCATACAGGATCTACATATATTGTATTTCATTGTCCAGATAGTTTGTATTATGACTCCATCGATGTGATTTTATGATACCATTTGTTAATTCTTCTGGTGGGCGATGTGGCCCATTGGTCTCTTGCTTTTAATTCATGGTCAATAAAAAACAAAATTATTCACTTTTTATCCACCCAGTGTTGTACCATTTTTTGACAAATATTCTCTTGTTTTCTACAGAAAATGAATTGTATCGTAGCTGCGATCCTTTACAAAGTGCAATAAACCGTCAAACAACGGGAAATAACCTTCGTATAAGATTTCGATCAGCCAATGAGTTATCTGCATCAAGAACTGGATTTGTGTTAGTAAAAAAGGTAAAGGTAAAATGACATGTACTCACTGCCTTTTTTCACAAGACTAAACATTTGATCAAAACATTAAATATCTGAATATGGTTAAAAGTTGATTAATATTAAAAATAATTTTTTACTACATAATTTAATACTTTTCTTACTCCTAGATTGTGAACTGGTTAATTGCATTGTAATTTAACATATCATATTAAGCCTTAGAAGAATGCAACCGCAATACTATAAAAACCTGTTACAGTTACGCCGAATGCACTAACATAAATGGACCGTTTGAGTGTCAGTGCAATGATGGGTTTATATGCAGTAGATTTGAGTGTACATGTAAATGCATTGACTAGTATCTAGTTATTTTTAAAGATAAAATAACAATAATGCGTAATATTTAAAAATGTTCTTAAATTTATTTCTTCTCAAATCATTTCATATCTTGGAGAGTGTTAATACTAAAAAACAAATAACCAAAGAATCTTTTAAAATACCTTGGCCAATCAAACATACTCATCAATCGAAAAGTATGCATATTTAAATCATTGCTCCCGTGTTATCATTATTAACTAGGTGGGTTGTTTCTCAAGTGTTTTGTTTAATAAATATAATTTTGTGTTAGGTGATATATAGATAAATTACATTTCCAACGTTTATCACCTTAGCAATGTCTGATCTACAGGAATGTTAAAAAACTCTTAATTCACAGGTTAAATATAAAATTATTTCTATGATATGCTAGGTGCCAGTGTTTTCTTTTTTTGCAATCTTATCCAAATGTTTAACACAAATCATAGATTGATGTTAATAACATTTGTCATCCATTTTCCACGACAGTGTCTGCTCCAAAAAATTAAAAAGAAGCCTCCTCTGTACCTAGCTTGGTCATTTGGTACAACTGTCAGTGGCGCAGCGCTTCTTATGCTTCTAGATCTGTACAAGATGTCGATACCAGAAAACCTGACACTTTGTGCCCACCACGTTGTATAATTAAGAGCTAATTTCCATGATAAATAATCACAATTATTTTCCGTGTTTTTGTTTTTTCCTGAATGTGTAATATTGTCACCGTTGTAAACTTACAGCCAGATTTACAAAGCAGGTTTAAATTAAATCGGTATGTATATTTTCGATATGCTCCATTATGTATACTTTCGTATTGAATCCAATACGCTTGCATCGATTAACATTTGTAAGTTTTTATATCTTCAAAACAGTAAGCTTTCCTTTTAATAAAAATTGTATATATATATGTACATGTACAAAGCAAATAAAAAGTCAATATTTATCTAGTAGCCAAAAGCAAAGTGTTTCCACAGACAAAGACACTTGAAAATATTAATACATAAACAAAAAGCAGGGTTTTATCGGTAGTATGAAGATTTGGTACTGGCACTGACTTTAATCAATGTTAATTTACATTATGATTACTGTTTTTTTTCCACCATTAATCATTTACAAACTCGAATTTCGTCAGAATTTACAAGCCTACGTGAGTGATAATTATACAAGGCATATGTACTACTAGTAATATATTTCCTGTTATCAATGGTTCAAAATCGTCCAGTTTCATTGTTGAGTTCTGTTCATATTTTTCAGACCATCTAAATACTTATTCAAAATCATATATATAGTGAAGGTGTTAATGTTCGTACAATTTTATTTCAATTCAGCAAACAGACATATTCTTCCAGTATAATTATTATATTACTTAATATAAAGCTCTTTTTCAAACATTTGAGTTCTTCAGGTGACCAATTACTATCTGTTTTTGTCCGTCGTCGCTCGTCGTACGACAGACGTAACTTTTGAACATGTTCAGCTTCTTCTCTGTAACCATTAAGAGAGAGAGAGAGAGAGAGAGAGAGAGAGAGAGAGAGAGAGAGAGAGAGAGAGAGAGAGAGGGGGGGGGCATGGGTGGTTGAACGAGACCAATATATAAAAATATAATAATCTTAATTGTTTGATTGTTGTTTGAAGCACATACTTTCATTGAAGATTAAAGCAATTGAATCATTACAAATTTGTAAAATACAATACTAGAAGAGGCTGACCTTAAATGTGTGTCCTGATATAGATTGCTAAGGAAAAAAGAGCACCTGGAGTAGTTAATTTGAGATGGAAATGAAATTGCTAAAATGTGAAAGTGTTTTTGTACTCACTTGACATCTTCATTTAATCTACTGAACAAATCAAACAAATTAAAATTTGTATTTCTCAAGTGGTGGGAAAAAAGTATTTTTACTGTTAATTCTTAGCACTTTTATTTCCAGGCCAACCTGTACATGTATCGTTCTTGTTCATGGACAATTTAATTGAAATCATAATTATAGCAGCATTGTGTTTCATTACGAGTTATGGTTTAGGGCATGCGCGGATCCAGAAAATTTTTCCAGGGGGGGTCCGAAGGATAATTGTGTTTGCCAGGGGGGGGGGGGGGGGGGGGTCCGAGGCATATTTTCGCGATAATTTTACTATGTAAATTTAATAAATTTTCATTTTCCGGGGGGGGGGGGGGTCGGGACCCCCCCTCTAGATCCGCGCATGGTTTAGGGGGTCTATAATTGTAAAGGTCCACAGGATACATTTGGATATTATTAAAGTCAACAAGGTGATGTTGAAGTTCCTTGAGATGTTCGGGTCTTATTTTTGTATATTGCGGCATTGTTTAGGTTCAAAAGATATTATCATCTAGTAGCATTGAATATAATTTTAAATTATCTCTTTGAATAGGGTTAATTGGGACTTCGTAGGGTACATTTTTGATCATTAAGAGCAAAAAAAAAATCCAGACGTCAAAACTTGTCAAGTTTTAAATCTACGTTTTCTCTTAATTTCAGACATTTGATTTGTTCTCACAAGCATGAACGAAAAAAAAACTTCCTGTATCATTTTCGGCAAAGATGTTTTAAAACAATAAGATTTTTTATATGGTATTTATCAGCAGATTGCTGTTTTTGTACTTTTGTTCATCTATTCTTACCATCATGGCCTGTGTGAGGCACCTAAGATAGCATTTAACTGTTATAGTAACATCAGTCTCTGAATTATTTAATCAAGGAAAAAAAGACTCATTTTTCAAGTACTATGAGGTGGACATTTTTGTCGGGCATGATCAAATCCAAAAAACCCGAAGGGCTTTTTGATGAATTGATCACGTACCGATCGAGATAATTATCTCATAATATTAAAAAAATAATTCCTTATTACTTAAATTTATATCAATTTCAACAATTGTTCGATTAAAAAAGCAAATCGCGCTTGCGCCCCAATTATACCTCATTTGATTTTTTTGGGCTGTAAAGTACAGAACCGATGCGTAGTGTTACATTTTATAACAGGTAAAGTCATTGAAACGTGTAAACATTCTTATCCATACAAAATGAGTAAGAAAACGCAAATAATCGATCATAATTGCCGACCAGCATGTTTACACACGGAACAGTCAATTCTTCTATATTCTGTATATTAAAGTTACAATCGCTATTACACTTCTTGGAAGTCGGGGGTCAATCCGTTAATAACTGGATTTGTGCTTTCGGGGTAGCATAAATTTTTATCAACCAAGTTATAAATAAACACACGCAGAGTCAACACCATAAATAACAACAAATCCATTAAATGAACGGTATATATGTATTTGAATAAACGTTGAGATTTACAAAAACAAACAAAGTGAATGAATTTAAAAATGCGTTTCTTAACACAAGAGGGATTTAGTGTAAATTATTAGGCAGTTACGTCAATTTAAAACTGGTAAAAACATGATCTAGAATTGTTTTGATTTCAGCCCTGCCATGCATTTCTCTGAGAATTGCAATCAATTCTCACAAAATAGAGGAGAAAATATATTTACCAGACGTAAATCTGCTTGTATATACATGTAAATAGATTTAGTGTGTTTCTGCACTTTAACTCTCGGTATTATAAAAGTCAAGAATCCCCTCTTGCCTTATCGTACATTTTTTAAAATATATTAAAAATCAATTGTACGTTTCGCTTATTCATTTTGTTTTAAATGTTATTCAATTAAAAAGAATTCATTTCAATAATCCAACAGTATGCAATGTGCTCATTAATTTATGGTTTTATGGCGCTTAAAACAATCGTGTTGTTTCACCTAATTTATATTTCCAACATAGTTGATGTTTATGTAGCAATCCTTGCTTTCAGATGTTTTTACTGTCCCCTTTTCCCCAATACATTTCATGTTGATGTAGTTGTCATGATGTTTGAGAGCGTCGTATTGGTTTTCAGTATCAGTTGTTCCCCCTGTAGCTATAGCTCCTACATTTACTTCCGAGTAGGCTCCAGTTTGGTTCCTGTGCCCAGTTGTCTGGTTTGTCCCAGTGTTCCTGTTCTTGTTTTTATGGGTACCAAATGGATTCCTGATTTGACAAAATAATACAATTATAAGATTAAGGGCGTTGATCGTGTTTAAGCATTGATCATCATTTTTTGAAAGATGTAGTATTATAACTGTAGCAGTCTGTGCATACAAATGAGTAACGCGCATTATTGCGTTATGAAATTTTGTATACGCTTGGCAGGATTTTTAGTCCTGACACATTTAAAACATACCTGTAATAGTTACCAAGTTACTTCAAAACGAAACGATACATACCTCGATTTTATCCGATAGAAGAAAAATATGTTCAATAATCCTGAAACTATAGCTATCGCTATGAAAATTCCCAGTGGGATTTGTGAGAATTCACCTAGAAAAGGAATTTTAAAAAATGAATTAAAAAAAAATTAAGAAAAAGGAAAAAGAAACAAAAAACACTTGGAAATCAGATTGAGTTCTTTTTCCGTGTGTATAAAAGGATACAGTAAAACTTGCATTTGATGAAATTTACAGGACATTTAAATGTATGAACTAAAATTTAAGTTTGTATTTCTCTCTCTCTCTCTCTCTCTCTCTCTCTCTCTCTCTCTCTCTCTCTCTCTCTCTCCTTCTAACAAGCAAACAAACAAACAATTCAAATTAAATTATTTGAAAGTACACAAGTCCAATATTTCAATTAAAACAGCATTCTCCTTATTCACTTTATTAGTGTCGTTTTCTGGAAAATTGAATTATTTGAAAAGTCTACAAGTCAAATATTTAAATTAAAACACCATTCTCTAAATCAGTGTTGGTTACTTTGAAATTTCAAATAAATAAAAACAAACAATTACATATCTGCTTATCTGAATCAACATTAGAAGAATCTTTGAACGTTGAATCAACAGAGGTAGAGGTCACATATGAAATCGTTGTGGCAACAGCTTCGGTGTTATTATTTGCAACTGACGAAATAAAGTATGTTCTCAAAGATTTGAGTATGGTAGTTGGTTGAGTTGTTGGTTTGGTTGTTTGTGGATTGGTTGCTCTAAGTGGTTCGATTGTGTGTGGATTGCCACATGTCACACTTATACTTCCACTTGGTTCATTTTTTAGCCCTAAAATATTTTGTATCACACATTTGTAAAATCAAATATTATGTAATAAATGTGTTCTTTTTTTAGTTCCTGGATGTTATTTTAAAACAAAAAAGTTTGTTGTACTATGGATTGGATGACAAAAGTATATGAATATTGTGGTGACAAAGTACTCTCACATCATATTAGCATTGATTTATGTTCGAATGTCTGCGGTTTGGTTTAAGAATGTTGTTTACTCGGGTTTGAGTTCTCACAACCGGATTGTTCACAAGTTCAATGTCATGAGTAAAATTTGTTCTAAACACAATATGATTTTTAAGATTTCTTAAAATATTTTATGCATATTGATGATTTCTGTTAAGTTCGCGAGAATTATCTTTCCTGCGGTATTGTCAAAGTTATACAGCATCTTCATATGTTGACACAAAATCAACGTCGCCGGAGGTAACCAATGAATTTATTCCGCGGTAAAATTTTGGGAGCGTCATTTTAATAGCGTGGGTTCTCACTTCTTTCACGACGCCGATAGCTAAGCATTAAAAAATTTCATAGCGATCTATAAACCACCTCCACCCCTCCACCTTCCTTTTTCATGAACATGTTTATAAAAACGAAAAATTCTTGTGTATTTTCTTTTTTCTTTATTAAGCATGGCGCTTTCAGACCACAAGGATTATGTTTTTCATTAATTATCTAATCAATCACATCATTGATTACATCAGTAATGAGAGTTATGGATTATTTTAGTTGTAAAATATTTATGGGTAAAGAATTAAATATTCATAATTTGATGAACTTATTAATTATTGTTATATAATCATCTATTGTCATTTTCCTGATTATTTCAAACCAAATTTGGTTAACAATAAAGTCACAAAAGTGGCAGAGTGCAACATACCTATTTGTTATGGGATGTTTTACTGTACAAAGATGAAGGGCTCAGGTAGTTCAATTTCGAGCGGATAGAGGTTAATTATTTCATGAGTGAGAAATAATGCTATATGCAGTAATGGTCTATTTTGAAAATTATCAATTATGGATAAAAGTATTTATGAATTGAATTATTATTATCATACCATTCTATAGTTTTACTATATCATGGAATAAGGCTGAAACAAAGTTTGACTTTTAGTAAAATAGAGGTAACTGAGACTAAATTTTTCAGATTTTGTTCTCCACTGAAATATTTTAGGTAGTACTATAATATTTAAAGTTAATAATTTATTCGTTAGTCAACACAATTTTGCATATTTTATGTGGGTTTTAACTCGCTTTTTCGTTTCAGTAATTGTATGGCACACACAACAAAAATATTGAGAAGTGCATAAAAATGATAAAAGACACTTTATCTCAAAAGTTTGATCATTGACCCCCTGCGAGATGAAATTCATGATTTTAAGAACTTTAATCAACCGTTCATGAAGTTTCATGATGTATTCATGACTGGTTCATAACTGGTTCATAAAGGTGGTTCATGAATTTTATTCATGAATATATTCTTAAAATGTAATTCATGAACAAATTATGAATATACAAGAATACAGGAAATACCTGGTTTTCAATAGATCTAGGTATTGAACATTCATGAATTTTCATTAAGTTCTAATTTACGAAATATATAATTAATTTCAAATACTTTTATAAATAACATAGTTTACTCTTAAAGTATTTTTTAAAAAAAAATATACATCTTAAAATATTAATATTAAAACACAGTCTTCATGAACATTCATGAATATTCATGCAAACACCTATATAAATGTGGCATCTTTAATTTTGAAAAAGAAAGATGTGATATATTATAGTTACATTATTTATTCAATTCTAAGAAACATGTAAATTCATTGACAACAACGAGAGTCTCAGACATCATGATCAAATGGTCATTACTAGATCCTAAATTTGACGCTAAATTTCTTCATTGTTCAATTTATATTATTTTTTTAAAATGACATAATTTATCAGTGAATAATCAGTCTTTGCAGATGACACATTTTGGCTGTTTTATGTTGTTAAAAAATCTTGTAAACTAAACTAAAAAAGTGAAATAATTTAAAAATGTGCATATTTCTTTTGAAAAAAGATTTAGTATACGTTGAATTCCAACTTGTTTGAAGTACAGTGTATATCAAGTTTATCAAAGACGTGGTAGGTTGTCAGTCTATCATAGAAGCATAAATACACACGAAGTGCGTCTGTTCCTGGGAGAAAATGTTCCGAGCACATTTGGTTGAAATTTCGACCCCGTCGAGTTTAGAACCTTTGCGGTTTCTTTGTAAAAGGCATTACTGTTGCACACATTTGAAAGCGATTCATTCTAAGAAGTTACAAATCCGTTACGTAAATATTCCGTTGAGAACTTCCAACAATTCTTTTTATGAATAGCTGTTTAAACTCAGACAACTACCGATACTACACTCCGAGTTTCGAGGAGTCCGCCATTGTTTATGAGGTGTCATGTCGATTCGCCTCCGTTACAAAAACCCCCTGAACTTCAATTTGTCAATTAACTTAATGATAAGCAATAATGAAAATATTACTTTAAAACATTAATGCAAATTATAGAAATAAAGTATGAAAGAATATTAAATTGAGTGTAAATTATTTTTTAAGTTCCAAAACCTTGAGGGTTTAAAAACGAAGGGGGTTGAAGTTTAACAGACACAACTTGTGTAAACCGAACGATATTAAACCGTACGTTTCTTCAATCTCTGAAAATATAATAATGAAAACTTAAGCATTTTATATTTAGTTTCATTTAAAGATATTTTTTGATTATTATTAACATATGTTCAAATTTTATTTAACCAAATGAAAGAGTCTCAGAATACACAGTCAGCGAGTTGTTTTGATTCTATTACGTCACTTCCGCCCAGTGATTACGCATTTTGAATGAAAGCAGACGGATCTTCAACACGAGCGACGGATTAATTAAGCATGGAACATGCAAGAAGATAATGCAGCAGATGTAGTTCAAAGTAATGGTATTAAAGATAATATAGTATGTATACATGTATATTGAAAAAACTTTTATGAGGAAGTCAAAACGTAAGATAAGTTTTGCTCATTTTTCAAACATTTCAAAATGGCAGTTTTTTATTTGTAGTGAAATTCTTTTTTGACTAACTTATAAGTTTTAACTACATAATTGATAATAAATTACACATTTAATATACCTAAATCGGTGCAATTACAAGGTAAAGTTATATGCTGATGTCATTTGAGTTAATACACATTTTTTTTTACTTTAGAATTATGCAGTGAAACCAGAATATTAAACAGCCCTAAAGATAGTGATCATTGAACATAAATTTTAGTAAGTAATAAATAAATGCTATTGCAAGTAGGCCTAATTGAAAATCTCTAATAGAATGGCCAGTATCATTTACAAATTTGAAAGCAGTTATAGTTTCATCGTAATTAATTTAAGAAGTATTTTATTCAAGTATATAGATACATTGAAATGGATTGAACAGCAGGCATAATGCCTATTTATGTTTTCTCCTGAATTGTTCATCTTGTTTCATCTTGAGTTGTTTTATTTTTCTGCGATATCACTTTTTCTAGGGCAGGCACTCTCATTCTTAAGCTTTAGTGCAATTTCAGCATTATCATTTGATAAAAATATTTGAAATAAAAATTAAATGAAATGATTGAATGATTAGTTGATGTTCCAAATGTTTTAAACGACATGTCATAATTATACTGCTATTTGTCATATTATTTTTGTACAGTACAGAGGTACAACTCTTCTGCCACCGAAAGGGCTATATGTGAAGCCTGAAGAATTACCACCAAGAAGTATTGTCACCAAGACACTCTGGGTTTGTAGAAAACAATCATTTAAAGAATGGAGCATTTTACCTACCATGCAGATGCACATTGAAATATATGAAATACAAGTGAAATCAACATGAGCAGAGGCAACGAAGATGCAAGAAAGGAAGATTTCATAAAGATCATATTGATAGTTATCAACTAGTAATCATATTCTAATGTCGCTTATATTTCAAATCATTGCATATTGGTATGTCAATTCTAATATTGTAACATTCCTTTAAATCTAATGAGTTAGTATTGATATCATTACCTGTTGTTTTTTAAAACAACTTTTTAAAACTTGCTGATTATTTAAAGTGATAGTCAGTACATAAGAATTATGTGATACTTAAGATATTGTCTCATTATTCTTCAATTTATTATAATAAAGTATTTTATATTAGATTTTTTAGGAGATTTTACCTTTTTATATACAAAATGTAGAAGGTAAAAATTTTCATGAATAGTTCATGAATTTTATTTATGAATTATTCATAAATGAATTTCATAATGATATTCATGAACAGTTCATGAAGATTCATTAATCTTATTCATGAACAGTTCATGAAGATCCGATGAACTTATTATTGGACATTCATCAAATGATGAAGCTTCATGAATATAACTGTTCATTAATTATTCATGAAAAAGTATGTTCATGAATATTCATCAACATTTTTTCATGAACACAAATTCATGACTTTAAAATGTCCAATAATAAGTTCATGGGATCCTCATGAACTTTTCATGAACATTTCATGAATATAATTCATGAATCATTCAAGGGAAAATCATGAATTGTTCATGATCATCTCGCAGGGGACCGATCGATATACATTTTATTCCAGCAGAGAAAGGACAATGAATGCTTTGTATCTGTTTAATGTCACTGCCATTCATAATCTGTATTTCATTTGTTAAAGAGTTTAGCAATTTGAATTTTTTTTCACAATTAAAAAAAACTCAATCATAGTGTATAAATTTTTGGGATTTTTCTTAGATTTTCAAATATATTCAATGGCCATTAACTCATAAAGTAGGTCATTGACCTACTTTTTTTATAAAGGAAGAATAACACTAGTATGTAAGGTCTATAACACACAATAGTCGTTTTTCATTAACATCAGTTGGATATTTTTTTCATTGGAACAAATGTCATCCCTAAGGTTAGGATCTAGTAAATTATTTTAAAGTGTTATATTGATGCTAAATCGATTACGGCGTCATAATTGATATGTTTTTTTTTGTTTTACGTTACATTCAATTTGAAATCCTAAAAATAGTTGTGCATGTACAGTCATGTGTTCGATTAAATATTATGTTTTAGAGAAGGCCAACACTGTCCATTGAATGTTTTAGAGAGACTGTATGCATTTTTTATTTCATTCGTCAAAACGCAAAAAACCCCATAACATCTTTGTTTCATTCTCTTTATAATTCTGAAAATATAATTAAAAAAGCGCTGGTATATCTTTTAAAACAAAATGCATGGTATGGAACTCCTTTGAAATGTGTTTCATAACTTAGAAATATGTTGGTTCCTCTCGTTTACTAGATCTTGATCCCAATGGTAAATGTAATCGGTTTAGGACAAAGACATATTTTACATTGATAGTAATGGTATAATTATTATTGATCAGTAGATCTCATTTAAGCTTGTGGGTCTGGTGAGCAAATTATTATTCAATCATGAAACTTTTGTCGAACAACAGTTTTAATGCCATCATATATGCAGAGAACAGGTACGCAGTATTGGTACATGTACATGTATGTCGAAGAATATCTTTTATATACTCATTTACCTTTTAGAAAAGGCTTATACATCGACATATAGTTGAAATATTTAATTTTTGTCTTATAACGAATCGATTACTATACTTACCGTAAATCTCCAGGCACGGGGTAATATTCATTGAATTATTGTTTTCTATGTATTTAGCTTTAACAATGACAAAGTCGTTGGATTGAACATTGAACATAGCATGGTCCTCTCTATAACAGTCTTTAATTACCGTGTCGTTCACTTTTACTGAATATGGGTTGTAATTATCATAACATTTTTTTCTGTTTTCCGGTTTACTAAACATTACATGGAGTTCACCATCAAATAATGAAGTCACAGTACAGCTGCATGATATGTTGTTTTGATAGAAGTGTACGAATACACGATGTTCTGTTTGAATTGATACATCACACTCAGTCACTGTTACGTTGGTATCTGAAGTTTAAGAAAACAAATTAAATTTGTTCATGTATAGAAAAAAGCTCCTAATTTAAAATAAAAAAGTTAAGAAACTCACAGTTACCTGGACATTGGCCTACAATTAAAAAAAGAGATTTATTAAGATTCTATACAATATCAATATTTCTGATTGGAAATAGAATGTACGGAATTTAATTTCCACCCCTTAAAATCCAATGATTTGTGATTTATCATAAGTAAAGTAAAAACCATGTTATCATATGTTTTTGAAGCATAAATAGAGACAACCAGCATTTAATTCTGATTTATTGAAATAAAGCCCCTCTTTCCCCTCCCCAAACCTACATGTATATCAGACATTTCATTTCCGCACTTAACTTGATCTTAAATATGGTATATTACAAATACATTTTTAAAAGTTTTAATAGAAAATACCTTTTTTATTCATTTCAATATCTTTAATCAGAACTTACCATTTATGTCTGTAAAACAGAAAAATGCCATTAAAATAGAGAAAAGCGTGTTCATACTGCTCGGTCAAAATATAAACGAACTTATTGAAACAAATTCAATTGTCAAATAAAACACGTAAATGCAAACTCTTCAAATTGTTTAATATTCGATTTATGACTACACAATGTCAGAAAATGAATCTACACAACTTCCTTATAATACTGAAATGTAAATTGTTAAAGTCATATCGTAATAAAACAGGTTGAAAATCATTTGATATCCTTCCGTAAATATCTTCCGTAACACTGCAAAAAGATGATTATTTTATAGTTTTCTATATCAAATTGTGACAATAGCTTAAATGGCTACATAGTATAAATTGTAATGTATTTTCTAGTGAATTGATGTCTTGGTCTCGCAACTGACTGGATCACATGTTGATTTTAGTTAAAATTACTAAAGAAAGGAATTTTATAACTTTGTTTGATCGACGTATCAAAAAACAAAAGGAACCGGAAAATGTCATCAATGAGCATAGAAGCGCTTGACAATCCTCAAAAAGGTGGTTAGGGTTGGGTGGGGTTCATGTTTTTTTCACTTTTTAATATGTAAACTTATGAAAACAATCTGCTGCAAGAAGAAGTGCCCTCCCCCTCCTTTATGCTACGCGCCGGCCATCTACCAATAATTAATGCAATTGCTTGTGGTGAAGTGCGTACATGGTTTCAGGAGAGCGCAGCTGATACATGTGCATTATATTTTTCAGTGAAGTGGACATGCAAGACAATCATAAAGACATGTCTGTCCATCTCTCTAAAGAGAATATTCCATTCCATCAGTACGTCGAAGTACAACGATAGGCATTATACCTACGTATCTCCACTGATCATTTGGGGACGTTACTACACATCCACTTAAACATGTTAAAGAATTTCATTTAGATTAATTATTGACTAATTTCAATTTCATCATGTTTTATCAGAGATATCACACTACCATTATCCATCCGTTAGCTCTAAAATTGACAAAAGGAGTAATTGTTAGATAAGTAAGAATCAAAATGTCTTTTATTGGCAATGTTTACCGATTGATCAAAAATATGTATATCACGTCATAAATGTTGTTGATTATAATCAAACGTATTCTTTGCATTTTTATGATATGCTGATTTTTATTGTTTTTAAATATTAGTTAACTGTTGATGTTTTTTGTTTTTGAATATTATCAAATGTTTTTGTCGTAAGAAAAGTGTCGTATTTTTAAACTCCCGCACTGCTCATTCATCTTTGAATACCCGAAAGTAAAGCATCCGTGCTGTAAGGGACATATATTTCTCAGTAACGATAACTCTAGTTTATGGGAAGACGGATAATTTGATGCAAAGCTTACGGGATGAATTTAATGGAATAAACACAAATAGAAGCTTGACATCTGGAACTCCTGAATGAAAAAGAAAGGAAATACATGCAATGGCTTGTGATATCATTCACTGTGCAACAAGATTTGTCACATTGAGATCGCTTTTATATGCAACCGCGCATAACCATGATGCAAGGATTGTTAGGCGATGGAGGATGAAAATAGTTGATATGTCGACTAAGAATAATAATGCATGTAATACATGTACATGTATGTACAATTTTCGTAAATGTTGTTGGCTTAGCCAGTGATGTTCTTCAATGGTATACTGGCACTGTACCAGTTATCGGCTAAAATTTAACGTTTTCTTTTTGTAATTCCTTATTTCTTGATATTTTAGGATAAAACTTGACATACTTTAAAAAATGAGCTCCTTATTTATCAATCTGTTTTTTTTTAGAACCCAAAACATCTTGTTTTGTGCTTTTAAGCACGCCCCGAATTTGCCGAGTTTTTACGATTTACTGTACCAGTTATCGGCTTCCTGATAATAACATAATAAAAATCCGTGTTTATGTTGATTTTATACTTTGCTAAATGTAGTTTGAATTATGCCCCTTGTGAGGTCAGACTAAAGTATTCAGGGCCATGATACATTATAAACAAAACTCATAAAATAATTCGTTTAATATCATACGGTAATACACTAAATTGTATACTATTCAATACATAATTGTGCAATCAGGCGTTCAATTGCGCTACGAATATCTCGGAAATTCGTGAATTCCTTTTGTTTATACATGTTAAATGTATTGATTTTATGTGTCAAATCAAAGAAGGGATATAATAATAAAGTATCACAAAGAGGTAATATTCTATTTTTAACTTATTACGTCATTTCCCTCACTGCTGAAAGTGCAAAGATGTAAAATCAGCGGTAAACAATGATCGTTTAAGCTCATGTATAAAACATATTCAAGAAAGTTTTCAAGCAAACTTACTTTTCTTTATTCGAAAAAGACGACTGAATTAAAACATCTTGGATTTTCGCGTGCTATAAACCCGAACTCTCAGTTTTGCCGATAACTGGTCTTAGCCGATAACTGGTACAGTACCAGTACATGTATTTGTCACGTAGAATGGCTAAAGGAGTTGATGTTCTACTCATACCTTTGGTAAACAGTGCTTTATTCTAATGCCCGTTCATCATCTGTTAATTTAAAACTCATCGTTAGCAAATCTGAACAGCAGTGCTACCGTAAAAGTGTATAGTGACTCTACATGTAAGTTACATAATGTTACAAGTGTTTGTAATTATTCCTGGAACTGCCAGCCGCACCCTGAATGTTGATCGTCGCTGAAAGGGGCATGGTCACAATTTTGGTCAAATTCCATTTTTAAGTTTTTATTATTTACAATGCTTTAGAAATGCAGATACAGAGCTCATAATTCTTTGTCATGTAAACAAGGCTCGTGTCCTATTTTTGGGAGTTGATTTTAATCAACTCTCCTATGCAGTTACTCTGGCAAACCGAGAGTGAAACAGTGTTTGGACCTAAGCACAAATCACCACCGCTGACAAGACTTAGTTCTCGATAATAATTGAACAATTCGATGTAATGTATGCAAAAGAATTGTTTTCAAGGAAACTTATCTATAAAGACTTTGAAAATAGTCAGATGTTATATAATACGAACAAGTGAGATATTTTTGTAGTCTCATGTATCCCTACGCCAGAGTTGAATATAGTCTCGTTCAACCAAACGCTCGGCTGTCTCCGTAAATCACCGACATGCAGAGAAGCTCTCTTGCTTGTCGAAGATTAACAGAGACAGCCGAACGTCTGGTTGAACGAGACTGGAGTTCGATATAGATAGTGCTTGGATCCATACAATTTTTAGAATTTTTTCGATTACTAATACATAGTTTAAAATCCATCTTTAAATATTACACAACATGATTCATATGGGGTTTCTTGTGAGAAAAGTCTAAAAATCCATATTATATAAAAGTGCCTAATTCAAATACAGACTAGAAGAAACTAATTACCATGCAAGATAATAAATGATAATCGATAAAATCAACTCGTCAGTATTTAAGTACTTTGATTGTTTTCATAGGTTCAATTTACGAGTAAAAAATCTTCTTCCAGCTTATTAAGGTCTTCCGTTTCCAACGGAAGACCTTGTACTGATTCTGATGGTTCTTCTTTATTATAATTTTTCTTCATCTAGACGTTTTTAAATCCTCAATAACTTATTTGTTTGTAATCCGATTTCGTT
This sequence comes from Magallana angulata, assembly GCF_025612915.1. Taxonomy (NCBI): domain Eukaryota; kingdom Metazoa; phylum Mollusca; class Bivalvia; order Ostreida; family Ostreidae; genus Magallana; species Magallana angulata. Next base: position 33,354,412 of record NC_069115.1, read on the forward strand.
CAAATTTTCACGGTATATTGTAAATTAAATATGGTTGCTAGAGCACAAAAAGAATTGATATCGCAACTTCCGGTTTTGAGTTATTTCCCTTTTTCTAAAATTTTAGGGGCATTAGTTTCCAGACAAAGGCTTCGAAATGGTCTGTAGCAAATAATTTATAGTTAAAAATCTTTATTATTGACACTTTGAATATTGTCCTCTGATTTTTTTATTTAAGTTTTTTCCAATTATTCCTCTCGAATTAATCAATCGAAATCTATGTTCTAAAAATAGCAAACATTTTCTCATGTTTTAGCTTCGTAACTTTTTAGTTTGAAATATTTCCTAAATACATATAGAACAAAAGTTGTGCAGAATGTTAAGGGCTTTCATTTGACACCAATAAAAAAGGGCTGGCCAGTAGCCCTTAAAAGATTTTGCTGAATAACTCAAAAACGGTTAGGATTTCGATATGGCTGTCGCTGGGAAAGTTGTTTGTTGGGATCTCATAAAGGTCGTTACAATGTTATTTTGTAAGTGATTTGTGTAGTATGAGTGTAAAAAGCTTTACATGTTAAAACATGTACCTGTTTTCATTTGGAAACTTAACGAAAGTCTTTGTGCTTAAAACTTGCATAAAGTGACCACAGAAAGTATGCTTGTTTATACAGGAGGCTTTAATTCATGAGAAAAGAAATTAGAACACATGCTGTTTTTTATTTTTTTTTTTGTTTAAGAATTCCGAGGTTTAAGTCCTTGTTGCTTATTTCTTATGGTGCACAGTCCTTAAAGACGAGATTCGGAAAACAAAACATTCTTTTTCTTCTCTAGCAAAACACAAAATACGTATGGAAAAACAATTCTATGCATTACATTTAAGTTATCATACTGCATGCATTTAAAATCCACCTTGAATCAGAGCTGTGTGCGTATTATAACGTAAGCTATCCCTCGCCCGCGGCCGAGAAATTCGAGTTAATTTAGCTTCGAACTGAAGAACTGTTTCAGTTTTTATTACGTACACATAAAGGTTTATTCTTCAATTGGATTAAACGATAGGGTGTCAATTAAAAAATCGTTCAGTTGATTAATAAAAGCAATGCCATTCTCAATTTAATGCAATATCAGACATATAGATCAATTATGGGTTTAAAGTAAAAAAAAAAGTTTCTATTTGATAGATTTTAGTCATTAAATTGCAAACTTTTCAAATCTTCCTAGGTTCTGAGCTGTGCGTGTGTATGCGTTCAATCGATCTTAACGTAATCTATCGTTCGCCCGCGGCCGAGGAAATCATCCGCGGCTACACTACCTAGCGGTAAACGGTTATCTTATTAAATACACAAGATTCGCACCCGCACACTTACATGAATATGAACTTGTTTGAGTTTATATAGCCGTAAATACACTGTACACTGTTTTAATTATATGTTATAAAAGTTTGTTCATTTTGTATCTGTTTAAATGAAACATTGGAGAGTGAATTAAAAAGTCGTTCTGAAAATTAATAAAAGCGATATTACTCCAAATCGGAAATACTCGTCAGACATATTTGAATGGTTGGTTTGAAAGTCTTAAATGTTTCAAAAACTGTACAAATAATGTTTTCAATCAACAACAAAAAACACACACACAAATATTAAAACCTTTAAATAATGATTATAACTCGCACATGGCCGAGGAGATCCCGCGCAAGTGACATCTTCTACATTTACCTTATCACGCGTGCATGTTTGGTATTTTGTATGAACGCAACTACAGTATTTTTATTATGTTTTCAACTATTATTATAGGAATGACTGTATAAATTTTTTTGTTCATCGACAAATGAATCTAAAAACCGCATCGCAAACTTTATGAAAGCCGAAGGCTTTCATAAAAAAGTTTGCGGTGCAGTTTTTAGATTCATTTGTCGATGAGCCAAAAAATTTATACTGTCAATGCTTATAATTCAATTTCAAACACAAATGTTGTATATTTAAGCGAAATTTATTGTAAAAAGCAAGAGTTAACAAGAAACAAACAAGGTCATGAAATTAACACGCAGAGTGATTTACTCGAGGGGTTGTTTATTGTGTATTACTCTTGATCTGGCTTTACATTTACATTGATTGAACAATTTTGAAAAACAGAATTGTTTATAAAAGATATATTTGAGGTTTGTTTTTTCAACAGCGATTGTTGAAACAGGTATGCACCCTCACTGCCCTGGTCGTCGGGATAGTTGGACCCCGCACCGCCATCGCTCGCTGATGCCAAGCTGGAGAGAGTCTTGTTTATTGCGAGTTTCTGGTTTCCCGAGCATTTTCTCGCATAGCTGCGGATAGAACCTTCGTTTCTGTGTCCACTCAATGACATTATATGACGAATTCTATTCCTGCGTCACTAAGCGCCTGAATGCTAGTTGCTCGGAGGCAGCGTGCTGTGTACTGTTGTTTACACTTAACATTTTTGGATATATCACACGTAAAAAAAATCCTCATCAATTTCTTGCAGAAAATTTAAATCTTCACCATTTTCTTCCATTTCTAGTCTTACTTTGAAATCTCCGTGCTCATCCGATTCCATCGAGAAAACGGTTAATCATTCTTGCAGACGTTTATGTATATTTCATTTCCTGACACTTTGCCAGAAAAATATTTAGAGTTATCCTTCTTTGTTATTTGGAGTTATCGTTCTTGATATTTCTTATTATATTTATTAAATTTGTCTCTAATTAAAGAATTTAAGAATATATATTAAATGGTTGTATCCAATATATAAAATTGTATAAAATCACATCATGAATGATGGTTACAATTAAAATTTTAGGGGTTTAAAATACAAAATTTAAAAAAGACTACTATAGCTAATGTTAATCTTCTTGTATTTCTATTTTGTATGGTATATATAAAACTAAAAATCGTTAATGTTTCGATGCACTGCTAATGGGTTAATATTGAGTATGTGCAGAAAATAGAACTCTAAACTCGCATTCATCGAGCTATGAACGGAAGAGAGCGTAATGGTGAGGGATGGGAAGAAAGTGATAAACACAAAGAAAATTGAATTATGATAGATTTGACCACGCTCCGACCGAAATTATCACCTCATAATATTCAAAGAATGATTCCTTATTACTTTTATTTATATTATTTCTAATGTGCACGATTAAAGATCTAATAATTATAACATTTTTACCGTTGTTTTAATTCGTATAATTATGCAAACCTCACTGGCGCCCCAGGAATACGTCATTTGACACTTGCATCACACGTGTGTTGTACATGAAAACTCACAGACATGTATTGAAGAGTCAAATTTGCAAATTTATTAAGTCGATACAACAAAATATCAAATCAAATAACATTTGATTTTAAAAAAAAATGTGTGTAGTTGCAAAATAGTAAATAACTAGAGTGTTTATTTCGTGATAGCGGAAGGTACTTTCCTCCTGCGCGGTAAGGCGGTCGATCTACACCTCAGTCGAGATTGTACTTGATGGTAATGGAACAGTTCTCAAAGCGGGAGTTATTCAAAACTCCAGATTTAATGCTCGAGTCGGACATGGTGGAACAATTAAGTTCATTTTTGACAGGTAAGTTGGAATTTTCAGAATTATAGGGAACGATTTGAAGATTCTGTGATTGTTGGCCGGAAATTACACATGAATCTTCAGATGGATCATTTATTTTGACACTTGCGGTGGTTATTGTAGATAAAGTTGCACTCGCACTCTTTTTTTGGGTAGAAGACAGTTCACGATTAAAGCTACGTATGGAAGCTTCGTTGCGATGCCCGGAGAAGTACATGATGTGTCTTGCTTCAAATCCAGCGTCGTTCATGGCCTGAATTGCTGTCGCTCTTAGACAGTGAGCTGTGTAACGTTTGCACCCGGCGGCCTTGCAAATATCCGGAAGGATATTAACATATGATCGCTTTTTCATGGGATCGGCTGTGTACCATATGTTGCAATCTTTCGGGTAAGAAATGGCATCTTTAACGCATTTATTGAAAAGATGAGACGCATTTGGGTCCGTTTTAGACAAGAAGAACTTCAACATCTTCACAGGACAAGTTTCGTTTCCAGTTTCATACATTCTTTTGTCGTTCAGTGCTTCAAGTTTGTGAATGCCACCTTGATAGTTTTTTTGTTTTGTTTCATGCTTCAAACAAGCATATATGGAGCCTTCTTCGTCAACTTTGAAATCGAAGGAATCTACCCGAAGCTGATGATGGAATTCAAGACCACGAGACACAAAATGTATCGCGATGATGTACCACATTGCAAGTCGCAGATTGACTGGAGAAGAATATGCACTCTCCAGGTAAGCAGAAATTTTCTGTAAATCTGATTTGTGAATGATCTCCTTATGAGTGGTAGGGCGAGAAGTTCCAGTGACAATTCTATGCTTCATGAGACCGGTCAAACTTTTATTTGCAGTTTTGAATGCTTTATCGTTTACAATGTCTATATTTCGACCGATGTCGGATAAATGCCTGTTTATGGCGGCTCTGATTGCTTTCATGGTATTTTTATGATATTCGGAGGTATGCTCCTTTTTCGGGTTTTGGGGTTTTGCTTCACAGTAAAAGCGACTGAGTTTTTTCACCAGATCCTCCTCGCAAATCTCAGCCAGATCTAGAGGGACTCCAAAGGTTTCAATATGCCAATCTGTAATAGAAAACGCACAATGATATCCATGTTTTGACAGTTATTTGAGAAAAAACTGTAACTGCATAATATGGGCTGTTTTTGTTTGCGTTTAATTGCTGCTTACTAATATTCACTTTTTTAAAAAAAAGAAGCGTACCTGTAAGAATCTTTAAACCCCATTTGGTGCTTTGTTTTGTAGCCTTTGATTGTGTGAGTTCCTGAAATCCTTTAATTTCGTCGTCGGAAAGCTTGGCAAAACGAGTACTTGTTGGCGTTTCTGGGGCTGGCAACCCGGGATCATCGGATTTTTTCAAATCGGCAAATGCCTGTTGGGTTAATGTTATATCGAAGTCCGAAACGACCACTTCGGATAGAAAATTGTCAAAATCAGAATCAAAACCTTCTAATTTTAATTCTGGCAGGAGGGCTTCATAATTATCCCCACTAAATACTTCAAAATCGCCATATTTTACCGCATCTGATATATCGTCGTTCATGGTGGCTGCATTCGATCGAAATAAAAAATGAAGTGATCAGCAGACGATCATTATAAGAAATCTATTCATCAGCAGACGAGCCGTTTATATAAAATATTTAAATTGCATATTAAGATATTTTTCTATAAATTTTATTTTAAATGGTAACCTTTACATGCTCATTTTAATTTTCATTCATTTTGTGTGCGAAAAGAAAACATTTCAAAACCACTACTTTTTTTATTTAGCACATGCAATGTATTACTCACTCAAACTCAATAAATGGGTGCAATTAATGTCGCCATAAAATAACAAAAAAAAAAATAAAATCAGCAGAATTGTAATTGAGCTTGCAATACAAAGTTAGTCCATAAGTGTTTCAAAAACACACAAAAAGATCACGGGAATGCGTTTATTTCCAGCGAGAATTTCATATAAAATGCTAAAACTGACATGTTCGTTACTGTCGCCATTTTGAAATTACATTTTGAAAAGAATGTTTTGCAGTATTAACTGGACAATTAGCGAAATAAGTTCCTACATATTATTTTTCAGTAAGAAAATTTAATGATTTAAAAGACAATAAGTTAAGTTCGCCAGTCTAAGAATTAATTAAATTAATTTGAACATTGTCGCCAGTTTCGGTGTAATCTCCGTTACTTTAGATATATAACCACTGCAAGAGTTGTACATTCTATGAAAAAATACAAAAATCCTAAAGAGAACATTGTGAGGTCTTTTTGTCCACATAAATGTTAAGATATTTAATATAATTCCTTTTGTCTAATCATATCACTACAAAAAACAAAAAAGTCTGAGCGTAGATTTAAGACTGTAATGTTCGTTACTGCCGAAACTGAGAAAGCAAATGCAACAACTGTTCAAAGTGAATACTGAACATAACGATAGAATTTGTTGCCATAAAAAACTGTCTTTAATAAACACTACAGTTTTATTTTGAAGCGCCCTAGGCACATAAATGTTGGTTACTAAATGTTCGTTACCGAAATGTTCGTTACCGTATTTTACGAAACTCTTTGTAATTTCAATCCTAGCTCAAATTGTTTGATGCAAATAAAACACGTGACAAATTGTTGGTACATCAACATCCGGCATTAGTGCCAAGGACAGTTAGAGAGCATGATTGACTGCTAAAACAACCTTAACGTCTGACCTCGTGAGTACACCTTCATTAGGATTAATTAGTTTATATTATGTATATCGAACAAATTTAAATGGGTACATAAAATAAAAGTCATGTAGATCAGTTCTAATATTATAAACGAGCCACATGTTAATTTATTTTGTTGTAGTATATCTAAAAAAAGAATGAAATGTCCGTTACCTATTGTAACGAACATTTCAATAGACAAGCACTGTAATTTTTAACAAATATTGAAATTATGAATTGCTTTAAATTGAAATCATACACACATTTGTATTTTAGTTTCATATTTGATTAATTTCTTGCTACTTAAGTGGGATTTATCTCATAAATTGCATCGCATATCAAGGTAGGAAAGGCACATGAATAATTACATAATACAATTCAGCATTTATAACACACAAAACCAAACGTATTAATAAAGGAAGTAAAAAAAACCTGTATTAACAAATATTTTATGTATTTTTGAAATTATGTTATGCTTATCAATAGGATAAACGTCAGCATACTTGAATATCTTCAAATTATAATCTTGTTAACTTGAGTAACGTACATTTCATACGAAAGTAACGAACATTTCATTGACATTTTCACACCTAAAGAAATAATTTACAGCGAAATTATCTAATTTGTTAACAGAAAAATATGGCTAAAACAAGAGCCGAGATTCAAAAAAGCTACAGGGAGAGATTAAAGGCCAAAAATAATGAAGAATATCTAAAAAAGAAAGGGAAAGAAGAAGAAAAAATTACGTGCCGTCAAGTCAACTTACACGGAGAGAACGTATAAGGCGCAATGTAAAACTGAACGAAGCTGTAAAACGTCATCGCAGAAGAAAAAAGGAAGCAATAGCAGAACTATTACAACAGAATGTCCCAGAAGTTGAAAGTACAAGTGGCTATGATAGTCTAGACACACAGACTGCTGATCCTCGATAACCTGACCATAGTAGCCCCAGACTTGTCGTTCAGATGGCATTTCCAAATAGGAGAAATGGGCCAAGAAAAAGAGTTGCAAAGGCACTTGCAAACAAATCAAGAGAAGTATCTACATTGAAACAAGAGTTAGAAAAGCTGAAAACTAAACACAAGACGACACAAAGGCGACTTTTGCGGCTGCGTAGAAAAATTTCTTCGAGTCAACAAGGACCATCAACCCCAAGGAGTAAGACAGAGGCACAGATAAATTCTGCTAGATTAGATAAACATCAGGCAAACACGGTCAGGAAACATCTTTTATTGAGCAACGTTGTCATGGATGAAGTAAGGTCTGCAAAGGAGCAGAATAATCCTGGAAGAGCAAAGATTCTTCACAACGTTGTAGCGGGGGCGATAGTTAGGAAATACAGATGCGCAAATTTGCTTAGTAAGTGGACAGGTCTGAGTAGAAATAAACTCAATGCTGCAGGAAAATCAAAGTCAAAGACACTTCTGTGTAGTAAACAGCAGCGAATGAGAGAGGTTATGAAGTTCAAAAATAGTGTAATCAACTTCTTATCAAGAGATGATAACAGTCGTAACATGCCTGGAAAAGCAGACAAGGTCAAGACAGGTCTAGGACAAAGCGCCCAAAAGCGTGTACTGACTGATTATATGTCTAACCTTCACAAAAAGTATCTGAGTGAAAATCCAACCATAAAACTTTCACTGGCGTCATTTCAGAGGATACGACCTAAACATATCTTAACCACTTCCTTTATCACTCGGGATTGCTGTCTATGTACCAAGCATCAGAATATGGCTCTTGTTCTGAAAGCAATTCGTCAGATTGGCATTGTTGTACCCCTAAACCCCGAGACCTATGTTGACGACAGTAAGAGAAGGAATTGACACTAACGAGTTTACTTTTGACGAATGGAAACGAGTAAGTGTGGAAGACAAGGGAAAGATAAAGATGGTGATGCGGGTTGTCCATGTGACCAAAACAAAAGAAGAGTTTCTTGCTCACCTCGAAAAGCAAACAGCGGAATTTTCAGATCACGTTTCTAGAATGAAAGTCCAATATCAACAGATACGTTTATTTAAAGAGAAACTTCCTGTGAATCATGCAGTAATTCACATGGATTTTGCAGAAAATTACAACTGCAAGAGTGTAGAGGAAATCCAGTCAGCATACTGGAATCAGACAGGCGTGACATTGCATCCCACTGTAATATACACACGCCCAACAGAGGAGTCAGAATTACAACATCAAAGTTTTGTGATTATATCTGATGACCAGAATCACAACTCCACGTCTGTGGTTACTTTTATTAAAGAGATTGTGAAGGACGTTAAACTACTAGATCCAGAAATTAAATGTATCCATTACTGGACTGACAGTCCAACATCACAGTACAGGAATAAGACAATATTTCACTTAGTGGCAAATCACCAAGAAACGTTCGGCATAGATGCTAAGTGGAATTATTTTGAAGCAGGACACGGTAAAGGTCCGTGTGATGGGCTTGGTGGATCAACCAAACGTTTAGCTGATCAGGCAGTAAAATCGGGAAAAGTCATCATCCAGGACGCAAATGATTTTTTTTGTTGGACACAGTCAGCACATTGTTCCATGAAGCAGGTGAAATTTAGATTTGTTCTAAAAGAACATTGTCAACAAACAGAGAAAGAGATTGCATTATGGAATGCAAAACCTGTAAAAGGCACAATGAAAGTTCATGCAGTTGTTGGACAAGGATCAAACTCCATTCTAGTCGGAAACGTAAGCTGCTACTGCAGTGATTGTTTGGCTGGAAGCAACTGTTTATCGTGGAGAAAAGAATCAACAAAGCCGAAAGAAACTTTACCTACACCACTCTTTGACAAGGAAACTCAATTTGATATTAATCAGAATGATGTCACGGAAGGTAGACAACCAGTCGAATCTGAAACCGAAGAGCCTGCTGTGACCGTAGCAGCAACAAATTCAGTAATACAAGCTGATTGCTTGTATGAAATTGACCAGTATGTTGTTGCTCTTCTGACGGAAGGTGGTATATTGCCAAAATTACAGACAAAGATGAAGATGACGAATTTCCATATCAGATTTCTTTTATGGAGAAAAAGAAAAAGATGTTTGCGTGGCCAAAAACCCCAGATGTTTTGTGGTGCAAAACATCCGACATTGTGTACACCATAAATGAGCCAAAACCCTCAGGAAAGTCAAAAAGATTATTTATAATCGACAATGATCTCTGGGAAAAACTTGATAATCTTTAAGTAACGGACATGTCCAAACATCGATTAAAAACAGTTTAAATATGTTACTCCGAGCTAATAATGTTTTTGTTGAAGTTTAAGTTGCTATGTTTTTGATAAATGTTTCATCATTTACACGAAACAAAAAGTTTCATACAGAATTTAATTAAATTTAATACATTTTATGCATTGTAACGTACATTTTACAAATTGTAACGAAAATTACAACACAAGTCAAAGTTATTTTACAAACAATATGTTGATTTTTTTTTTTAGATGTCTTTGTAATTAATCCGTAGTATACTACATTTTCCAAAAACAAAACAAGTGCTTGAAGAAATTAAACTTATTTTAAAATTTATGTATCTAAATTTATTTCTGTTCAATATTTTGTACAGAAATGAACATGAAATCAGTATATAACCATTAGTATACATATTAATTGAAAATAGGATTAATATTAGTCACTGTATTTCTAGGATGAACATAAATACTATGCAAGATTACCTTTAAGATATGTTTTAATTTTGAAATAACAATTGTCTAATTCTGTAATGTTCGTTACAATAGAGGTACTGCTTTTAAATCTCTGTTTGAAAAGTTTATAATTGCTTTTTATTTTGTTTAAATGTTTATATGTTTTGGTGTTAGTTAAATGAATAAAATTTGAACACAAGTTTAGTTTTAGTCTGTGTCTATTAAACATGAAATAGTTTGTATGATTAGATAATATAACATTACATTTGATTTTGGTAAAAACATATTCGGGTCGTTTCTTTTAGCTAACAATAGATAGAAATTAATCGGAAGTATCAACGAAAGCCTAATACTGGTTTGCAGCTATTTTATGTATTTCATATAAAAAATATAATTTATTAGGGTCCTTTCCTTTTTATGTCTCTCTTGAGAATTTACAAACCACATGTGGATTAGTAACGGATATTTCTTAGCACTTTAGTTACAGAAAAATGGTCAATGTTTGAAACGAGCTCACAAAAAAACGCTTTCTTTGATGTTAAAAATATTTTAGAAAAATAAACCTTACATATTATTCTTTTGAAAAAACAATATTCCATCAATGAGGACACTGTTTCATTTTTCTTCCAATACCCACTTTCATTTGCACCCATTTATTGAGTTTGAGTGTACTACGCGCGCCGTGCACCCAATACCGTTTTTCGGTTTTGCTATAAGACACGCCCATTTTGTGTCACTCATATTTTTTGATGTTATTCGGTTTTAGGGTTCAAAATTGATTTGTAATGTTATCACAGACAAAGACAGTTGAAAATGTAAATATATTGGTTTAAGGTAAACAGATGAATTTATGTTACTCGTACAGTTGATTTAGTATTGATTTATACGACAATGAACAAGGTAATTTAAAAATCAAATCAAATTATGATCAAAGTTCCATGTTACATGTTTGCAGTAGGTGCTGGCACGATAAAAGAATGCCCTAAATTGAGGCATTCGGTGATTATTTTAAAGAATATTCAATTGAGTTTTGAAACAAGTTTTATTTAGATTCTATCGGTCACATATAAATATCCTCTGTAGTGTTTCTACATGGTCGTTCGATCATTCATTGTGAAAACGAACTTATTTCTGTGTTGCCCTCCCACCGCCCCGCTGCCAAGTGCTTTTTTTTTAAAATTCCAGATCTGTCGAAAATCATTTGATAGTGACTTATTCTTATGTTTAACATTTTCACCTGAACGTGTTTCTCTTTCACACCCGTTTTTTTATTCGGTCAGTCTTTGTAAATTTCAACTTTCTTTATTGCGTAAATTCAATCGCCACGTGCTACCGAAAATCTTGTGTCGCTTCAGCGCACACAGCTCAGAACATATATAGCCCCAGGTTATTTATGGCTGCAAATCATCAATTGTTATGTAATTAATCAACAGTTCGCAGGGTGCTTTCTTCAAAGTGGTCAATTATCAAATAATAAGACTTTCATTTTCACATTAAAGGTGCGAGTTAATAATCTGAGAATCTGGCTATAATAAATTGACCTGTTGAACACGCTAAACTTCTATTATATATAGTTATGAACAGAATTATATATATTATAATAAAAAGTTTTAAGTCAAATGTAATTTGTTCTTTGGATTAGATGTTATGAAATACGATTACATTATGCTATGCAGGCGGTCGCCATAGAAATCATCAAAGTATTGCAAGTGTGGACAGATTAGTTCACTTGACTTACAGACTATAATATAGTGACATACATGTATCTGCCTCCAAAAAATATAAGCGTTTCTCAAAGTTACACTTCAGTGAGATGGACATGTGTTCTTGGGGATTTTCTTTATTGCTAATTATATGAAAATTGATTCTAATTATATTAAAATTGATTTAAAAAAAAAGTTTTATTGAAGTTGTGTGGTATGAGGTTGTCATGCAACTTAATTTACTTACAAGGTTAGCTACAGCCAGTGGAATACTAATTTTAGGTCAACAATGAATACACAATCTATTAAAATACCAGAGAAATAGAGAAGGCAAATATTGCTTGTGACGTACGTAATTTTTTATATATATCTTTATGATAAAACAGAGAAAAGCAAAAAACAAAAACAAACAAAAAACCCACAAAAAACAAACAGGGAACTTGCATCAAATTTACTTCATGTACATGTTACCCCAAAATTCCGACCGAATATGCCCCTTTGTCACATTTAATTTAAGTGACTGAAAATAAAAACCGTAACACCTAAATTTTTCGTTTATTTTTATTGAAGTTTATCGTTGTTTTTTTTTTTTTAAATATATACGTAAACTTTCTCCGAGAGAATTACTTATGATCCGATAAAGGAGAAAAAACTGACTTAAAAATAGGTATTTTGCATATTATTGCATCGTCGAGAGAAGTAATATTCATTTCTGTAAATAATGTCATTTAATTTTAAGTTACATAACGGTGTCTCTATATCAGATGTAAAATTTAGACCCTCACTTATGCATAAATTCTCCCGATGATCTTTCATAGCTGATTATAATTTTAAATGTTCAAGTCTACTCGTATTATCAAATAATATCAGCCCTGAACAATTGTTTAGAGATGCCATCAATTTTGGCTATTTACCAAATTTTGACAGCACGCAACCATTTCAATCTTGCACATAGTCTTCAAAAAATTAGAAAGATTTAATTACAGAAGTTACGTGTTTTTTATGCACGTTTTTGCGTGCATTTCCTTACATGAATCATGAATACATGTATATATAAGAATTATTGCTACCCTTAAAAATTTAACTCGCCATTAAACTTCTCATTGTTTAAACCCCTGTCACACAGGAGCTGCGTCCTCACGGCGATCCCGCTGCGTCATTGAATAATGTAAAGCGCCATGGTAAACGAACTAGAGTCTCCTACAGCGCCGTAACAATGCAACGGCATCTTCGTTCGCCGCGGTGGGATATCCTAGAACATTTTAGAACGCTGTGAACGTGTGGTAAAAACTCGACGGATACCCAGCGAGAGCGCAGTCAATTGCCAAGTAGAACTCTGTGGAAACGTAGTTGGGAGCTCTGTAAGGACGCCTCAGTCGCCATCAGGATGCCGTGACATTTTCAATTGTAAATTTTCCTTGCGATCTACGAATTCCATGAATTTTACAACGCCGTGAACACGCCCTGGGAACGCAACTTGGTGTGACAGGGCTTTAAAGAGTTTTCAAAACAATTACACAAACTGTGTTCGACAAATAGTTTTCCTAAAACATTTTCTTCCTGTCTTTATACAGGCTTGCAATCACAACACGTTTTTATAACAAAAGCAGAAGTGAAATTTTAGTCATTAGTCATTATAATCGTTTGACACCAAATCATATAAATTTTCAACTCGCAGCAACAACGGAAGACCTACTCGTGGCTTTGCCACGAGCTCTGCTCTAGTTTGTCTATCGTTTTATTTATTTTAAGCATATATAAACATTTCCTAACGTTTAAAACACTCGTTTTAGGTTTAAAACTGATATTTTCACTTCAACGTTAAAAATGTAAACAAACGCTTTGTTTACAATTAGCGAAGAATTTCAAGATCTGTTACTCGCTTATAACTCAAGAAATGACAATCAAATTGTGGTTGCCTATTAAGAATACTTTTATGATTCATTGTAAATATTAGAATCGGAAAAATAATTTTGACCAAAATCGTGACCATGCCCCTTTAAAGCAGACAAAATCGTGAGAAGACACAATTTGAAACAATTATAGTCAAAACTTTACATTTTGTTATCAGGGTTTTTTTTTTTCGAAATTCCTGTTTTATAAATAGAAGCGTTAAAATCAGATCACGTGTTTTATGAATAGCGTGTACTTCTTGTTCCTTATTACCCTACATTTAAGAATAAAATCAACTTTAGATAAATGGACAAATAGGTTTTATGGGAGACTATATTATCACGCGGAAGCAAACATCAAAATTGTTATTTTTATGGTCTAAACAGTGGACTTTTTAAACGCCTTCTTCATTTTTACTCTTGAGATATTTGTACGTCAATCTATTGTAAAAACACGTGCGACATCTTGACAAAAGAATAAACATGTACAAGTTATTAGAATTATGATTTACAAATGCATTCAAACCTTTAAAGATCAATGGAAGATATTTTTGTTATGACTAACATTTATTTGTCTTCAATATCTTTTAACAGTGAATGTCAAGCTTAAATATCAGTGTTTAAAATATTGTTACTGTGATTTTTAAGGACTAAACGACTACAACTACAAGTGTCTTAAATGATGAATATTTTATTAAAGTATGATTTGATGCTAGTATACAATGCACAATATGCCAAATGCTGCCTTAAATATCAACCGGCAGTTCGGTGAATTAATACAGAGGGTGTTTAAATCTCTGGCTGATTTACTCTGCCTATGCACACGGAAGAAGTAAAAAGCTGATAATATTAAATGCAGTGTCCTTAAATCAACATGTCGAACTGAAAAAAAAGATCAGTAGCCCGCTATGACTATATATAGACTTGTTTATAATTGACCCTGGTGGAACAGTGTGTATGTTTTCTTGTTGCTGTGTAATGATATCAGTACATTTTATGATTAATTAATACGGCGTATAAGTAAATTGTTTTTACAAAGTTATTACTCTATTCTTTATTGGTTGTTGGATAAATAATAAAAAGAAATTAGAAAGTGCAACATCATTTATTTTTTTATTATATTTTGCTTGCTTTTTTTTTTCGATCTGTCCATCTCTAAACGTTTCACATAATATTATTATTTAATTTTCTCAAACAAGCGTATTTGTCAATTAAAATCAAACTCAGCACCATTCATCATTGGACTTATTTTCACTTTTTACCTTAAATAATTGGAAAAAATGCCTTATATTTTTTTAACCGTATGCTTGTTCAAAAGCAGAAAGAATGAGAAACCACTTTTTTTTAAATTTTAATATTAAAATAAAGTATAAAAACCATGATCCCTAAGTAAGCGTCAGATTGATCAATATTATAAGGGTTTGCGAAATGGGATACACGTAGGTCCATAAAAAATGGAGATATCTTTTTCAAAGCTCAGAGTTATTCGTACAATTTTGAGGAAACAGTTGGTAGGGAGAGTCACATTTAAAAGTAAGAAAAATGTACTGTAAACTGTTCTTCAGAAGGAAAAAGAAGCAATAATTTGTAATAAGTGAATTGGATTTAGGATAGTTTGGTAAATTTTCTAGTCAAAGAACATTAGACATCGCTCAGGGGTTCCTAGGGTTGACTCGTTTTTTATACAATTAGGAAATATAAACTTAGTTTAGATGTACATGTATATACTCTGTTAAGAGTCTTGGATCATAGCCAAAATTATCAATGTGACCAGAAAAACTCTTGTTATTGATGCTGTACTCAGTGAAAATTAACTCTCTCTCGCTATTTCAACTGTTACATAATGTTTCATCTGATTATTAAAGTAGGAAACCCTTACTTAATCTTAACTTTGTGAAATTCAAAAATTGAATATTTTGAGTAACAATCAGATGTACATAGGCGTTCTCCAAATCAAGGAAAGGTCATGTCCACGTTATAATAGTTATACTGATGAGCGATCGATCGATTCAGATTAATTATCAGAATCAGTGGTACTAGTAGTCAGCAAGTTTTCTGTTTCAAAATCAAAGTCTCTTTTCCAATGCACTAGATTATTGCATTACCTTTGTTGGTGATTGCTATTATAATAACTATGCTGTAACAATTGTAATTAGTTCAAAGGAGGGAGACGTGAATTAACATGAAAGTAAAATTTAAATAAATTAAGAATAAACTGTATGCATGCGATGGACTTTAAAACAAACTATTCTTGTTCGAAGAATGGGGCGAAGCATACTTTTACTTGACCTTTTGGAGAAGACAGGTCATATTTCACATTTAGTAACAATGCCTTGTTTGCAGAGATTTTTTTTCAAAAATAAATTACATTATTCCGATATTCAGGTTGCCAAATACCAATTCCTTTAGTGAAAAATCTTAAATTAAGATGCCCTTGAAATCTTAATTATCTTAATTAACTTATTTATGTTTATTTTTTGGTTAATAGTTGGAATAGTGGGAAACAGGATGTATTCAAAAATCTGAAAACATTGCTTGCGTTCGTATAATTTACAGCTTGTTATTGAAAGGAATAATTCGAATATATGAACAACATTTTGTCCTATCCTTTACAACACAAGGAAGAAAAAACATATTGGAAATTTGGTTTATGGCTGTTACTACCCTGATTTAAAGAATGCATTTAATTTTCTTCCGGTTTAAAACTGTTCAAGGATTCAGTAAGACATTTTGTGTTTCAGGTTTTAAGATTATAAAATAAAAACAAAGAGAACAATTCTTGATTAACCATTTTAGAAGTTTTCTCGGTAAATAAATCTAAGAATTATACCATTCGGCTTCTGTACCTACGTATGTTACATCAACAAAAAAAATCCAGGTTTTGTTATGTGAATTGAATCCTAAACAAATATTAAATTGTGCATCGGCGCACATTATAACAGCATTAATATCAATGAACACAACATGATTGTTGATTTGTGTGTTCAACATTCATGTCATGGGACATTAAAGATTAAGGAACTATCATATTTTCATTACTCTATTGTGCCATTACTGTGTATTCAACAAAATGGCAATTCGATAGAAAGGATCTGTAGTGTAACCATAAATGCACTGAATTAGAGGATGTAAATATTTACATACAATGTATCTCATTCATGAAAACCTTTTACATATTTGCATACATTTAGGAGAATATTGCGTATAAAAAAATCATTAAAATATTGTATATGGAGACTGAAATAATTTTAAAGTGTAATTGTCAGTTGCGTATTTTGTTTTTGCGAGTATGCATTGTAAGTGATTTAAAAAAAATCACAAAAAACAAAAAACTTTTTCTTGCCATTTACTGATGATTTCAGAAACAATCAAATATTGATTTAACCTTTTTTCTTTATATTGTTTATCACAACCAATCTGGCAGTTAACGTTATTAAAGTCAAAATTGAATATTTGAATATTTCATGCCAATCTCTTTATCCTATTGACAGCCTATGTCAATATGTATCCAAAGGAAGATTTCATAAGAAGATCGGACAAGAAATTATCTGGCTCTCTAATGATCAGGAATTTCAGTGACCGGATTTGTACGCCATCCTGCGCAAGTGCAGTACGGTTTATAAATATTGACGACGTTTGGTCATTCCTGTATGATCCCTTAAAGATATGCATAGGAAAGAAATACGATGCCGATAAGCCCGCGGTTTCCTCAAATCCGGAAGATGTTTGTTTCCCAACAGAAGCCGAATAAGACCGCCTACACACACACCCTCTGACAGTTATCTTGTATGTGGTCGACCCTGGAGCGTCCCTTCTTTCCACTTGAAACTGACAATCGTTGAATTTGAAGTCATTTTGTTGAACACTTTGTACAAAAGGATCGAAGTCGATATCAAGGCTTTGTGACCCAAACGTCAACATAACCGGTGGCAGGAAGAGTTCCGAAGCCCCGGTTGTTATTTTTGCTTCGTAAAGAGCAGGGGATACGTCATCGCCCATGGACACTGTTTAAAGAAATAATAACCACATTTCCATTCATGTTAATTAATAATAATCTTAACACTTAGTCACTATTCTGTATGAGACATACTCGTTTTTGAGAGAGAGAGAGAGAGAGAGAGAGAGAGAGAGAGAGAGAGAGAGAGAGAGAGAGAGAGAGAGAGATTATACATTGTTTCCAATCTGAAGTGTTTCGTAAAGCTTTGTAATGAATATCGGTTTTCGATTCATGCAGGTCCATAACCGTCCCTTTTGAAGCTTCGATAATGGCAGTATAGGTTTGAGTGTCTTCGTCTTTGAACTTTTGGATCCGATTAATTTTGAATCCCGTGAACCCCATTTGTCTAACCATAGTCCATTCCTCCTGTAGATAAAAAAAATGTTTAAAATATTACTATTTTACTTAATAATAAATTATATACCTATTGAAAATTAATTTTTGTCTATACATTTCATTTTTTTGTAAATCATTTCTTTATCCTCTAGTGTATAAAATAAGCTGTATTATTGATCACAGCAGAATAGACGATTTTAAAAAATAAAAAAAAAATATGGTTTTGGTAATGAGTATATTACACGCACTTACCTCAGGATCCATGCAAATAACACACGAAAGCGTGTTAATTGCAACGGTAATGAAACACATGAACAATACAGTAGATTTAATCCTCATCTTGTAGCTTCTAGTGGAATGCAGTCACAATCAAACCACGAAATAAAGGCAGTGCTATTTATGTTAGTAATAATTTGCTGAATATCTAAATTACTAGTTATGTATACACATTTTTGTAGATTTATAGTTGCAATTGCTAAATGTTTGTATTTTAATTGCAATTTTGTAAGCAATGGAAAATTGGAAATTTCAAACGATAATTAACGAAACATTTCATTTCATGTCGTTTGACCTTTATGCAAACCAGAAACGGTGATCTCATTTTAAAACTGACATTTCACAATTCGAATAACGAGCTAGATGAACATTGTACATGACTCAACGTGTAGCAAAATGCAGAACGAAATCAACTTTTGTAACCTATCTAGTGTGATTTCTTTCTATATTTGTTTCAGGGTTTAGGTCAAACAATAAGAACTGTACCTGTCTCTCTAAGATGAAATTGACAAAAGACGAAAACATAATCTATAATCCGTATCTATCTAGATAGATAATCAATTTTCGCTCGTGCTGGAGCTTCTTCATTCTCGAAGAGATAAAATACTGAAAAATACTGAATTCATGAATTCAGTTCGTCGCACGATTTCGATTCGTGTGGCATTTATATCAATAAAAATAAGTGTTTTAAGGTTAAGTGGAAAATAATAAAATGATGAATAGCTATTTCACACTTACAGAACATAAGAAAACACAGTATTATCATGTTTACCATAAACCTTCCAAGCTATAGACAATATTTAAAACCTTGCAATCCTCTACTTGATTAGTGTAAATAGATATATGCTCTCTTGTAAATGATGTACTATAAATCAGGTTGGAGACTGGTATCATGCTTTGTTGCACCGTAAAAAATATAATTCATATAGAAGTCATTAAAAGTGGATGTGAAGAAAATATGTGTTCAGATAGAAATTGTATCCGTTTCTTTTATTTTTTTTAATTATCAAATTAATCACCCAAAGTATTAAAATATTTACACAGAGCATGTTCACTAAGCTTCTAGAATATGTAGGGCTGATTTAGGTGTTACAATTATTTCATTTTTGCATGACATTTTTATAATATCAATTTTCTACAGGTGCATTAAGGTTGATATATCAGACCGTGCATGCTGCATAATTTGTAATAAATATTTGCTCGGTTATTCATAGTCCCTGAAGAAATTATCAACAGCATGTGCAATAGTTGTAGACACGTATTGACAAGTATAATTGTTTATGCATATCGTATGCATTGGTTTGTGAACTCTTTTATTTAGAGCCTGTCGTAAGTTTTGAGTGGACCTTTTGCTTAGAAAATATATAACATGTAATTTAAGCTTGATAAACTCAGTGATGAAACCAAGGGAACAATGTGTTAAATAAATGTGTTTTAAACAGGAACTTTAACAGTAGAATCAATTTGAAGGAGATGTTTAAGGAATGCTAGGGGGTTTTATACAAACAAAACCAAGGCCAATATACTACAGTATTTACCGCTCTTTTTTTAAAACTAGAATTAAAAGTTGTTAATAATATGCATGAATGGAATGGAACAATCACAAAAAGAGTTGTTAGACAAAATGAAAAGAGACATCAAATCTTTGCAAACAGAAAAAGAAGACATTGGGAACAGGATTCAATTGTTGATCTGCAATGCCGCTCCATGAAATACAATTTTGTGTCTACGTGGCTAGGTTTGGAAACAAAGAAAGAGGTTACGAAGAGCAAATTGCGGGACTACATATATTTTGAACTAAGAGTTGACTGGAAAGTGGAGTTCTGTAACGTGCATCGGTTCGGTCGATCTCAACAGAACAAAATCAGACCTGTCGTAGCGAAATTCCGGTGTAAAATTGACAGATAGTCCTAGAAAGAGCTGATAAATTAAAAGGAAGTATATTATTCTTCTATCGAAAAAAATCGAGGGACGTATCAATTCATTTTGTTATTTCAGAAATGAAGATAATTTTTCTATTGTTCGACGTATCAAAGAAAAAATGACCGGAAAATTTCATTAAATTGCGTAGCGCATTTGTGAAAAAGTTTCCCGGTCAATATTTTCTTTGATACGGCGATCAGTAGAAAAATTATTATCTTCATTTCTTATCATTTAATAAAACATTTTCAAATCATAAAATGTGAAGTGCCATTGATCAAAAATTTAAATTATGTAAGTGAAACGGCGCGTATGAATACAAAACAACAAAAGCAACAATATTCAAAATGGATGCACCTTCAGCTGATGCAGAGCTATTGAGCTGAATTTAATGGAATAAACACAAATAATGAGTTAAAATCTGAACCGGCTCATTTCAAAACGAACGGAAAATACATGTGACAGCTTGTGATATTATTCACTGTGCAGAAAGATTCTTTAAAACTGGTTTTCATGTGAGATCGCTGGAATATGCAACTGGAATCATGCAAAGAAAGGCGATCGCGTCCATAGACGAAAATAGTCGACAAAGAATAGTATGTATAAGCGACTTTTGTATACGTTGTGATAACTAGATAGCCAGTGAGGTACTTAAATGGTATATCTGTCACTTGGAATACGCCGAAGGAGTTGATGATTGCTTTACGATGCTTATTCTGATGACCGATCATGTACATGTGTAAATTTAAAACCCATCGTTACCAAATTTGAACAGTGTAGAGGCTAGAGGCCAATATGTTCGCTATAATTAATCCTAGAATTGGAACAGCCAGCCTCGTCATAAATGTTGATCGTTCATCCCAGGCAGACGAAATCGTGAGAAGACGCTTAATTTTCTATTTCGTGAATTAAATAATGTGTTTTGTTTATTTTTGAAGGTTTAACACTTATTTGTTATGTTTATAAAGGTGTATATTGCATTTTTTGCTGACAATTAAACAGACACAACTTTAAATTTTGTTGACATTGTTTATATGGGAAATTCCCGTTCTATAAATAGTGTTAGATCATAGCAGATCCAGCAAAAATTTTATTGATGCAGGTATCAAAGAAATGTTTAGACCAATCAGAAGCGTCAATATCTCATCAAACGAATAAATATTAAATGATAACTTGGTCACTACAGTAAGACTCGTTTAGTGAGATCACGGATGTAGCGAATTCTCGGATATAGCGAAGTTTTTAAGTCCTCCGTTAAATTCTTACGCGGGTATGATAAGGCAACTCTCAGCGATCGATGGAGTAATAATTCCTCTGATAGATAGGACGTCACAATAAGCAGTACAATGTCATATTTTAATCAGAAATATGTATATTTTAACTTTATCTCTGGTTTGAATTATAAAAACTAAGGGCGTAAAATGTTACTAGAAACTGTTTTAATTTAAAATAGCTTCAATTCCTCTGTATCACGTAAAAATACCATTAATGACGCTACAAGCATGTTTAATAGAGAAGATCAGTGTCGGAAGACAAATCATCGGAATGTAGTGTAAACAATGCCAAAATAAGACTTATTTAATACAGGTACCCAAGATTTAGATGAGTGTCAGTTAGGATATAATCAGGATAATACAGGCATGCATGGATATTTTATTTTATCAGCAAGTGTTAAAATGTAAGCAGATAGACCTTTTTTCATGGCTTGATCGGCCTTCCTCTGTCAGTGTGTACAAAAAAGGCAAAAGTGTAACAATACCCCGACTATTATGAAAGATGAATTTGGTAAATATCGAATTGTATGACCTAAAATACTTGGAAAGTGCTGCTAGAATCCTGTTCTTCGTTGTTGTTAATGAAAAATATGTAGAAATGTCAATGAAATTGAAGAACTTGGGGGGGGGGGGGGGGGTCCGATAAATAATGACAATAGTTATTCTATGCGATTAACAATATGATTTTAGCAGTAATACTAATAAACATGAACTAGTTGCCGAACGAATTATCGTATCATACATACAAATGAACGTCGCGGTAGTGTTACATTTTTTGATTTTTTGTTACGGTAAAAAGTGATCTATTTCATCACTGTCACGTGATACCATGGCATGGCAGCTTCAACGAACGAGTCGGTTCAGAAGTAGAAAAATAATAACTTGGTGAACACATTCACTTAGTATTAATATTCAACACCATTTTCATAAAAATAAACAGTTTTTAAATTGATCATAATTTTGACGGTCACTAAACTCGGAATTGCCTTAACCTGCCCGCGTATTAAATCATTTCAAATTTTAGGGTTATAACGAATTCGAATGTCACGAATTTACGGATGTAGCGAACTGGTTTTGAGTCCTGTAGAGGTAAGTAATAACGAATTTTAATTTTATAATGGATTTTTTTTTTTAAATTAAAAAGTAGGGACTACCATTTGACATTATATTGTTAATTTATTTTTATATAAGTTTTTCAATATTAACAATTCGATTATTAAAGTATCATAGTCATGTATTTTAATTTTAAGC
Source organism: Magallana angulata (assembly GCF_025612915.1). Lineage (NCBI taxonomy): Eukaryota > Metazoa > Mollusca > Bivalvia > Ostreida > Ostreidae > Magallana > Magallana angulata. Next base: position 33,376,973 of record NC_069115.1, read on the forward strand.
CTCAATTAGCAAAATTATAGTCTGGTGAAAGAAAACATGTATATAGTGAATTCGTTATTATAACGAATTCGCTGTACGGATATAACGACTAACGGATATAACAAAGTAAATCCATAGGTCCCCAGGACTTCGCTGTAACCGAGTTTTGCTGTATAATGTTTCAAATGTGTCAAGACTTAATAAACTGCCAAACGTAAACATGTAGGCGACAGATAATGTCAAACGTATACGCACCAGATAATGTTAAATGTGTATGAAGAAAATACAGTCAAAAATATAAGCAGCAAATACAATTGGTGATCAAAGAATTGAACACATTTTAGAAAAATTAGCATAATGTGTCAAAATCATGTAGCTTCAATATCTGCATGTTAAAAGAATATAGAAAATAAAATGTGAAATGCATTGTATAAGTGTATTCGTTTAAACAGAACTTATATTGCATATTTTTAAAAATTATTATGATAAAATAACACAATCAATGCCTTTAATCATAAAATTACTGTTAACAAACTTTTATTCGCGTGCGAGAAATTCCCGCGAGGTTAGCGAGAGCCTTGTCGTGGCGAATATTTCTCGCGCAAACCAGTCCTTTTCATATGGTCGTTTTAACAACACAGGTCTCGATAAGGATAGGTCGCGAACATTAGTCGTCGCAAATAAATGTTGGTTTACAGTGTAAGATTTTGTCAAATCAGGAAACCATCGGGCTCATAAAACAACAACAGAAACATAAACCAGACAACTGGGCACATAAACCAAACTGGAACCTACTCTGAACTTAATGCAGGAAAATATAGCTGGAGGGGAAACAACCGATACTGAAAAACAGAACTCAAGCAGAAAGACAACCACAACAACATGAAATGCATTAGGGATGAAAGGACAGTAAAAACAACTGAACGCAAGGATAGCTACATAATCATAAACTATGTTGGAAATGTGGCTACTAAGTGAGATAATACGTTTGTTTTAAGCACCATAATACCATAAATTCATAAGCACATTGCAGAATGTACGTGGAAGCATCCTCAGATAGTTTAGATTCAAAATTGTGAAAATCGTGACCCCCGGGGGTTGGGTTGGGCCACAATCGGGGATCAAATTGAAATATAAAAATTAGAACTAATTTTTTTTTTCTCAGACACTAATCAACAAGGAAAGCTGAATCTTTTTTGAAAGAATCTTCAGATAATGGGAGTCAATTTTTTATATAGGAATAGATAGAGTTAATCTTTAAAAATATTCTTCTCAAAAACTGATCAGCAAGGAAAGTTGAAACTTACGTGGAAGCACCCTTGGGTAGTGTAAATTCAAATTTGTGAGAATCATGATTCTTGGGACCGAAATGTGGGGTCGAATTTTTGCATAGTAATATATAGAGTAAATCTTTAAAAATCTTCTTCTCAAAAACAAATCATCCAGGAAGGCTGAAACTTATATAGAAGCCTCCTCAGGTAGTGTAGGTTCCAAATAGTGAAAATCATGACCCCCAGTGGTAGGGTGAGGCCACTATGGGGGTAGAAAATTTACACAGGAATGTAAAGAATAAATCTGTAAAATTATTCTTCAAGGAAACTTATCAGCCAGGAAAGCTGAATTATGTGTGGAAGCATTTTCAGGTAGGGTACATTCAAGTTTTAACAAGTTATGATCCTTGAGGGTAGGGTGAGGCCGCATTGGGAGGTTGATTTTTTACATAGGAATCTATACAATAAATTATTCAGAAATCTTCCTCTCAAAAACCGATACGCCAGAAAAACTGACACTTGTGTGAATGCATCCACAGTTACATCGTCAGAACCCACGGGTTTTCTATCCGTTACACTGCTTTTGAAAGCAGTGTAACGGATTGAAAACCCGTGGGTTCCGACGATGCCTCAGTTAGAGACTGGGTTAATTTGAGTTTTATTAAATCATGATCCCAAGGGAAGGATGGGGTCACAACGGGGGAGGGGGAACACATTTTTAAAGAGGAAAATTTAGAGAAAAATCTTTATACATCTCCGTCTCAAAAACCATTTTTCTAGAGAAGCTGTACCTTTATTTTTCAAGGATTCAGTAAGATTTTTCATGCTTCAGGTTTTAAGATTATAAAATGAGAACATAGAAAGCCTTTCTTTATTCAACGACTTTAGAAGTTTCCTCGGGAATATATCTATTTGAGAAATATATTTCATTCGACTTACTTACGTACAAATGTTATCATAACACACAAAATTGCAGATTTTGTTAAGTTGAAAATGCCAAACAAATGTTCAATCGTGCTTTGATTTGAATTAATATCGATGAACTCAACATGAATGTTAGGATCTTCAATTTGTTTGTGTTTCATAAGAAATTAAAGATATGTATCATACTTTCATTACTCAATTGTGCAATTACTGTGTATTAAAAATGGCAACACGTTAGAAAGGATATGTAGAGACTGCCTTAATTAACATAAATATTAACATAAATTATATCTCATACACGAAACCGTTGACATATATTACATATATTTGGAAGAATATTCCTTATGAGAAAAAAATCATTGAGATAATGTATATGTAGACTAAAATAATTTTTAAAATGTCAGTTGTGTATTTTGTTATTGCGAGTATGCATAGAAAGAAATTTGCAAAAACATTTCGAAAGAGAATATGCATGTACCACAAAATTTGGCAAACAAAAGCTTTGTTCATCATTTATTGATGATTCAAGAAACAGCCAAATATTGATTTACAAATGTTATCTGTTTTGTCTTTATTGTTTATCAGACCCAATAAACACTGGGAGCCAAGGTTATTAAAAGTCAAAATTGGATAGTTGAATATTTCATGCAAATCCTTTAACCTTTGTTACAGCTTATGTCAATAAGTACCCGAAGATAGATTGCGTTAGAAGATCGGAAAAGTTATCCGGGTCTCTGATGATCAGGAATTTCAGTGACTGAATTTTTACACCATCTTGTGCAAGTGCAGTGCGGTTGATGAATATTGACGAAGTTTGGTCCTTGTTCGATCCTTCGTACAAATGAAAAGAAAAGAAATACAATGCCGATACGCCTGCTGTTTCCTCAAATCCAGAAGAGGTTTGTTTCCCAACAGAAGCCGAAAAAGACCGCCTACACACACACCCTCTGACAATTATCTTGTATTTGGTCCAACCTGGACCGTCCATTCTTTGCACTTGAAACTGACAATCGTTGAATTTGAAGTCATTCTGTTCAACACTTTGTACAAAAGGACTGAAGTCAATATCCAGGCTTTGTGGTCCATAAGTAAGCGAAATCCACAGTAAAAGGCGCTCAGAGGCTTCCATTGTTATTTTTGCTTCGTAAAGAGCAGAAGATTGGTCATCGCCAATGGACACTGTATAAAAAGAATACACCTATTCCCATTTGAAATAATTAATCATAACATTTATTAGTAATATTTTATTTGGTGACAAACTTTTTATTTTATTTCCAGAGAGAGAGAGAGTGAGATAGAGAGAGATGATTTTAAAATACATTGTCTCCACTCTGAAGTGTTCCGTAAAATGTTGTAATGAATGTCGGTTTTTGAGTCATGCAGGTCCATTTTAGTTCCTTTCGGAGCTTCGATAATGGTAGTATAGGTTTGAGTTTCTTCGTCTTCAAACTTTTGGACCCGATTAATTTTGAATCCAGTGAACCCCATCTGTCTAACCAAAGTCCACTCCTCCTGTAAATGACAAAGAATGTGTGTGTGTGTGTGTGTGTGTATATATATATATATATATATATATATATATATATATATATTCATAAAATTTCCCAACGTAACAACAGATAAATCAGCACAGGTTTAAATAATTTAACAATAATAAATATCCAGAATAAAATCACAAATTGATCTTATTTACTGCAAACGTTTTCGCCATTCCTGGCTTTTCAGGCAGTTATGTACAAATGATTTATATGAAACGTTAATAAGCAAATGTTCATTGTGACGTCATAATAACGTTTAAGTAGGGAACGTCAAAGTCACAGAGCAAAAAGGCGTCAAAATAATAATAATAATAGCAAATATTACAAATGATTCAATTATATCATATGCATATTATACAGTTTTCACCAAATGCGATTAAGTTTTGGTTTAAATAATTTAATAAATTAGTCTTCCTTGGCTAAGCGCAGTATTTCATTTTCATTTAGAAGTTTATAAAATGGGAATAATTTAGATTTTCCCTGGCCGCATTCAGCAAAATGTTCACGACATGGAGTATTACGAGTACTCGGGTCTTTAATCTGTTGCTTGTGGACACGAACACGCGCGTTTAGTTTCCCCGTCTGCCCAATATAAAATTCTTTGCTTGTTGGGCAAATAGCACAATAAATTACATTTTCCGATTTACAGTTCACCGACGAATTGGCGCGAATTTCCGTCATTTCCGAATTTTACTTTTTATCTATAACTCGCGGACCACTGTAGATTTTATTGCGTTTCAATATATATATATATATATATATATATATATATATATATATATATATATATATATATATATATATATATATATATATAATATTATAAAAAAAAAGCACTAAAAATAACCAACGACACGAACAATAATCTTTTGATGCGACACTTTAGATAACGAGTGTTGTTGGTTTGCTAGTGCTTCTTATATATAATATTATATATATATATATATATATTTAATTTATGGTAGAAAAATTCAATTTAATTTTAATCATTGCAGAAGAGATGTCGAGTATATAAACAAATTAAGTATGATTTGTAGATAAGTTTATTATTTACCTCAGGATCTGTGCAAATAACACGCACCAGTGTATTAATTGCAAAGATATAAACAACCAAGAACAACACTGTGGATTTAATCCTCATCTCTTAGCTTCTGGTGAAATGCAGTCACAATAAAACCACAGAATAAAATCAACGGTATTTATATCGTACATGTATGTGTAACAATTTGCCATATGTCTGATTTACTTTATACTATTTACGCATATATCTGTAGCTTTTAAAGTTGTAAAAGTTTGCAATATATGGCAATTTTGTACGCAATGAAAAATCGGAAATTTCAAACGATTATTAAGAATAGAATACTTATCTCATTTTGTTTGACCTTTAAGCCTACCAGGAGTGGTGACCTCGTTTAAAACTGTCATTTTGCAAAATTATTATGCTAACGTAAGTAACATGCATCATGCATGTCGTAAGATTTGCAGAACGAAATCAACTTTTGTAACCCAGCTGTGATACGCGATTTCTCTGGGTAAAGTCAAACACAAAGAGCCGTCTTTCTTATGGTGAAACTGACTAAAAACAAAAACATTCTCTAATTTGCGAATATTCGTCCATTCTGCGTTTCTTATTTTTGTCGAGGAGGTAAAACACGGAATTTTTTGTTTCATTTCAGTGCACGATGAATATAATTGTATATCATTTTCCTATTCGTGTGGCAACCTTATAAAATACGTGTTTTACGGTTAAGTAGAATAGATTAAAATGAATTACTTTTTTAAAGATTTACAGATCTAAAATAGATTGTTAGATAGTATTACGAAGTTTACAACAGAACTTCCAAGCCATAGACAATATTTTAAACCGCGCAATCTGCTGTCTCATGAGTGTACCTAGATTAACTCGCTTGTCCTGCATTGTAAGAAATAAAATTCATTGAGAAGCGCATTGCAGTTGGGTGTGAGGAAAATTCGTATTTAGATAAAAAAAAAATGTATTTTTTTTTTATCATAAAATTGTTGTTTTGTCGACCTCACTGCATGTTTGAGGAATAGTCGGCCTATGCAAGTTTAAGTATTCAACCAGATGATAATTATAACCAAACTACCGCTAAAACAGCTTTGCGTAAATATTTCAGTACGTTTTGTAGATCACGAACGAATGATGGTGGTGTCAATTTCAAGAAGTCTTTAAGAGAACTTTATCAAGCTGTATTAAGTACCAGCGTTGGTCATATTATATTCTCCTTAAACATTCTAAACATGTGCATGTTAAACTCACTTAAAAAAAATATTGATCCCTTATATGTTATAGATACCTACATGTTCATTGCTTTTTATCAAATATCGCGCAATAACCTCTCTAAAACGCTATCACATCTATATATATATATATATAATGTAATAAGTATGTAAAAACAGAATATTTCTTGGATTTTAGTTTACAATATTTTAATGAGATATTTTAAGATACTGTATCATAAAACATGAATAATTACTATCAGGTTTGGATGTATATATTTTCATAATAAAAATATAAAATTCCGAAACACATCTTTAGCAGAGAACTTTTACAAGGATATACAAAACTCATATTTAATATCAATTAAAAGAACACTTGCATCCATAATATCAATACCCCGGATATTAAAATAAAACATTTCTCAAAAATTAAACTCTCTCTCTCTCTCTCTTTATATATATATATATATATTCATAATAAAACTATAAACTTCCGAAACACATCTTTAGCAGAGAACTATTACAAGGATATACAAAACTCATATTTAATATCAATTAAAAGAACACTTGCATCCATAATATCAATACCCCGGATATTAACACACATATTTCTCAAAAATTAAACTGTCTCTCTCTCTCTCTCTCTCTCTCTCTCTCTCTCTCTCTCTCTCTCTCTCTCTCTCTCTCTATATATATATATATATACAAGTTTTTCTCAGTGTATTAGCTTTACATGTAAAAGTGACAAAGAAAACAGAACTCTTGTCGACTTGTAATAGAAAGAGTGATTAAACTGACTACAGATGAAGTCATTCAGAAATGAGTATCGGTCTGCACTTGCTGTCCGGCGTTGCGGTACTGGTGCTGCCCTCTGTCGGTTGTTCCCTGTTGGTCCTCTGTACCTTCCAGTGCTTCCTCTTCCTCGGTTATCGGGCGTTCATAGTCGCTGAAAGAAAATATCAAAAGCATGTGCAATAGTTGAAGACACGTTTTGGCAAGTATGATTGTTTTATGCATATCGTATGCATTAGTTTGTGAACTCTTTTATTTAGAACCTGTCGTGAGTTTTGAGTCGATCTTTTGCTTACTAGAAAATTCCTAAAATGTAATGTAACAAAAAATGAGAAACTCAATGACGAAATCAAGGAAACAACAAGTTAATCTATTTTACACTGGTACTTTCACAACAGAATTATATTAAAAGAGGTATATAAGGAATAAAGTAGGTTTAATGCAAACAAATCCAATGCCAATCTCCTACGGTATTCAACGTCTATTTGTTTTTTACCCAAAATTAGAATTTAAATGTGTTTATTATTTGTAATGAAATAAAGACATGATATTTACTGGTTGCCTATTTCCTGGTACTCCGAATCGTTTGCCAGTGGGGTATAGGGTTGCTCTGTCGGATTATTAGCCTGATCTGCATTTAAATGGGTGTACGGTGACATAGGAGCAGCGGTAATATTTGTCATGGAGACGGAAGGTTCCACGTGTTCATTCTTTTCTTCGCTTTCTTTCGTTCTGAACATGCAAATTTAATTGATAAACTGATATTTAACAAACTGAGTATGCATATCATTTGTGAGCATGATAAATCCCTCGATTATTCTTTTTTAAAAGCAAAATTTAAAAAACACTATTTCATGTTTCAAGACAAAAAATGGATATCTTAAAAAGTTTTAAGTCAACTTCATAATGATTTATTGATACTAGATTTGTTTTAATATTTACCTTTTTTGATTTCTGATAAAGTAGGCAACGATGAAAAATATGACACCAATCAGAATGACGACCAGCAGTGCGGTTATCACTAGCCCGACTATGAGAGCATCTGAACTAGAGGTAGGGGTCTCTGAAATGTAAGGTCATACCTCATGCGTATATTCCTTGGGGGTAAAAAGAGAAATTATATGCTGAAAAACAATTTAAATATATAATGATATGCAAAGTTTGTTAATCAGGTTAGATGTATATTTGTATTCGTTGAGTAATAGAAAAAAGACGGAGTACGAGAATTTTTAAACAACTGATGGCCGGTTAATCTTTATTCTTATAATACAGGAGGTTGTTTCAATACAATGCAAAATTCATACTGATTAAAAACAATAAAGAACTATATGTATATACATATATAAAAGTTTGAATGTTAAACATCCGGTTTTTATTTTAATGAATCATTATTTAGAACGAAATTTCCTTTTAATTGTACATAGATATAAGGTGTATAATTATCTAGAATGTTCACAGGCAAAAAAAGGAAACAAACAGAAAAAAGAGCGTATCCTAATCATTAGCCAAAAATACCATTATTACATATGAATTACCCATTTATATCAATTCATCAATTCATTCGTATATCATTCTATTTGAAAATCAAAAATAAAACTATTTGCGTATGCTTGCATAGTAATATCATAAATTGTAGAATTGTTGTTCTTGAGGAGATTTTTTAAACAATTCCCCTATATAATTCTAAGTTAAACTTACAACCCGTTTAGGGACACTCGTGTTGTTCCGGGGGTCACCATTTTAACAAATTAATTTGGAATTTACACTTTTTAAGGATGCTTGCATAGAAATCTCACAAATCATAGCAAAATGATTCTTGAGAAGAATATTCTTAAAACTTTTCCCTCTTCTGGTACTAGTATAAGTCCAGGGGTCAAGATTTTAACAATTAAGAATCTTAACTATACATGTATATACAATCTTTGGTGTAAATTTTGGTATTTATGATGCCCTGGGCTGCATTTTACAAAAGAACTTACGACAAAGTCGTAAATATTAACAGTCTCGTAAAATGATCTTTAAAGAACAAAATTGACATAAAACCATTTGTTTACAAATATTTCAATTACCATAATTATATTTTCCAGCCATAAGAAAAAAATCATTCATTAGTTGAGGATTTATTAGCATTCGTTATTTTGGTCTTAAGTCGTAAGTTCTTTTGTAAAACGCAGCCCTGGTTCTCTTTAGAAGAAGATTTTTAAAGACTCACAAGGTATTTTCACTGTTTGATAATTATCTTCCTTTAAAACAGTTTCGCCCTTTTTAAAAATATTATTTTAAATTTTCTTCCTAAAAGGATGATTTGTACCAAGTTTACTAAAATTTGGAACAGTGGTTCGAGACAAGAAGTCAAAAATGCAAAAAGTTAACGGACAGACAGACAAACAGACAGACGGACGGACGACGAACAACATGTGATCAAAGAAGCTTAGTACTTGAACCCTCGGTTCAAATGAACAAAATAGCCGTCAATTTAACTTCCTTTTTGTAAACATTTTATCAGCTGACAATTGGATGGAAAGTAAGGTAGGTTTTGATTCAGATCTGCTTACCGGTAGATGTTACTTGAACAGAGGGGGTGGTAGGAAGAACTAGATCCTCGTTTAGAACACAGGTAACAGCAATAGGCTCGTTGAAACTTTTATCTATTGAAATGTGAAAAAATCAAATTGCACAAGGTATATTGCACAACTTATTTATTGTATTGAATAAACACACTGAAATAGCGAAAAAAAACACTTATACTTAAAAACATTTAAATTCAAGCAAACGAGATGAAAACAAATTCTCAGAACGTAGTATATTCAAAATCCAATCTCGTTTTTAAGGCAGTTTTATTTTTCATACGAATAATTACCTTGAAAAATCTGAATAGATTGATGAAATGAGGTGTCCCCTGTTCTTCGGAGGTAAGTCGAAGAAATTTCAAACACGCTGGAGTTACTAACAGAATACATTTTTGAGGAATGCGTTCTGGGACAGCGAACGGCAAAGATATCGTCATTTTGAGCGTTTTTCCTAATAGTGACTTCGGTAAAACAGTCGTAAAGAACCACATTGGAAGCAAACACCAAGTCACCACTAAATTGGGGCTTCACTTCACAGTTACATGGTTGGTTTATCGCCATAAAGTCCACGTTCACTATAGATCCAAGTTTTTCTTTGTTGTCACACTCTGTCACTGACACGAGGGAAGCTGGAAGAAAAATGTTTTTTTGATTTCTTAGTCATTTATGTGAAAACGAACGTCAAATTACATGTAACACACTATGCATTGCTTTTCTTCTTCGTAAAAACTTTTAAATCACATGTCTCTGATAGGAATGTCGAGTTGTTTCCCTAAATGAATGTAGTTTTAATTTAAACAATGCATTTGATAATAATACAACAATTGACGAGACTTAATTGTTCACAGCTATATTCTTATTCAGTTCCGTCAAACACAAGTACATGCATTTTGTTCGGTAGAATAATCTTCTTAATTTTAACATCGTGCTCCGAAATTCAATGTGCAAGTTTTGGTGATTTATCAAAGTTTTTGTTTGGGTTTTTTCAAATGACAATACAGACTTATCCTTTTCTTCAATGTGTTTGTGTTGTCATTGTAGATATGATTCCGTGCACTAGTAATTATTCTATCAAATGAAATTCTCTTCCCTCTGCCTCTTTCTTTCGTGTTCGCGTTAATTGGACATACAACAAATAAAAATGTCTTTCGATATATAAACTCTTCAAGTTCGTAATTAAATTTTTAGCATTTTTTTTCTCTGGAAAACGCATGCTTGACTCTATAGTAGAGACTTCTGGGAATACTGTACCACTGTAGATAAACTACCATTTGATTTCCATTTTATCATCTTCACATGAAGTTTTGTGTGTTGTTGTAAATGTCAAAAATTAAAGTAACAGTAGCTTAGGTCTTATAATGCAAAGTTATTCTAAATATTACAATAAACAGCTAGCTCTATCTTAACCATCTTCAAGCTCGGACAACAACCTCGGATATGATTCCAAAATTGCCGGAAAGGCCCGAGAAGATACGATTGCCAATGGTTTTTGAAAATGTTCACCTCGATATTGAAATTTCAGTAAAATTCAGATAAATAATGATTAAGGCACATTCAATGAGCTATGCCATTGTCGATGTGAAGCCCACTCTATTTTCACAATTCTAAGTTGAAACCCAACTCCAGCACAATTCCAGTACGTCATTGTGCCTTCGTATTGTTATTCAATCGATTTAGAAATTTAAACCAATGTTTTAAAAATCTGCTTCTGTGTTTTATGATGGCTACAGCGCCAGCTTGTTATGCATTAAGTACATGTATTCCGATAAAAACTAAATCGGGTTCGTACCACAGATGCACTTACAAAAATTTGATCGGGATCAACATTCCGTGTTCATATCAGTTTAGGACATTATGTGTTTCAAAAGAAACACAACCCCAATCGACTTTCATTTTCATGGTTAAAGTGATATAATTTGCATGTTCTAAATAAATAAATAAAAATACAAGGTAAACGTAGTTTGTGTTATTTATAAGGAATAAATCCGGTTAAAATAATTTTTAACAGGGGTTAAGCACGACAGAGGAAGTTCGTATTATAATACGTGTATGCAATTTAACCAGCAAAAACTGTATTCATTCTAATGACACAATGATTAAGTTACAACTATATCTTACCTTTGACATTGAAACCCAGCAATAAAACTCCCCACAGGTTGAAAAAAATACTTTGACATGGCTTCATTTTCAATCCAGAGGCCTATACCAGGAAGGAAAAATAAACAGAGGAGCACTCATCCGTCCCAAGGGCAAGGTTGAAATTGTTACATTGAAAAGAACGTGAAAAGTGGGTATTTAAATTTGAAAACTCATATTACAGTACACTGATGCGTGAAGTTAAAATTAAGTTCGGGTTGTTTACAAAATCTTAACATCGCGCAGGATCGATTTTATTTAGCATTGCCACTAATGAAATATATCTAAATGCTGACAATGCTTGTTTAATGATAGCGACTTTCTTTTTCAAATATGAATGGAAACCTTAAGCATGTCAGTGACAAGTACATGTACTTGCCTTTAAGTACTTTGATACTTCGGGGTTTTTTTCTGTTTGTAACAAAACCCATTTTGTCTGTAAAAAAAAACCCCTACTACCATGAAAGTTAATTTGTATGTAATTAAAGATAAAAGCATATTTTTATCAGTTAAATAATCTTTCCAATGAGATCGGGTTGACACATTTTTTTTTCAATACGCGGGGTGTTTTATTCATATTTATGGATGTTAGAAAGCATCAGTGTCTCTAAAGTTCTACGAAGTAACTTATTTGACATGCATTTCCCCTTGTATACAACTTAAAACTTAAGATGAGTACAGTTGTTTTTTAAATATAAATGAATTACGGTACATAGCAAGTTTATAAACTAATCCTTGAATTCTGTTGCGATCTCCTGAAATAAGTCGAGATCCCAAACTTTTAAAAATAAAATCTGTGAACTCCCTTCTTTTAACTATGTATAACTTGCTCAAATCTTTAAATGGTTGTATATTTCACTTTATTTGGGATTTTTCCTTATTAGCAACACTAAAGTAAGGCAACAAGCTGATATTAAGATATTTTAGACACAATTAAAAAATAGCCAGAAAGAAAAAAAAAAAAAAGTAATGTGACTATGCTTACAATTTGCATATTTCAAACTTTTTCTCTAAAACCGCTGAGCTATTTGGAAGAAATCATTGAAAAATGGTAGTTGGATACAATATAAATTTTTTGAATTTTATTCTTTTATTTTTCCACGTTCATTTCCGCCACATTCTATTACCTGCTAATGTTGTACAGGACAAAGGTTAATTACAAAATTTAAAAAGCAGAAGTCTCCAAATTAACATATCAGTTCTAAACTCTCAGAGTAAAAATGATTTTTAGAAAAGTGTTACTAAAGGAAGGATATACTCAAAGTAAATGAATAGGATAGGCGAACGATGAATGAATGAAAAAATAAAATGCACACGTTTCATTGATTATGAACTTTAATTACTTTACCACATTCTGTCATTAACGAGATAAAACAAAAACAGAGGACACAATCTCATCAACATGAACCCCAATTCCACCCCCCCCCCCCTAATTATAGCAATAAACATGTATTAGTCAATTACAATTAAAATGTTATTTTTATGTATGTATAGAGAGGAAATTCAGTCTTTTTCATAATTTTATATTGTAAGTTTTTCACACCATCTTCCTTTACTCGCTTCATTCCCGTTTTGATCAATTTGAACCTGTAAAATGTAAAAGAAATAATTAATTAAAAATATGTATATGTCAATTATTGTTCGAGAATTGCCAAATAAAACGAGCTCGAGGAAAAAGTCATTCTGGTTTAAATCATTATTGAAATTCAAAGGCGCAAGTTTACTTTACTTTATCACGAGATATCTTCGATGCATATTTAATTAGATTAATAACTCAATAATCATAAATACTTCATGGTTCAAACGATTCAAAAGTATGAAAAAATTCTAAGGATTCTCTTTTAAAACGTCCCTCTAGATTATCAGATTTCAGTACACGACTAAAAAAAGAAAGATTCTGCATTCAGAAGTACCCGTATAATAACGTTCAAAAATTGTGCCAAGTACATGTATTCAAAGTGACTTCAAAATGGAGAAAAAATGTCAACATTTTTAATTATAAATCTCCGTAAAATATGCATGTATGTTTCCGTTCATGTTATTATTTTCTAGCATAAAACAGTAACGTGTCAATGATTCCTTACATCAATTTCATTTTCACTTCTTTCACAGGTATTTGTATTTTTGTTTAAAAAGTGTCGCATTGTGCTGCATTAATATCCTGGGGCAGACTGTAGTATCATTTTTTGGCTCGAAAAAAGGCCGGAGGCACAAATAGAGAAAGAAAACATTTTTCAAAGCCTGTTTTGCAACCAATTCGACGGAGAGAACAGATTGTATCTTTTTTTATGTCAATGGAAGAAGATCCAGTAACGACGTTCCTTTTCTCATATTATAAAGTATGTGCAAAACAGTCATGTAATTTTTAATATCTTCTTGTCGTGCGTAACACGCAAAGACACGCAGGATTATTGTTATGAAATGCTTTAACTGCCTTATGTGGTTGATCTTAATAATGGTGATATTTCAGAATTATATGATAAAACTATTACTCAATCAATTACTAATCAACATTACATACTCAAACTTCAACATGACATGCTAATACTTTGTCTGTATATGCTGTTACTTTAACATTTTATGATAATAATACTTTAACATTACAGACTCATATTTCATCATTACATATACATACTGATAATTCATCATTACATGATGATATTTCATTAACTGGCGGTACTTCAGTATGCGGTGGCTCTAAAATTAGGATCGTGATTCGGTAAAACTCGTGGTTATTACGAGGCAGAAAGTATAAAATTAAAGAGATGCTATTCAACAATTAATTTACGTTAATTGCGTTACATATAAATAAACATTATATAAAACTAGGGTTTGTGCCACTCAGGTGAGACCTGATTCTAGGGAGAGAGGTGATATACGATTGCCCGTACATGTATTATGTTTCACAGGGTGAATCTCTGCCATTCAGTCAACTGAACGACATATATTGAAGAAGTATCAGCATGTAATAATAAATTAACGGGATTCAATTTTAAACTCTCAGCATATAATGTTTAAATATCAGCATGTAATGTTGAAGTATCAGCACATACTGAAGAGGTATCATCATCATAAGATGAATTTCACCCACTGAGGCTTTTAATAGTTATTTCGTCATTAGTTAAATACACTAATAAATGCAGTGAGTATTTGGTAATTTCTTAGTCTCCGAAAAAGCCAAAACAACATAGATCCCGTAGCGAAAAGTTAAAAATGTTTAAACATTTATTTGTATTGGTCATTCCGAAAACTATTAATCTTGTTCTTTTTTATAGCTCGTTTTTATAGCTCGTGACTGTTTTACCTCGGTCTTTATTGAATTAAGCTCAATAAGGTAGATGTGTATGCTTTACAAAGTATAAGTTGTAATTGTAATGTGAATAAAAACACACTCGTTTTTCATATCAGGTGCTGCATAGTTACGTGGATACTACATGAAACAATTGACCTGTATCTCATCTCTTTTATTTTATGGTTTATAATAAGTCGTTTTGATATTTATAAGAAATTTTCATAGATGAAGGCAGACACTGTGTCACGCTAGAAGTATCTTACAATAAAATCATAATGACAATTCAGGCTGGCCGAAATTCATTATAAGATATGCTTACCTTTGAGGGTTTGGATCGCTTTGTTTGTGTTTTAGCATTTTATACATGGAAACATCGTCCATGCTTCTCATAACAGTCATGTTGTGGTGCTTGAGCCTGTCAAAATAAACACTCACAAATGAAACTGTGCCATTCAGTCAACTGAATGACAACTAAAAGGTGTGGAAACGTAACTATATAAAAGGCAGAACTATATATGCTATACAGTCGATCACCATAAGTTGCCGTTTAATGAATGAAAGAGATTAAAGCTGTCAATACAAACTAATACAATACACTATCTGTAACAAAAAATCTCAATATGATAATGTTGTCTTCAATAAGTACAACAGCATCATTAATGCATTGTCCCAAGAGACTTTCATTGCTAACTCCCCTCTTCCTGCTAACTTACATAAATCAAACCAAAGTCATTGTTATTCACAAGTTATGTAGGCATAAGGAATGTAAACACCACTTCACCACTTACAGCCATTTAAACATCAAATAAACTATCAAATTATGCAAAATAATTAATTAAATTCCATAGTAAAAAAGTAGTTGGATGTTCAATTCAATCAATATTTAGTAACCGGATATTTGCCCGTTTTTTGATGGAGCAGATTGAATGGGGGGGGGGGGGATAGAATTTTGAATGTCGAGCGGGGAAGAGTGATGCCAAGATATATAATCGGAAACGTTAACGTTTAGATAAAACATGGTCGAATTTTAAGGGGTACAAGTAGGTGGGGAATAGACCCCCCCCCCCTCCAATCGTTTTTATACCCTTGCACAAATTTACAATAATCCACATTTTAGTTAAGAATAAAAAAGAATATTCAAATTCATAAAAATAAAGTTGAATAAATATAAAATACACCATTACTGATCGTACATGTTCTGTTCTAGGGTGACTTCTCTTTGGAGTTGACTAACAATATATGTACAAACATGTGGAAAACATGCAGCAAGCACAGTTTAAATCTAACATTCATGTTTTGGTTACCTATTGAACATGTCATCGTCCTCCCCTCCCCAGCCACTAAACTTGTTAGAGAACCCATTTACGAACAGAATTTGGTCTTTTGTCATGGCTGAGACACCTCCAAATATGGCAGCATACGGTAGCCTGAAATAAAGTAAAAAGCCGACTTGTTTTGAAATCATAAACAATTGACGTAGCAGAATTACAGGTTAAACCGGTCGGTAAAAGTTAACTGCACAACAAGTTCAGTAGTGTATGTAAATATGATTTAGCAATGAACCTTTTAACACAAAGGCTTAACTACATGTACATTTACCGAGTGGTCGATCACAAAGTGAACACTCCACAATGGTCATTTCTAACAAAAAATCATGTTTTGGGGGGGGGGGGGGGGGGTTTGTAAATTTTTTTTTCGGGGGGGGGGGGGTCCTATATTGTTGTACATTTAACAAGAAATTGTATTCACAGGAATTAATGTAAAAAGAGCACATACGTGAATTTTTCGAGCAAACATTCACGCACGCGAGGCATACGCGTTCGTCGGTGAGCAAGACCTTTTTTGAGATACACAAGTATATGATACATTTGTTTAATCTTACTTGTAAGCAAATTTGTCTACAGCGACCGACATATGGCGAGGTTGGTCTGAACATCTGTACAGGTTCTTGTCGTTCTCGGGTAGGAGGTCAACATCGTGGAAGATGTAACAGTCGTAGTCGTATTCTTTGCTGGCTTCTATGAACCCAACATTTAATAGTAGACCTCTGTTAAACTTTATCTTATCATCCTGTAAAGGATACAGATAATTTTATGAATAAGTTAATCTCATTTCAGAATCTTTTTTTCTCCCAAATATTCATTTAATAGAAAAAATTAAACAGCAGGCAAAATAAGCCGTTATGTGTTCTCTCTTATAAAACAACGCTTTGATTGATTAAATACGACATTAAAAGAAAGAAACTGATGTTAAGTAAATGCTAACGTTGAGACATATTTAAGTTTCAAAAAAGAAAGAATGAAATTATAAATTTACATTGAAAAATCAAACATATAGATATTTACCAAATCTATTACATAGATTCCATAATCAAGTTGCTGCCTCATCAAAAAGGGATGTATATGTCTCAAAAATACTTCTAAATGCGCGTATCTGTCCCGGAAGGGAACAATTAGCGCCACCTTCTGGCGTGCTTTGCAGTTTGAAGGCTGGAAATGGCTGTCACACCTAACAGCCTTGTACTTTTCTAGAACTTCTTCCCAAACAATTCGTTCGTTGATAACTGGCTTCCTATAGCCAACTGCAGAACAAGTGTAAAGTAGGTGCAATCATTTATTTGCAAAAGTAAGTAGCGAATTTTAACAATGTACAAAATTTATCAGTGTGGTTGGTATGACGCCTTTACCATCTATGAGCAGATTAAATAAACTTTATTTTTTTAGAAATTGGCTAACGAGCTCGTATAAATTTACTTCTCAGTCTACCGATAGAGTGGTATTTCAAATTTTACCGTTTGCATGCATTAATTTAGCAAAAAAAGTTTAATTAAACTTCGCAACCGGCTGCTTCTTAAAAAATTAAAATGACATTTTTTAAAAAAAAATACCTAGATATGGTGATATAATTGGACACTTCGAGATCTGTGCATCATCTGTGGTATTTGTAGTATCCCACAGATAACCTGTAAAATAAACTCATAAACAATTAACAACTAGTAATATAATTAGTTTGGTGGTGAAAATACATGAAGTCGGTTATCCTCTTAAATATGAATCACATTTTAACTGGTTGTACACATGTAGATTTGGTAACGTAGATGAAACAGATATAATTTAAGTATGACTATGTATAGTCAGATGTTAGGGGTTTAAGAATATTGAATTACCTTTGCTGAAATGATGTTCATGTATGTTGATATTGTAAAGTAAAAAAAAAAATGGTTCTAGATGTTCATGCAAGCATATGTAATTAGTTAGTTAAACATTTAGTAGGTTTTATCAATTTTAATCAAATTAATTTATTATTTTAAAATTTGTGGTTTTTTTAGGGTGTCTTTTTTTAGGAGTAGATGTCTGTAAACTTTGTTTCCAATGCAAATAAAAACTTACAATGCTGTTCAGTACCATTGAATAGTACCTCCTGCATCTGTTTGTCGGTGATCACAACCATTTGGCCAGTACTGTAGCTGTCAGAGTCCCACATACTAATCACTAACGCTATAATTGCAACTTGTACGACCAGAAACACAACGTAAAATCTAGGAGAGGTGAAAAGTCGACGGCATAGTGAGACTTGGTCCGTCACAAACACTTCATATTTAAGATTATCATTTTGTTTTATCATTTCCGGTGATGGGACGCTGGGTAAATATACCCAACTATAACGGATCTTCCACAGACTATCTGTAAAAAAAAAATAATAACGTTCAGAATATGGGAAGGGAATATAGCACAGAAGTCTACAGAGTTATTTAAGAAATAAAGAAAAAGTTTTCGTGAATGTTGCAAAATAACCTCCAAGGTCTCGAAATGTTGTTTTGAAATATAAAAGTCGAGGCTTTTATATTTCAAACGACATTTCGAGACCGAAGTTATTATGCAACATTCACGATAACAAGAAGTTCAACTTTATTCCACTAACAGCTCAGTATTTTTACAGATCGTGTCTCCTATAGAGAGACGATTTAGGACATGTTGACGGCTGTTCCGTGTAACCCCAACGGTTTTGTTAGCAATGTTTGAATGTGTATCGATCAAAGGAATTACATGCAGACGACAGACTGTTTCTTGGGATTTTTAATACTCTACATTTTAAAAAAAATATCTTTGAATTATATCACTAATGTTTAAGGGCAATTTAAGACGATTATTACTTCTACACGTTATATATTTTATGTAAAACACACAGTGAAGATTTGAAAGGGAGGTCCTAGGAACAGCCGCAATGATCTCTGAAAAATAAACATTTGAGGCGATACACATCGTTTTGACTGGAACTAACACGTAAAATTAATATGGTTTTAAAACTCTTTACGGTTTGAAGTTGTACTTTTCTGATCAGTTCGAGACAAATAGGTATTTCTGATCTGATAATTTACTGATGACGTTCTTGGTATATTGGAGAATAATGTTCGCGGCATCTCTTTGATATCGGCAAAAAATGTAGTAGAATAAACAATATTATTGTGTCTTTATAAATTTCAGATATTTATCATTGCGTGGACCCTGAGGTCCACGCAGAAAATATATAAGCGAGATTAAAACGGATGCTATGGGAAAAATTCAGCCTGCGCAAGAGCTAGCCTGGTTCCTGTGCGTTATGGGTAGCTCAGGGAACCAGGCTAGCACACGTTTATCTGAATCGGGATCGGGATTCCGTGCCATATGCACACATAAGTCCAAAGGCGCTGTTATTGTAAAGTTGTCGGTAAACTGTACAGAAACAAAGTATTCCTTATAAAGAAATGGTTGGCATGTGATATGAACCATCAGTATTATGAAATAAGTTAATGGTGTGCCGAAACTACAACATGCATCGAATAGCATAATTTGCAATGTTTTGTTGTTTTCCGAATACACATGTAACTTAACTTTACTTTTATGATAGGCGAGGCCAGAGAACTACCCGATTAAATTTTTTAAAGCATTTAAGTATGATTGAATAATTATGTCACTATAGAAGTTTAAATCTCAATAAAAATGCATCAAAATATGAAATTTTAATTTACACAAAGCTGTGACTGCATAGTTAACAAAATAGTGCGAATCCTAATGTGTGCGCAAATAGTAGAATTCACCGAATGCCTGATACTATACATGCAAACTTCATTCATAGATAGATCATAATTATTTTAGAAGTATGAATCCTTTAAATTCTGAGATAAAAAGTCAGGGCTATACATACATGTATTCGTAATATAACGTACAAATTTCATGGTTAAAAGCAGAGAGCTAGAGTCGGTGGAATCTCTGATAATCTTAAGGCTTTCACGTTTTCGTTGGAAACACGTGCAAATGTATGGAGGGTAATCGTGTTCAAAAATCTAGACATGTACATTTAAACTTGTAAATCCGAATACGCAATCGTGTTGATGTGTGAGCCTGAGTATGAATGAGTGTAATTTTGATCGTATAACCTAAAAAACTCAGTGATAAACAATTTAGAGTTGACCCCACAGGCCCACTTCAATCTTATTTTCCCTACAGATGCTTAATTGCAGCGGTAAAATGCTGTTTGTTATCTACATGTTACCTGCTACTATAATACACACTTTCCATCTGTAATCTCTGCATTTGTATTTCCGTTTTCTGAAATATCACGGCTGACATGTTACAAATTGACAAATGTAAAGTCTACAAGTTTGTCGAATTTTGACATGACCATTTATGGAAACAGTGACGTCACTGATGGACAAAGGCTAGCTGCGGGTAAAGGCATGCCGTAATTGCCGGAATAGGGACGGAATAAGTAAAAAAAAATATTTGGTAGGCCTATAATCGTATTATCTCTGGATAACAACATTTCATAAGAAGTATTATTTTTCGGAAAATTAAATTATGAGATTTGTTGTATATTTTATCTAGAGAATGTATAAAAGATGCAAGTGAAGAATTCGATCAGCTTAAGATATCTTCTTAGAACTGAACAAAATCACAGTTAATGACTGCTAATGATTGCATATTCGGATTTACAAGTTTACATGTCTGGTTTTGAACACGATTACCTTCCATACAAATGGTCCACCTATTGTAGTCCTTTTTTAAAGGACAGCAACTTGTAATCTTAATTTTCTGCTCTGTTACATACCGGTAATTAAAGTATACAAATGCATTATGTCTGAGGTCGGTTTAGTTATTAATTAAAACAAGAAGAAATAAATATGATGTTAATTTTTGTAGGAATCAAACCCCTTAAGGAGACAAGATGATTGAAACATTGCCCATTAGATCTTAAAAGTTAAAAATAAAAACATTTTAATTGGAAGGAACTATTTTCTTATGTTGAAAATAAAATGAAAAAAAAAACTTTCTTTAGATTTTAGATTTTATACGATAAATAAAGAATCAAAAAGAAAAACGAAAGAAAAAATATGCCTATTTAATACACAAAATACTGTTAGTAATTTCATGATTAATCAGGGCCGATAAAAATGTATATGTAATCTGGCTTTATCTTGATGTTTCTTGCTTAATTTAAAATGCAAGCCCTTATAAAAATGTAAAAATAAAAATAATAAATTATAAAATGAAAAACTTTAAGCAAATAAATTTTAAATGATAAAACTATATGCCGGTATTCTAAATTTTTTTTTTTACAGATCAAGGCCGCGACACACCTGTGACATATTGATATCATTGCTAAATTTTATAGAATATCGCTTAATTCCAATGTCTAGTTAAAATGAAATTATCAACATCAATTTCGCATGTATTGTCAACCATTAAAAACGAGCTTTATATATATAAAACATCATTTGTCAATGCCCTGAGGACATATATTTTACAATGCAATCAACAATAATTAGTAACAAAGGGATTTGTTTACATGCCTGTAATCGCTCAATGCACTTGACAGCATTATAATATAATGTTAAGTATGTCATATAGATACATGTATGTTAAATTACTAATTGGGAGATTAAATGTAGTTTGAAAACTTTGCATTTATAGACAATTGTCTAATTATCTGTTATGTAAATAAGGCCCCATTCATAATTTCCGCCTTTTATGCAAATCGAAAAGAATGTCTACAATGTGAAATGTCCTGATGAATCATGTGTCTTTTTCGTTTGTTTTCCTCGTAGAGAAAATTACACCAATACAGATCTTCGATTCAATGATTAAAAAATAACACAATTGTATAACACAGATATATCTTAAACTTAATTCGATGTAATGTCTTTTGAAATAGATTATATATTTTTTCCGTTTTTTTCAACCACGCTACCAGTGCATATTCAAAGTTGATTGACCTTTCGTTATATCATAATTTTATGGTCGTTAATTAATTCTTGGAATTATCATTTCCACATTGGTAGATATTCAAGTTATATTCGCATTCGTAATCGGCTTATCAGAATCGATAAAATTCGTATCTTCACTTACTAGCTTGTAAAACTGCGACAATGGCACGCACGGCCATTGCTGAACGGCATGACTATAAAATGTCTTTGAGAAAAAAGTATAAAATAAAGAAAAAGGCAGGTAAATAAATAAGAAGCAAGATAAAAGCTATGCTTACCTTCATTTGTAAACGAATGTGCTTCCTAAATTTGTAATTCCAAAAAAATCGGTGGCCATTATGAAAAATGTATAAAAAAAAAATCTGCGTCAGCTGGTATTGTTCCGATATACACTTGACCCCGGGGCTGAGACACACATGCATAAATCACGAGACAATGGCAGTCACGTGCATACATTCATTCATACTTTATTTCCTCTACATAGAGATTGAACATTAAAACATACATAAGGTTTCTAAAGAGTCACATCAAATATATACATTTACACAATTAGGAATGGGGGAAATATAAATAAACAAATAAATAAGAAAAATAATATCAAGACTATATATACAGAATTATCTTCACGCTGTAGCTACACAAAGCTAATGAACATGATGTCCTCAGGTGTGGAATACAACAAGTTGATCTGTAGTACTCTGCTGCCGCGCTTCGTATTAGTTTGAAATAAAGAATACGAAATCTTTAATTGTCGGATTCATGAGTGGTATGGCGCCCAAGCGGCACAAGGAATAGGTCCTTTACTAATAACCCACACAATTTCACAGAGAGCCGCACATGAAACAAGTTAAAGAATTAATTATTACACAGAATGCATGTATATAGATCTCCATTTAAACGGGTGGTAGTACAGAGTTTGCAGATAAACTTGCAGAGTTCGATTTCTCGGTAGTTTTCGGGTTTCTTCCAAATAGAGGACAGATTTGAGTTTATATAAAGTTCTGTGCAAAGTGTGAAGTCACAATCGTGAGACATACGTTTTCGCTGCTAGGAAACATGTGATGCAGTCACTTTGTCACGTAAATTTTTTCTCCAGGAAGGTTTTTCAGGAAAAAATCCGTCGTCCAGAAATGTCTACAAATGATCCGTAAGATCATATAATTAAAGAATGCTCATAATATCAGAGATGAATTCCAACTGGTTTGTCGAGAGATCGTTGAAATAAGAAAATAATCTTGTAAGGAAAATGTTTTCCGTTAAGATTTTTGGGTTGAGACGACACAGTCGGGCAAGGAATAACAGCTTTCGAACATGTATTTCTGTACATATGGGGAGTACATCGAAATACGAATCACACATATCTGATCTGCTTAATTTGGGTAAGTTTAGTGAGCTTTTGCAAAGAAAATGTTGGAATATATTCAGCTGGTTTCTTTCTCTAAATGACATATTATTCAAGAGTTCGCACCAATAGAGTACCGATGGTTGCACAATTGTTTTGTACAGATGAGTCAGTGTTCAGTCAGTGTTCTAGGATTTAGGAATGGTGAACCAAGGTCAGATAGTGCGAAATATTACTTTCTTCCTTTGTTACAAGCCTCTTGTATTCGGTCAGAGAGTTAACACTTTTCATTTATAATTATACTTAGATGGTTTTAAGACCGGTTGCACGATACAATCGCTGGACGTAGATGCCAGGATATGTTGCATGTGCCTAGTTTAGCTCCTTGTGCACGGAACTGCAACACGCACGATTTGGATGCGTGGAATGTAAATCGCCATTTGCAAGCGTACCTATACATGTATGTCATGTCTTACAGTTTTTGAAGCACAAGTGGAGTGACAGCAATTAACACTTGTTCCCCCTACTTTTTTTCCAGCAGGCA
Source organism: Magallana angulata (assembly GCF_025612915.1). Taxonomy (NCBI): domain Eukaryota; kingdom Metazoa; phylum Mollusca; class Bivalvia; order Ostreida; family Ostreidae; genus Magallana; species Magallana angulata. Next base: position 33,400,845 of record NC_069115.1, read on the forward strand.
CTTTTCTTAACTTTATATAATAAATGGAAATATCATGGATTTGACTCCCCCTCCACTTTTTAAAAAATGACTGTTTTATCTCCCGCTTTCAAGATTCCATGCTTATATGACATTCATAAAAATTGAATAAAAAATAATTGAATTCCCAATGATATGTACTAATCCAAATTTTCTACCTCCAGGAAATTGTTTCTATTATACTGTTTGGAACTCCAATTATTTTGACCATGAAAATGATCAAATATTAAGAATAAGTACATGTAATAACAGAGCATTTAATTAAAAACTAAATTTATTTAAGAGCTTGATGAAAAAAAAACATGAAGGTGCAGGTACCCCAAGATAAAAAAAAAATCACACCAATAATATCTCATACGTTCCCCATTCGCGCTAATAACAACTTCCCATTAAGATTCCCCGAATGATTAAAAAAATGTAGAAGGTTATTTCATTTGTTTATGTGGTTGAGTTTTGCAAAACTTGAATGCTGAGGAACTTTTTTCACAGTTGGTTTTACATAGTCCCGCTCATAAAAGCCATTAATGTGGTCTAAAATGTACCGTGAAGTTGCGCGTTCAGTATGGTGTTTATCAGAAAGGCGAGTTACCCTAATTAAGCGGTCATGTGTACGTGTCGTTACATGACGTTTTGAACTTCATGGTGAGTCTTCAACACTACCGGTTGCACTGAACTTCCGGTAAAGACTTAGAATGATTTAGTGGTCTTTATAAAAAAAATCTAGCGATCTGTGATGAAAATTATGAATAAGGCGAAGCTGTTTTATTGTTTAGAACTACATTTTTAAAGATTTAAAGAAAAAAGCAAATATTTTGAAAGGAAACAAGTCGATTGTGAACCGCTCTCTGCTTGGACCACGCTAACTGATCTTGAAGGTTCTTGGGCAGACATGCGCCGCATTATTCTTAATTGTTTTTAAGTTTTTTTTACAATCAGTTAAAGATAGGGGATTGATCGATTCGAGTTCTTTTGAAAAACACGCCTGAGAAACATATCGAACACGAGTTCCACTCTTTTCAACAAAAACGGTCATAGTCGAGTTATTACTTACTTGAATACACTTTTTACATGGACGGTTTAGCATTTTTAACAGCAGTCGATAGTTATAACGGCTTAAAAACTGTTTTAAAAGTTTTGTAAATAATAAAAAAATAAAAGTGGGGCGACATTTTGGCCAGTATATATGTTCTGTACATGTTCTAGATCGAAAAAAACCCATTGACATTTCGTTTTGAATTTGCATTTTCCGTTTATAAATTTATCATCAGCAGTGAAAATTAAAATACATTTCTGATAAGATAGCCTAACTGATACATGCATGCTTCCATTGAATAATTTTGTTTAGTCAGACAAGCTTTTGGAAAGCTATTACTTGTTAGTAATCTACGTGTATTTAAAAATTAAAATGCGGCTGCCATTCCTTAGTTATAAAGTAGCTCAAGGCGCAATGAGTGCGCAAGTAGCAAAATTTGCTGGATAGCTCATGTGGTCACTTGGGCCAGATATGGTATTAAATGCAAATGCCGCCTTCTGATTGGTCAAACGTCTGATACCGTCATTCCGCCTGATCACCTTTACTACTTATCACTATCAGCACAAAATGAATTTCAAACCTACTTTATTAAAGCATTAATACAACAGAAGTATCTGTTGACACAATGACAGGCATCAGCCATGTGACAGGCATAGAGACAAAGATAGTAATAAAATGTGTGCATAATTTTATGGAAAGGTGAGGGGGCTACTGGTACTTAAATTTCCAAAACAATCCCAATGTTTCTGCATGTGTGGATAACAATAAATCATTCCAGCAAAATATTTTACCAGCAGTGCAATTAGTCGGCAGTCACTTAGATTTTAGCTCATCTGGCTTCGGGGCCACCAACGCTGAGATTTTCTCAAATCTGAGATTTCTCAGAAAATTTGAGTTTTTCTCACCAAACTGTGCCACCAAATAAATTTTTTCTCAAACTCAGACTTGTCTTTGAGTTTTTTCTCAAATTTGAGATTTTTCTCAAACGTGCGTGCCACCAATGTTTTTTCTGACTCAAATGAGAAAAAAATTTGAGATTTCTCAGAAAATCTTGAGATTGGTATATAGTAACCTCAAATAAAATCTCACGTGAATTCACTCGTCCAAAATGGCCGTCAGACGACGTCTGCAACGTCGACGTCGACGTAATCTTGGCGTTCCAAGGCGGATCCAAGACAGATCTAATCCACTGGAAGGACTCAATGACAATGAAATATTTGAGAGATATCGGTTTTTCCCTGCAACTATATTTTTTATTGTTGACATACTGAAAGACAATCTTCAGTTTACTAGTAGAAGAAACAACCCACTCACTCCCCTCCATCAAGTGTTGGTTTCGTTACGATTTTTAGCAACTGGGTCATTCTACATAACAATTGGCGATACTTTGAGCATATCAAAAAGCACAGCTGGCAGGGCGGTAAGACTGGTGACGGAATTGTTATGTAGAATGACCAGAAGATTCATCCGTCTTCCGTCAAGAGAGGAAATTGTAAACATCAAGGCTGCGTTCCACAAGATTGCCGGTAAGAAAGTTGTCTGCATATCTGACCATGACCTTAAAACTTTATATGCATCTTGAGCCCGACTCTTTTTAACATTTTTGACGAGAAAAAATTGGCCATATTATGTATAAAATCAACACATTCATATTTCATTACACTTCTTTTTATCATATATATCAATACATTGTTTTAATTCATACAACATTTTAAACTATTTAAAACATTGATAAATTGTAATGAAAACAGAAAAGAAGTTTATAGATCATATCCTACTGTAAAATAGTGCAGGGAAGGGTCAATAACTTTTCAACCTTCTTCTCTTAAACCATAAACAAATAACGTAGATGACTTTGCTTAAATATGAGAAAAGAAGTTTAATATATATATATATATATAGAGAGAGAGAGAGAGAGAGAGAGAGAGAGAGAGAGAGAGAGCATTTAAAGTTAAGTTAATCTAGAATATATTGTACAAGCTGTATGGCATGTCAAACGTTACAACATAATTATGATCTTTTCCATTTGTATTATATAAATATTTATTTGTAATGTACCATTTTCTATTTGTAATGTATCATTTTCCATTTGTATTCTATAATTTTCCATTTGCATTGTATAAATTTCCATTTGTATTGTATAATTTTCTATTTGTTTTGTATAATTTTCCATTTGTATTCTATAATTGTCCATTTGTATTGAGTAATATTCTATTTGCATTGTACGAGTTTCATAAGTATTCTATAAATTTTTATTTATATTCTCTAATTTTTCATTTGTATTCTATAAGAAGATGGGTTAATAATATTGCGAAACTGCTCATTTGGTTTTGTCGTAAAATACAATTCCAAATTTAACATGCAATTAAATAAATTTGGAATGTTATAATACAAGTTTACAAAAGGGTGATTTTTTACTATATTCACTTTGAAATATTTCAAAAAACAATAAGAAAAAAATGAATACTAAAGCTTTGGTGGTATCGAACCCACAACCTAAAAACCCAAATTCTATAAATTTACCTAACGTCTGGTGCTCTAACCACTGAGCCATATCATTTACAACAAATTGCGTTGTTTAAATGCTATATAAGACACTGCCCACGGTTTTACGGACTTGTGTATTATTTTACTAGAACGTTCAATTGTTGGGCTACAAAATGACATTTTAATAGTGGGTCATTCCTCCACATTTTTGTTGATAAAAATCGGTATAGATTCCATTAAACCGCATTTAGACTATGACAAAAATATGGAGCTCAGACCCACTCTTGAACGAGAAGGCATTAAAATTTTAAAAAATGACACTATTTGGAGGTTTTGACGAGCATAGGTCAGTTTAAATCAACCTATTACATGTATTTAAAATATCTAAGGGTTACAAAGCGATGTTACGTTACTGTTTATAATTATTATAAAAAATTATCAGATTTAATGATATTTAAATTTTGGGGTATTTAATCATTCCTCATATGGGCATTTTACATGCCTTATTAATCCATCTTCTTTCATTGTTTTCTATATTTTTCAATTAGTATTGTTTAATTATAGAACAAAAATTGAAAATTATACAATACAAATGGAAAATGATACAATACAAATAGCAAATGGTACAATACAAATAAATATTTACAAAATACAAATGGAAAATTATAGAATACAAATGGAAAATTATAGAATACAATTTGACATTTATATAATACAAGTGGAAAATTACACAATACAAAAGAAATTCATACAATGCAAATGGAAAATTATAGAATACAAATAAAAAGTTAAACAATGCAATAAATATTTATACAATACCAATGGAAATGATTGAGTATTGCAATGTCTGTCATGCCATACAAGCTGTATCATCATGTTAAGGAACCATATTTTTTTAAATGGTTAACAATTTATTCATATAAAACTAAATTGCAGGATTTCCAGGCATTGTGGGGTGCGTTGATGGAACAATGGTCAAAATAAAAGCTCCCCACGTCAATGAAGCAGACTACATTTGTCGCAAAGGATATTATGCCCTTAACATCCAGGTGTGCATGATTTTCATCATGTGACATGATTTTCCTGTCACTTAAAGTTGAGAGAATGGGTGGTCAACAAAATAACCATCAGTTCATTCTTAATTTTTTACTTAAATGATCTTTTCTACTAAAATGACAAAAATATCATGGTTTTTAAATTTCTGTTAGCCATATTTTTGTGGAAAACGCCGTTAAGAAGCCTTATCTAGAGCAAAAATGAATTATTGTGGTCCTGTACAAAAATTGATTTGCTAAATATTCCTTAGAAGAGAAATATTTTCTTTGACAAAAATTAATGATTTTTTCAAATATTATTTATCATAAAAGTTCAAGTTATATGAAGACTTATCATACTAGCAGGTTTTTGCAGCAAAATAAAATTCTAAAAAATACAGCTCATATTGCTTTAAGTGACAAAAACCCATATACATGTACTTTAATTACATTTTAAATTTGGACATTTTCCTATATTCCAATATAGAGCTCTCCTTTAAAAAAATTAATACAGTCTGAAATGGCCATGACCACCAAGCACCCTTAATAAGAGTCAAATCATTCTCAAAGATTTTAGATTTCATAGCATTATTGTGCAAATTGTTTTGTTACATGTTCAATTCTGAAATAAAATAAAAGGAAAAAACCATGTCAATTTTGCTTGCAAAAGAATTTTGCACTGAAATAAGTTGTTTCACCCCTGAAAAAGAGACTTTGAATAAGCTTTATATATTGAATTATGATAATATAATAATTAAATTAACATTGTTTATAATTAATAGATGACGTGTGACCCTCGATTCAGAGTAATCGATCTTGTAGCCAAGTGGCCTGGAAGTGTTCATGATTCCAGAATATTTCGCGAGTCCCAACTGTGCAAAATCATGGAAGAAGGTATGTCCATAGCAAATAAAACTATCATTTAGACATTAGTTGTCTCTCCATTCCTTTCTTTTATATAATTGTATATATTATTTTAGGTCAAATTCAAGGAACTCTCTTAGGAGACTCAGGATACGGTTTAAAACCATACTTGATGACTCCGTATATCTCCACTGAAACAGCACCATCTCAAAGATTTAATTCAGCTCATTGCAGAACCAGGCAAGTACGCACACCCATTACCTCTGACAATCTACCAAATACGACACATCATACTTTATTTTCTTTTTTGTCTTTCTGTTTTAAGGGTTACAATTGAACAGACATTTGGTGTTCTGAAGAAAAGGTTTAATGCGCTCCACACGGGTCTTCGAGCCAATCCTGAGAGAGCGTGCAGGATGATTACTGCATGTGTCATCCTGCACAACATTGGCCTAGACAGGGGAGACATTCTTAGAGATGTTCCCCAGATTCCTGCTTCATTGGTGGCCCCTGATTTTGTTATTCCGGAGGACGCTGTTGGAAGAACGGTGCGGGATCACATCAGAGACACCTATTTCTCGTGAAATGTATTCAACGCTTGAATTTCTTCTACAGTTTAGTGTTTTCCAGTCTTAAATTCTCAATTTCAAGCTCCTGGATGTTCATCTTCCTTTTTCTTGATGACTTACTTGTATCTAAAATAAGTTTGATTTATGTTCATGATGTATTGTTAAATGTTCACATTTTCAATGTTCAATATTAAATCATGTCTTAGTGTTCAATCAAATTTATCATCATTTAACCTTATTGATTATCTTTTACTGTAATTCTTATCATCTTGCAATCATTCATGAAAGACATGGTGAACATGTATTTAATAAACATTCATGCTCATGATAGCAAGTGACCTAGTTTTATGGTTTTATATTTACATTTCACATATTTTTTGCATGTAAAGTATGTGGAAAGCTACTGCAGTTAATAACACTGTAACACACACAGGGTACTGAAAGGTTAAAATGATAAGTTTAATTGTGACTGCTGTAAAATGCAACCTCACAAGTGAAAATCAAAGTTCACGCATGTGGCTGCCACAGTGGCCCTTCCATTATTTTGAGCTTACCCTTAAGATTAAACAGAAATTTTGAGGTATAAATCATATTTGCAGACAAGGCAAGAAGTTAAAAAACAACAAGCACATGGGCCACATCGCATTGAAGCATTGTAGTTCTCGAGAAGAAGATTCTTAAACATTTCCATATAATATATTTCTACTTTTAACTTTTAACCCATCTTTGGTCCCCAGTATTAGTCCAGGGGTCACTATTTTAAAACTAACCAGTTTATTCCTCACATGCATGGGAGTAAAGAAGAAGATTTTTGAAAATTTGCCTTTTTTTGCATATGTGGCCCCGCCCGCGGCACCGCAGGGGTGGTAGAGCCATGAATTTCACAATTTAGAGTTTTCTTACCATAGAGATGCTTCACACCAAAAATGGTAACGATTGGCCTGGTAGTTTTCAAGAAGAAGTTAAAAAACGTAAAATTGTTAACGCACGACGCACGGCGCATGACGACAGACGAAGACCAATTGCAATAGGTCACCTGAGTGACTCAGGTGACCTAAAAATGCAGAACAGTTGATAGAATTGCATAAAGCTTTAAACGAATATCAGATACATGTATTACTAGATATTTTTCTAAATTATATCTACATTTGTTTTTACTAGTACCCGATAAGGCTGAGGTGTCAATACATCCAGAGAGGCCATCTAATGATGACCTACCCTCTAAATTCTTTAGCATGGCCTTCTCTGATGCTGAGGGAGATAAAGGTTTAGGGCCACCACCTGTCTTTGGTCTCTTGATTTCAGACAGCTTTCCTTTTGCTAATGAGAATAAAAACGTGCAATTGAAAACAAAAGATCAACATATTGCTTGATAAGAAATTTAGTGGTAATAATTTAAGACTGAATATTTATATTTGCCAATACATTTCCTTATATGGACCTATAGAATAATGAAAACGTTCAATTCTGTATGAACTTTTTCGTGACGTCACAATGTTCATAGCATGCACTAACCGCTTGTCGCTTGGATTTTTGTAAACATAAAATCTCAAGTTATATCAGTTCTGAAAGGTTTGTCTTTTTTTAACGTAAATATAAGTAATAATCAGCAATGTTAAAGCTGTTTGGTCCGATTTTATATCAAATTTTATGCACGCTTTTAAACGATGGCTATGCTTAGTATATGTACAATAATAGACATTGCAGTAGTTTTTCCAGTCAATTTTGCCATATTTCAATGAAGAAAAATATGTACAAAATTTGCTAACAAAAAAAAAAACAAAATTAAAAGGAACCGCGTTATTTCGCCTCATGTTAATTTTCACCCCTGACGACGAGAAGGGTATGGTTGTATTACGACTTTGACATCGCTTTCATTAAAGGTCGAAATGATCAGACAAATTACAAATAAACTTGTACGTTTTGTTCGTTAATATTTATGGAGTCTGATTTAATTACAATCTATGCATAGCATGCGGGTTGAATACTCCCAATCATTTGGGGGACGAAACTAAGCGGTTTCCTTTTCTAAACATTCCCGTGATGCGTCTTGGTTTGTTTTTTTGTTTGCCCAAAAAGAAATTATTTTTATTTACTTTGAACATTTCTTACTTTGAAAGGAGCCTGATTCTGCTGGTGTAAATAGGAGAAGGTCCATAACTTTCTAAGATAAATATTTGTATGGAAAAATTTTTGATACTGTAATAACAAAAATTCGGACCAAGCAGCAATCTAAAAAGTTCACAGGGATATGAAGTTGGTTGGTACGTGATCAAATCTACTACGAAGCCCTTCGGACTGCACAGGATTTGATCATGCGACCAACCAACTTCATATCCCTGTGAACTTTTTAAATTGCTGTTCATTTGTTAATTGTAGCACCTCATTTGATTGTCTAAATAAATTCATATACATCTATACCGTATTACATGTACTTGCCTACGTCACAATAAGATGCATGTGCGAAATGTATTAATTTGCTTGATGTTACTAAATAATGGGTCTTATTTTCTGATTTTATTTGTAGAAAGGCAAGCTAAGTTATATGGAAATAATTTAATTCTGGTTTTATTTACAGTAACTTCACATATTTCTATCATTAAAAAGGATACTGATTCTACTGGTGTAAACATGTGAAAGCTAGTCTATAACTTTTAAGTAATTTGTTTGCCTGAAATTTTTTACCAAGCATCTTGAAAGAAAAAAAACAATGTGACGGAGATATAAATTCATTACACATCAGAAATGCATGTTTCAACAATGCAATTAATATTTTCTTTACCAGTATGAAATCATAAAAGTCTTAGAACTGTCTGGGTTCAATCCTGTTAACTGCTGTATAAATGTACTGTTCATCCATGAACATAATTTATACTACTAGTACATGTATACCAGTATATATCCAAGAATCTTACAAAATGTATCTTTTTTTTTTAGTTTGTTCTTAAAAGAAAAATATCTAAGAAATAAGGTATCATTTTTGGATGCATGACGGGGTATTATAAATACAGGTTGGTCACATGATCAAATCCCATAAAGCTTGAAGGGCGCTACTTTGACCTCTTGACCCATAACTGTGCTATGCAGGAATAACAGCAGATTGTGCGAACAGTGTTATATGAATAAGGGGAAACATTTGCAAGTGTAAATATTTGCAAATGTAAACACAAGTACAGTGTATATATACAAATACAATATATACATACAAGATTAAGTGGTTTGTTGTACATTCCTCTCTGCTTTAAGTTGCTGTATTGTTTGGCAGCCTCTCCACCTGTTCTCAGCACTCCGAACCACTGCTCCTAAAATGTTATATAAATAATCTGAGTATTGCTCATTCTTAACATTATGCTATGGATTTTGATTAAGAATAAGAATTATCTTATTGATATCTATCTTTCTCTCTCTCCTCTTTCTCTCTCACACACACTAACTGTAATTTGAAATGTTTTTACAGTTATCAAATATATTATTTAAAGACTACAACATTAATGTATGACAAAAATTAGTTGCACAGCTTTGAAGATGATAATGTGACTACTGCTTACTCAATGCCAAATTAGCATGATTAGATTTAGGGCAGTATTATTTACTACCAAGCGCAAATTAAGTCAATCTTGAAGATTTCATATATATATACAGTGAAGAAAAAAAACTTCTCGCTATTTTTATGATGACTGGATTTGCATCTTTGAAGTAAACATCTCACTCCAAACTCGCATCGTAACATTCAGTCGCCTAATTATTCTATAAGAAGTTATTTCCACGGTCAATAAATAAGTAAACAATCACTTATGTATAAAACAAGGTATATTATTATAAAACGACTACAAAAGGCCAACACAATCACCAGCAGACCTTCTCGTGGCTTCTCTCGCAAGATCCCGGGAAAAAGAGACGGAATCCCGAGAAAAGGACGCAGAGCCCGATAAAAAAAACCCGGAAGTTAACCCCCCTCCCAATACACTACATATATTTATCAGTTGAAGCCATATGACACCCTGGAATTCCCTAAAACAAAACAACAATTGAACTTGGAGAAAAAGATACCCGTTCACCGCCTGGGCAACTTCCCTTCATGCAACATCTTGTCAATCTTCCCTCCCCCAGCACCCTTAAATTTTCCAAATAAAATAAAATATTTTCCCTCAAATAGACCTATTTTTCTTTCCAACTCTGTCCAGTTTTTTTTTTTATCTTGTTGTTAGTATCTAAAGAGACGCTCTCTACACTCATTTCACATTCGCTCAACATATTTCTTAATGAAATGATTAATATTTACATGCAGACAACTATCAAATGTGACTTCAGTTATAATTTACACATGTAATTTACATAAATAACGCGATAAACAAGAAAATGAAAGTAGAGTAGACTTACCCGATCGACGCCATTTTCCCTGAGAGGCCGCTTGCGGTAACGAAAATAAGCTGAGATTTTTCCGTAAAACTCAACTCTCGTGAGGCGACTCTGAGAAAGTTTGGTGGCACGCCGTTTTAGCAGAATCTCACCAGAGTCAGAAATTTAAGATTTGAGGCTGAGATTTGAGCTGAGATTTTTATATGTTGGTGGCCCCGAAGCCTGAGCTGATAGTTCAAGTAAGCTTTTCTGATCACGTTTTGTTGGGCGTCCGTCTGTCTGTTTAAAAACTTTAACTTTTTATGATTTTTAATTCTTCAGAACCACTAGGCTAATATCATCTTAACTTGACCCACCGCATAGCATACTTAGGTGGGTTGGTTTAAGTTTGTTAAAATGAAGGATTAGGCCCTATTCAAAAGGGAAACTATTCTTAAAACAACCTGCGAGAAAAGCTATTTTTTGTAAGTATCTTTAGGTGGAGTAGATTTAACACTTTTTGAATTTTTACATACACATGTATAGTTAAAACTTCTTTTCAAACCCCTATTGGCAAGAAAAGCTGTTACTTTTGTGGACATTTCTGCAGGTAGTGGCAATTTAAAGTTGTTCAAATCATCCTCGGGGTTTAGGTGGGGGGGCGTTTGTTGGAGGGAGGGGCAATTTAAAAAAAAAAAGGTAAGCAATGACTTGGTCTTCCGTCGCAGCTCCGTCATACTTGTGACAATACAAAATTGATAACTAAGGTGTGTTCAGCAGAGAGAGTGTTCTTGAGCGCTCGCCAAAATTTTTGTTGCGGGTATAGGGAAATTTAGCGAGCGCTTACTCTGTTGAACACGCCTCTGGCCATGATACAATATTAGATGTACAGACCCAATGCTTTTGATATACATAAGAGTTTGTTTCATGATGATTTTTTGTGAAATACAATTGCTCTCGAGCTATATACACTAAAGTTAATTGATATACTTTCGATATGGTGACTTTTAATATTCCTAAAAATGCATAAAGCCTAACTAGGCTAATACATGTACATGTTTTTGTTGTCTTAAATACCAAGAGCAAAGGGATATTTGCTCTTTACTCTAAGATAATGTTCAAGACGCAATTTCTACATTATGACATCACTGTGGTAATATCCTTTTCACATTTATTTTTAATATGGTTTCAACTACATGTATCTTTCGCCTTATTTTAAAACTCTTTATAAAACTTTAATTATGTGGGCGAAAAATGCACAATACCGCACATTGTCTTTTCAATTTGTTTGTCCTATTTTTAGACAAATAAATTTTTGTATTTTGGCGAATTAAGATTTGTTCTCACAAAATAGGATTTGTTCTGACAAATTAGGATTTCTTATCAATTTAATTAACGAAGTCACGGTAATATAATCATCTAAACACGTGTATGGTTTTTAATGATTTTTGTTGTTATGAATACTTAGTTCATAATCTTCCCACTAATTATTTTAAATCGTGAACATATAAAAAATAAGCAATGCTAAAAGTTCACGTAGATACCCAACATGCGCGCGATAAAGATTATGATACTCAGTATGCTAAGAAGCTCGTAAGGCTTTACAGAATTTGAGCACGAGACCAACCAAGTTATCCTATCTTAGATAACACACTGATTTCTTTTTTACAATCAGTTAGACAATAAATATCAAATTAAAAATCTTAATCTTCTTATTTACAGAGCATTATACACTGTAAAATGAAAAAAAAAAAAACACGAAGGATCAATACAAATGTCATTAAAAAGCAATAACCAAAGGGCTGTTATAGGAAAAAATGTAGAAATTGCAACTATCATCCATGTAATACTTCATACAATGTTTAGAACATTAACCGCCATATGTTGTCTTATTAATATCTCTTTCTGTCTACTTTTTTTTTCATTTAATGCATTTTCCTCTGTCATAAAAGCATAAAAAAACGAATACCACCAGGATTTTTTTTAAAATTACAACAGATGCTTTTAAGTATTAATTTGTACATAATAACTTAAAAATTAATGTATAAATCAGATGAATACTGTTCATGTATATATTTGAAGTGTAATTAAATACGTGTGTGGTGTGTTTTTCTGTTATGGGAAAGTTAATCAAAATAATTATCTAGAAAATTATACACTTTATTTTTCTTAACATGTTATAAAAATATAAGTCAATTTCTTTTACGAATAAATAAAAAACCCTAATTACAGGAAAAAGATGGGTTTGTTTACCAACTTTTTCGACATCTAACTATAAAAAATTAATTTCTTAAAAGAACTGGCTTAAAAACTTGGTGGTTTTTTTTTCTCACAAAAAAAATGATTATTGTGATTCATATCTCACATGGCAAAAAAAACTTAAGCCATATGAGTATTTATAACTAAATTACAGTTTACAATTAATAAATACAGATACATGTAACAATGCCATAGCAGACAATCCCATTATCGGAGCATGCTTTTTAAACGAGGAGGTTGATAATTGATATCTTCATATATCGCAAAATAAACAGTTTAATGCCGATTACAATTTGAGTGCAAGAGTATTATTTTTAGGTAAATAATATTTTTTGTGGTTCATGTGGGATATAAAAAAAAGCGACATTGCTTTTAAAAAATGTGCAATGATCGGTACATTCATAAGCCGTATGAATTATCAAAGATAACATTTTAAGAGGTGTAACCAGATGGCCATATATATGAAATATAATTCTATATTTGTACTCTTCTTTACGTTATTTAGTCATTAGCTTAATTGTTGTGGACTCGATACGAGATAAATGTATAGTGAACAATGTTAAAGGTCATTGACTGAAAAGGACAACTGACGTAGTTTGAATTCATGGTGTCAGCGGAATGACCCGGAAGAATAAAACTCTCGATGATGATTGGACTTTGGAAAGCGGTCAACGGATGCAAGACCCTCAGCTGTAATAAACCTTTAACAATGGACTTCGTTTATAAATCACTTATGAACAAAATTTTATGATGTATCAACAATTGCCTATTCTATATACTGATAAGTATGCTTATGATTTGATTAAGAAATTGTAGATTGATTTTAGACAACTATACAATAACTGTGCTTAATAAGTATCATAAAACATGAACTGACTTAATATTTCAAAAGTCTGAAGAATAACAACCGAACGATCACATAGCCTTTTTTTGTGCCAGTGACCTGGATAATTCGAAGGTGCTAAAATAAGAAAAAAAACCCGAACTGTAAACTTAAAGGTAAGAACTTTTACTTAATATCTCGCTTAACTATCTCAAAGTGAATAGCTCAGATCAGCAACCTATATGGCAACTGGAAATGGGTATGATAGAAAAGAATTTTAAAATCAATTGAAACAACAATTTGCAGGGTTGGGTCAGAGTAATGAAAAGAAAGGATATAAAACAGTCAAAATTTCTAAGAAAAAGAACAGGTAAAACAAAATAATTTTGAAAAACAAACCTAAACATATTATGATGTAAAGTTGTATGTAGCTCGTGAATCTCGACACCGAGTCACAAATCAAGATGATGATAAAGATTTTTTATGGGTCAAGTTAAAGCTACATGTATAACAGCCGCATACTTTATTCCCCTGACATGTGGACCTCGCCCTATTCATCGCTTCGCCCAATTTATGTTTTTTTGTTTTGTTTTTTTTTTGGTTGGAAAATTTGATATGAAATTTAGCAAAAATTTATGCAACCCTCCAATAAAATCATGAGTGTTAACTATAATATTGCTTGAATTTCTATGTAAAAATCGTATGGATTTTAATCGATATACTGTAGTAATTTATTATTTAAACAAAATTAAATGTAAATAGATTTATTTCTTCTTACATTTCTTACTTAGATCACTGACTGAATCATTATATGCTGTCATGCATTTTTATCGTGTGCTTACGATAAACAGGAAATCTATTTCGCGCGGTAAAAGTAAAATGAGAACCGTACAAAGGGTAATTACGGGGGGGAAATATCGTCGGGTAGAAATTTAAAAAAAAAAACCAATTTGTTTTCATAATAGAAAACATGAACAAGTTTTTTTCTGTATATTCAACATAAAACTTTCGATGAAATTTTAGCCAGGTGTCTCTGAAATCAGTCTGGGTAGCGCTTACTTTGTTTATACACAGTTGAACTCTCGGCACGTGCTACTCATGCCTGCAGCAGGGGTTCAAAATTCCTCAAGCCCGACGTCCCGGACTAACAAATTCCGGATCCGGACTCGGCATTTAGAATCGCCGAAGTCCAGGGACTTGGCATTGTGTCTTGCTTATCTTTTTTTAAATTAAAAAAAAAGTTCATACAATTAAAAATAAATCAAATTCCATCATGGATTTAATAAAAATGTTTTATTTTTTGGCATTAATGAACACATAAGCATTACGAACATTTCGAAAATACAATCCGTCTTTTCATTTTCCGTTGCGGTATGACCTGCTTTTACACATTTTCTTATGTTTCTCCCCAATGACAAACGGCAGTAAGTTTGTTGAATTTTGGATTTACAAGCAGCAATATACGCAAAGGAACGACAAATGAAAGACCCTGTGAGGAACATGAAGCCGGGGGTGACTTGAGGTGTGATAAAAATAATAGTTCCTCAGACAAAACTTATGAAAAAAAAAGAATTCGCGAATTCCAAAAGCCACTGGCGTGACAATAGACCCTGGCTTTAATACAATGATATAAAATAAAACATAATTTCAAACATATAGTTTTTATTCATTGCAACAAATTAAAAAAAATAGTTTTAGTGAAGTTTAGGTTGATATAATTTTATCTATCAATCATGACAATGTGGACTTGGGAATTTCTTCCTCGGACTTGCCTAAATTTACTCTCTAAGTCCTGGACTTGACCATCATAAAAATTTTTTTTGAACCCCTGCTGCAGGCTTCAATAAGATCAGAGGTTGACTATGTGTATATACACA
The DNA here is from genome assembly GCF_025612915.1 of Magallana angulata. Taxonomy (NCBI): domain Eukaryota; kingdom Metazoa; phylum Mollusca; class Bivalvia; order Ostreida; family Ostreidae; genus Magallana; species Magallana angulata. Next base: position 33,416,147 of record NC_069115.1, read on the forward strand.
GTAAAAAGTCACACAGAGACACAGGGTGGCATGTGCTACCGTAGTCATGCCTCCAGGCTAGGTAACTATCCCCCGGTTAACACCAGTTTGTACACATGGCAGGGAAGTAATAAAAAACGATCTTAAATTAAAACCGACCGTACTGAATTAATTGGTTTAAAAATTTTGACGCAATTTCAGACATTTTCTTACGATGTTTTCAAGAAATACATTTTATTTCCCTTTTGTTTAAAACTGTGAAATAAGATTAAAGGCTACTATATGATAACGTTATTGGTTTAAACCATTTATTCATTAGAACTAGCGGTAATTTTTCGACCAATTCTTCAAAGTCGCCCTATTTATACTTTTTTTTAATTTTTGACTAAAAACGGTCTCCTTCGCCCAATAAACCGTATCGACCTAATTTCCCAAATATACGGTACATCGTAATATGAAAGAAGCCAAGAAGAAACAGAAAACCCGGGCTGATAAGAAGGGTAAAGATGATTATTTCCAAGTAGGAGACACAGTCTACCTAAAGGACAGCAAGATACAAAACAAACAAGATAAAACGTGGCACCCCTATTAACGAATTAGTGAACATTCTGCAGGCAAAGAAGTCATAACCTTAGCTGAACTTCATAAACGTTTAAGAGCTAAAGAGATCATGGATGGTCGACCGAGTAAGGGCGATCATTAACTGACTGTAGAGTCAGAGGAATTTGGATGAGCAGAACAAAGTGAAAATCATGATCAAAACTAACTTCACCCGTTAACCAATCCCCGAACTGCATAAACCAATCCTTAAACCCTCGTGAGAATCTAGCTGTTAACAAACAAACAAGAGGCCCATGGGCCACATCGCTCACCAGAGGAACAATAGGTATGATAAAATCAGCTTAATGGAGTCATAATACAAACTATCTAGACAATGTACAATAATACATGTAGATCCTGTATAAATAAAATCCACCCCCCCCCCCCTGGATATTCTTATGTTTATAATCATTAGTCCCTTTTATAACAGGCTGATTTTATAGTCATATCACATTATGAGTATTGCAGTTCTTAATAATTGTTTATATATGGGATATAAAGCTACATCAAATTTGAACCTTCTTGTGAGGCCAAAGAATTGTCCTGGAGCCAAAGTCTTAACAATTATAAAGAATCATCTGGCTGATTAGTTTTTGAGATGATTTTTAAAGATTTACTCTATATATTCCTATGTAAAACTTTAACACCCCCTCCTCCCCAGATGTGGCCCCACCCTACCCCCAGGGATCATGATTTTCACAACTTTGAATCTACACTACCTGAGGATACATCCACACGAGTTTCAGCTTTCCTGGCTGATTAGTATCTGGAAAGAAGATTTTTAAATATTTACTCTATATATTCCTATGTAAAACCTCGCCTCCCCCCCCCTCATTGTGGCCCACCCTCCCCCAGGGATCATGATGTTCACAACTTTGAATCTACACTACCTGAGGATGCTTCCACACAAGTTTCAGCTTTCCTAGCTGATAAGTTTCTGAGAAGAAGATTTTTAAAGATTCACTCTATATATTCCTATATAAAACTTCGAGCCCCCACTGTGGCCCCACCCTATCCCCGGTTGTCATGATTTTCACAACTTTGAATCTACACTTCTTGAGGATGCTTCCACACAAGTTTCAGCTTTCCTTGCTGCTTAGTTTCTGAGAAGAAGATTTTTAAAGATTTACTCTATATATTCCTATGTAAAACTTCGACCCCAATTGTGGCCCGTCCCTACTCCCGGGGATCTTGATTTTCACAACTTTGTATCTACACTACCTGGGGATACTACCACACAAGTTTCAGCTTTTCTGGCTGATTAGTTTCTGAGAAGAAGATTTTTAAAGATTTTCTCTATATATTCCTATGTAAAACCTCGCCTCCCCCCCCCCCCCCTCATTGTGGCCCACCCACCCCCAGGGATCATGATGTTCACAACTTTGAATCTACACTACCTTGGGATGCTTCCACACAAGTTTCAGCTTTTCTGGCTGATTAGTTTCTGAGAAGAAGATTTTTAAAGATTTTCTCTATATATTACTATGTAAAACTTCGGGCCCCCATTGTAGCCTCACCCTACCCTCGGGGGTCATGAATTTCACAACTTTGAATCTACACTACCTGAGGATGCTTCCACACAAGTTTCAGCTTTCCTAGCTGATTAGTTTCTGAGAAGAAGATTTTTAAAGATTTATTCTATATATTCCTATATAAAACTTCGACCCCCCCCCCATTTTGGCCCCACCCTACCCCCTGGGGCTCATGATTTTCACAATTTTGAATCTACACTTCTTGAGGATGCTTCCACACAAGTTGCAGCTCTCCTGGCTGATTAGTTTCTGAGAAGAAGATTTTTAAAGATTTACTATATATATTCCTATGTAAAACTTCGAGCCCCCACTGTGGCCCCACCCTACCCCCGGGGGTCATGAATTTCACAACTTGGAATTTACTCTACCTGAGGATGCTTCCACACAAGTTTCAGCTTTCATGGCTAATTTGTTTCTGAGAAGAAGATTTTTAAAGATTTACTCTATATATTCCTATGTAAAACTTCGACCCCCATTGTGGCCCCACCCTACCCCCGGGGGTCATGAATTTCACAACTTTGAATCTACACTACCTGAGGATGCTTCCACACAAGTTTCAGATTTCCTGGCTTTATGGTTCTTGAGAAGAAGATTTTTGAAAATTTCTCGAAATGTGTCATTAATTTCTAATTATCTCCCCTTAAAAACGGGTGTGGCCCTAAATTTTCACAATTTTGAATCTCGTTTGCCTAAGGATAATTTGTGCCAAGTTTGGTTGAAATTGGCCCAGTAGTTCTTGAGAAGATGTTGAAAATGTGAAAAGTTTACGGACAGACAGACGGACGACAGACAAAATGTGATCAGAATAGCTCACTTGAGCTTTAAGCTCAGGTGAGCTAAAAACATGTAAAAAAAATGTATTGCTATTATGGCTCACGTCAGTAAACAGTTATGTAATGTGTTGTAAATGTAAATAATAAATGAGTAAACATGCTTTGTAAATATCGCAGGTTTATGAATAGAGATATCAAGGTATCGTCTTTTTCGTAAAAAATAAATTTGATTTAAAGAACTTTAATAACTATTTTAGTACATAAAATTTTAAGACATTGTTTTACAGAGATGGCTGAAAGTCCAAAAGTACCTAGGAAAACATACAGGGGCGAGGATATATACCAAGACCTGACCTCAACCAGTTTGGACAAGATGATGAAGTATCATCGCTTGGCAAATGCAGCAATAGAACCGAAGCGTGCTGTACTTAGCGAGTTAAAGAAAGCTTACGACTACGCTGATTCTTTTAGCGTCCACGTTTTGTGGCAAATATGCATAGGTTGGTCGAAATTGAGAACAACTGTATGGATATTCGTCGACTTTTGGCAAAAATTGGCCATCGGGAGGCCGAGTACTTAAGATCTGTTTTAAAAAAACACGTAGTTCCCGGCACATTCAAATTGGGAAAGGAAGGAGTAATGATGGATATTAGGCCATTGAGCGCGGAGGAACGCTATAATGGGGACAATGAACCATTTAGGTTAGGGTAGTCAGGGCACGAATTTATTTTAAATATCGAATAATTACCTTCTTTAGAAATGTCTGAACCACAACCTATACCTCGTTTACTTACCTTTTATCACAATCAGGAAAAAAGTTCTAAGAAAAGCCGAAACCAGAAAGTGCATGATCAAAACTTTTAACATTGCCCAAACAAGAAATGAAAAAAAAGTATTCAAAATTATTGCACTCCAATTAGAAATTTTGCAGCACGCATTTGGAAAGAAAAAGTTGCATACGCGTCACGAAATTTCACACATACGGGTAGAAATTCCTCAAGTCCCACCTCCAATGACCTCTGACAATAAAGACATACCATTTAGTACAACCTGCGAAATGAGTGGTACCTAACCAGATATAGTACATTCCCAGATAATGAAATATAAAAGAATCGCGGAGTAAATTCGGCTCACTAGACGTAAAATAAATGCAGAAATCCACAGAATTGTAACAATACAAATGATAACAGTAGCGAATAATGGGACATGGTCACTCTACCACTCTTTTATTTAATCAATGTAAAAAAAACTTTCCTCGTGACTTGGTTAAAATTCATTTAAGAGTAGTAGAAATAACAGAAACACGAAAAAATGTAATAGGCTGATGTATCAATTTGAAAGACTTTTCTGTAAACGTCCTTGTACACGAACTCTTCTCATTATTAATTGTAGGATGAAGCTGGTATACTGACACTTCTCCTTTCCTCGTGGATTTTCAGAATGATTTTGGCAAATAATTGTACGAAAGAGTGTGATTTTTGAAAACATTAGACATCTTGGTAATCCAAGGGAAATGGATGGCGCTCACAACTATTAACTTAGACCCTTATTCTAGTATCCCTTAATTATTGCAAACAGAATTAGAAACAGTTAAGTATATTTTGACTAAATCTGTGAGAGACGAAGCGGAGTATATATTTCATGACACCAAAAACGAAACATAAACACATTCTTAGAGTATATAAAAAGGGACAGATTTTTGGCTAAAGTTCATATTTCTAAGGCTAAAGAGAGTATTTGGAAGATGAGATGCGCGAAATTAAGTTTAAGCGCCATAAGAATAAAAGAGCGATAATACCTGTAGTATGGGACGTTTTATCCTTTCTTTTTTGGTACCTTTGTCGAAGCGGACTTTAACAATATTCGGGCTAATATCAGACAACTTGTGACATATCAACAGAAATTAAACACGTTCTGACTATCAGCATGACCTTTATAAAAGATAATCAACAAACAACAATTGAAAATTGTAGTACAATTAACGAAATTGTTAGTAGTCTTCAGGAGTAAAACGCAGAGCAGAAAATGCTAGAACAAGAAATATATACAATGCAAACACCTATACATACACTTTGACAAGATAGTTAACGGTCTCATGGAAATAGTTTCCGTAACTAGAACTAATTCGCAACAACTTCGTTTGCGTTCGTTGGATCATCCTTCTCCAATTACAGTAAGACTCGGTTATAACAAAGTCCTAGGGACCAATGTATTATATCCGTATAACGAATTTGCAATAATTTTTATAGCGAATTCATTATATACATGTTTTCTTCAGCAGACAATCATTTTCGTTAATTGAGGTTTAAATTAAAATTACATTACTCTGATACATTAAATAATCTTTAAATTATTATATGTTATATTAGAAATCAAATGTGGTGAGCTGTAAACTGCGTATGGAATGCATCGACTCCGAATTACGTAAATGTGATACTGATTATCGTTTTGACTGTGAAATTTGAATTTGAAGTTTGACTGTGCTACTGTGAAAACTGGTAACTTTACTGTAACCTTTATGTACGCTTGAATTTGTAACCTTTATGTATGCTTATGTGTTTTATTATAATTCTAGCGGCGCTTATGCTTGAATTAACATTAGTAACGGAGATTATATGTTACGTTTGTGGAACTTTGGACATTGGAAAACTCTGGTCGCATGTAATTGCGATTATATTTGACTTTGATTATAATTGTTGCTAACAGTTTATTGATTATTATAAATGACTTTTTGTATGAAATACCACAATAATGTATAGTCATGTGTGTAGTAAACATTTTTGTTAACAGACGTTCATTGTATCCCAAGCTGGTGTAGGAAATTGGTCACTTCCTGCGACCTCTTTACATAGATGTTCTGACCAGTGTGTCACCAGGAAGTTCATCTTGCTTAGAAGAGTTGGAAGGATAATTTTTCACACCGGGCATCTGGCGAAAAAAATCTCCCTCGAGGATATTTCTTTTGTTAGGGGGACGTATGTAACCAGATAATCATATTTATGAAATATAACTCTATATTTTTATTCTGTTTTACGTTAATAAGTCATTCGCTTGTTGTGCACTAGATACGAGATATGTGTATAATGAACAATGTTAAAGGTCATGGAGCGAAGAGGACAACTGTGTAGTTTGAATTCGTGGTGCCAGTGGAAAGACCAGGAAGAATAAAACTTTCGATGATGATTGGACTTTAGAAAGTGGTCAATGGATGTAACTTAAAGTCTCTTAACTGTAATTAACCTTTAACATTGAGATTTGTTTATTAGTCACTTATGAACTGTGGCCCAAATGATGTATTAACAGTTGCTTATTCTATATACTGATTTGTATGCTTATGATTTGATTAAGAAATTGTAGATTGGTTTTAGACCGCTATACGATAACTGTGCTTAATAAATATCATAAAACATGAACTGACTTATGATTTCAAAAGTTTAACGAATAACAACAGAAGGATCACAATATTTTCCGTTCCTAACAGAAGACTTTATAGAGAATGTAGTGTTAATAAATGTCTTCCGTTTCAGACGGAAGACATTATTAGTGATTGAAGTGGTTGTTTGTCTTTCTCTTTATTTTTCTTACCTTCTTTGTCGGCTAAATTTCTCAGACTGGCTTAACAAAGTTTCTTGACATTTTCAGGGATAATAGAGAATAATAACATCGCGAGGCGTTTTTTTTTTTCTTTTTTCAAAATTCATTTTTGGTGTTCTGTTTCCTATCCCGCGACAAAACCTGAGATCAAAAAACGATAGAGACGTCAACATCCTGACTTTGTAGAATAATAGACCTATAGATAAAATTGTTTTCAATTGTTGGTTCCGGTGGTCATCAGAAGTACTTAAAAATTATTTTTTTACGCATTTACTCTATTTCTTACGGAAACTTTAGTTAATTCATAGCTCTATAAAAACTCACTGGACTGATATCGACACGCCCCGTTTATAAATTATCGATTGGTTAAAACCTACAGAGACCAAAGAAAAATCACGGACTGCACGAATTTATCACTTTTTACAATTAATATATTAATTTATTAAAAGAAAGGTCTAAATATAAACAATAAAATGCTCTCTATGATGATTCATGGGGGTTATGAACAAGGTAGCGATCATTGCAGAAAAATTTACATATTTTTTTCTGCAATGTCGCTACCGTCATATCCCGCATGAATCATCAAAGTAAGCATTTTATTGTTAAATTGAATACGTTTTATAAATATTCATTTTTGTTTGGAAAGTATATTACATAACAATATTTTTTTTTCATATACGTTCATGTAACTAGGCGAAACAATTGAAAAAACATATTCACATATATTCAAAAATGCACAAACTAATAATGGTACATGCATGAAGATGGTACATCTATAACAGCTGTAACGTGTACATATAAGCCACAAAAGTCAACTCTGTTCTTATTTTTATGTACATTTGTCAAATTCAAACATACACAATTTCTATTAAACTGATGTCAACTTTTGTTTTAAATATTTTAATCACTCTCTTCCCATACCACTTTCATTCATGCTCTCATTCAACATCAAGGGTAAATGAACTTGAGAGGTTGTATATGAAATGGGTAGAACAAAAACGTGAAATGATAATATCCATAGCAACTTCTACTTCTGTATAATATATTAACTGTTATACAATTACAGTATAAACAAAATAAATCTTCCCACTGTGACCAGCATTTTTCAAATTTCCTAAGTTACTATTTTTGAATTGATGCATATTTTGTATCTTGTATTTAAAACTCAAATAATATAAAAAAAGAATCAACATAGTTTGGAATCTTATTCTGCTTCAGACATAAAAACATGAATTGTTTTGTATATAAAATTATGAAGTTCACAGGTCTATTGTCCATATTTAGAGAATTTTCTCTAATTAGTAAATTGATAACATTGAATCCAACCCTACTTTCTGTTTTTCTATAAATTATTATTTTCTATTAAGATTATTCCACAAAGGGTAAAACATTAGTACAACTAAAATTACACGTTGTATTGTATATATTTCTTCTTTACAAAAAGTACAGTAACTAATCATTTGCAATGATCTTGATTTTTTTTTCAAATAAAAGTTAACAGGAAGAATTCTGTGTAGAACGCTGTACTGTAGCCATTGAACAGATGTCTCATTTAAAAAAAAAATTCTTGGCTTATTACAATTGCGCAAATAGAATATACTTCAGAGCCTTTGAGTAATGGGAAGCTCTTAAAATTGTTTATTAAATATACAATTTATAGCTGATACAATGAACAACTTAAGACATGTACATGTACAACTGTGTTCTTTGATAACATCATTTTCGTTTGTGACATTAAGGGCATTAGCAACGAAGTATAAACAAATTAAAGTGATCTTTCTTGATTTTTTATTTCCAATTGGAAGTTATATCCCGTTATATGAGATCGTATTGAGTATTGTGGTAAAAAGCACTATTTCCTTTTTAAACAGAAGTGTCTATGTGATGAAGAGATATCGCTGTTCATCGACAGGCAGACCTACCGCAACATGTTCAAAAAATTAAAAAGCAATATGAAAAAAAAAAAGTTACAATACTTCCTTTATATACTTTTTTTAATATTTCAATAATGAACGCGTTTTTAACATTATTTCCCCCGGTCACTGTTTGGTATGTAAAGCTGTTGTGCCTATACTAAAGACATGCCTACATTTCAGTTTGATGTTTAAGGGCAATTGCAGTGTAATTGTCGCCTGTCTGTAAAATGATACTACTGTCTTCGATAATTCAGTAGGGTTTGCGTTATATTGGCTGTTGGTTATAAAAATGTACATGTACTCTGTGATGTCATTGCATTACGTTCTTTTTGTTGGCTTCGTGCATGTAAGTTGTTAAATTCAAAATGTTATTGGGCTTTGCGTACTCGTTGTTATTGCAATGGGTACTGTTGTCGTAATTCATTAAAATGAACTTAAAAACGAATTTATTTCATGATATTAACGAAAAATGTAATTATTTATGAGAAGGGCGATTTTTCACATTTTCAAAATTGTCCTGCATTGAAAAGAATAATATACAAATACTATATATTTTCCTGGTACATGTATTTAGTTTTCAGCAAGTCTGTGATTGCTTACTACATATACATGATTATCTTTCTTTTCCGTACATTGATTGAGTTTTCTTAATCAGCCAATAAAACGATTTTTCATAATTTTTTTTTAAGGGAAAACGAGGTAAATGTGCGGTATGTGCCGTTCGTGTAAGGGACATTGGTTCTATACACAAGAGGTAGCAAATGTTACATGTATACCAAATGAATTACAGCATTCACTTATTTCATCTAATTAAGAACCTGCTTGTGTTTATATCAAACAAAACAATTTCAAATAGAATTGCAAATGTGAGACAATTCTCCATTATAATCATTTATCACATGATTAGCTTAATATTCGGTGGATATTCATTCTAGAATAATCAAAAACATGATAATCCTTTGATGTTTATAATAGGAAATTCGAAGTGTAACAAACTACGTGGTTTAACATTTGATAAAAAGAATTTCCTTTGATTTGCAATGGCATATACTCATGAATAAAACTATTTCTTTAAACTAAAAATGTATTCAAAAGCATTAATACATTTCATTATACAGTAACACAGTAAAATTAAACTGGTTAAACTGTGTTTCCTTCTCCCATTTTCATCAGACAGTAAAACGATATCTTTATATGAATCTTAATACTTCCTCCTTTCATTTTTAACAGAGGAATAAAGAGGGTATAAATCAATAAAGTTTTATTGACCTAAAGGATGCTCTCCACCAAGCGAATGAGCCATTAAAAAGAAGGTCATGTCATTCCTTTTCCCCTTTAAACAAAAATAATGAAAACATTTATATTTAAAAATATAACTGTTAAAAAATCTTGTCAATGATGATACATGAATTGTATAATTTGTATCATTATTTTCGTACTACATTTGTACATGACGATGGAGTCGTGTTATATTGATGGTCAAAATCCTCTTTTGCTAATGAAATGCCAAACTAGGATTAATTCAAATAAACATGAACATACAGATACAATGTCATGTATAATGTACATACGTTTACATGTATTGCATGCAAGGATTAACTTGCAGCCAAAAATTATATACTCTTGGAGAAAACAAAGTTTTGTACTGAAAAATTAATCTCTGTATAACCCTTGGTTTATTTCTTTGTAAGCTAATATAGTTAAGGCAGTTTATTTGATATTTTATATTTTATCTCGTGTTTTTTTAACGGAGTGATTTGCTTAATAAGACAGACTGCACACTTTAAAAGTACAGTTGCTTTTATACGCAATTACTAACTAAGGACACACTATTAAATGTTGAGAAGAAAATGAATGGATTAAAAGAATAGAAGCTTATTGGTGTCTTAATTCATGTTCAGAATTTCCGTTTCCATATTAATATGTTAATTTCATAATGTCTATTTTACAGTTAAATTTCTTGTTCAAACAGATCATTTCATGCCTTGGCATATGCGGGTGTTAGTTCTTACATATGCTTATAATATAAATCCTGGGTACATGCAAAACAAACCCTTGGTCAATACAAAATGCAAGTTTAACCTTTTATCAACCAATTAGTATTATAGTGTATACAATTGTGTGAACCTTCCACCAAACAAGATAGTTATATTATCGTAGAGTACGAAATACATGATAACAATATGTACAACTCAGATAGCACCACATGCAAACAATGTATTACAATAGAAAGCTTCCATCAATTTTTACGTTAAGATCGAAGAAGACATTGTGGTGGTGTTGCTATAGATAGTTTTTGACAAGTTAACCAATTCCATTTTAATGTTAATATATGAAAAAAAAAAATATTGAGGAATCCCTTTACACTGCACAGTCTCGCTTGGATTTACTAATAAAAGCAATTATATCAGAAGTTGAGCATGTAGTCAAAGATTTAAACTGTTAGTATATACAGCATCGTTTCCACGGGCCAATGTTTGGTATGCAGAGATGTCGTCTGTATATTGAAGATCTGCATACATTTCAGTTTGATCTTTTTTCGAGGCATTTGCAGGTTCATTCTTGTAAAATGGCGTTGTATCATTTTCACCAGATCTTTGTCTACAGCTAGAAAAATATATTTTTTTTAATTTGTACCATTTGAAAGCGAATTTTAAATGACGATTCTTTCTTCAAAGAAAAGTAAAACGATGAATGAAGTCCAAATAAATGCTTATCACTCTTTTTTTATATTATTTTATCAAGTATGAGAAAATGGGCCATAAAAATTAGCTTATCAATAGCTCAGTCACTGTACTTAAAAAAATAATTTTAAAAAGCACTTTTTGCACGCACTTGACTCTGATCACCAAAACTTACATTCTGAACAACAGAATAGACAATTTCACGTTTGCTATTAAAGAGATGAATGCAAATATGCCCAATCCCGTTATTGCGCCTTCATTTTTATCACATTTTGTCACCTGTCTTATGAGAGGTTCACCGTTCTTCGCAATTTCAGTAGGGTTTACTGTTTTATCCCCTACTGTTTTTGTCATTGTTGTTGGACTCCATGTCGCTGGTGTGGTTGAAATAAGCTTTGACCTCTGCGATGTTAATGTTTTAAATGCTTTTGTTGTCACTGGTTGTGTTGCCCAAAATGTTGTTGGCCTTTGAGCGCTCGTTGTTGTTGGTAATGCTGTCGTAGTTGAATCATATCCACACAGAAACCGAATTTCTGATTTTAAACAAAAAAACATTTCTTAAAGATAGAGGAGATCGGTAATTTCACTTTTCGTGTTTCTGTTGTCTCTAAATAATCGATCAGGAAGAATATTTCCCATATCTATGATTTTTAATTTACATTAATTAATATGTAATTACTCCCTACAGCTTAACATTTCTGTTGCTGGCATTAGTTGTGTTTTCTCTCTCGACCAAAATACTCGCCTTTTAATACATCTTTTTCGTGAGAAAAGATCAGTATGCGGATTTTAAACTTCAAACTAAGAGACGTTGGTTATACACTCAGAGGTACAACATGTTATACCTAATTCAATGCAGCATTCATTTTAACTAAATTGAAAGACGTTCGTGTATCATATACTAATTCAATGTGCAGTACTTGAAGGGGTAATAACTTGACTTTAAACTACATGTTTTGTAGACTTACTAGAGTTTATAGAGATGCAACATCTGAAAGAATACAGCATCTGAAAGAATACAAACTTTAAAACGTGTTAAAATACCTTCCTCTTTACATCTCGTATATCCCACACATTTTACACAAACATAAAGTATTTCAACAAACAGAATGGGAAATGCGACAAAAATCTTCATTTTATACATGTGTCATGGATTACATAATACTGTTTTAGTACTAACGTAGAAGATTGTAATCGGCGTAAACTCTAGAAAGTTTTAACGTAATGTTTAGATTGGCCTATGTCCAATCAGATTGTAGTAGGCGGAGTTGAGACATTACTGCTCGTGACTTGAATGAGCTCGAGAGGGATAGAGGGAGAGTTAATGGAGTAATTTATAAGGTGATGCAGATGAGCATACTATTTTTATTTATTAACTGGCAAACAAATTAAGAGATATTTTATTCTATATTGATGTAACTTTGAATGAAGTGTATTGTAATTATTTTGACCGTTGACAACGATGTCTCTACATACAGACGTAATGTTAAAACATCCAAAAATTGTTCTAACTTTTAGAAACCACCCCAAAAAACTTGGAAATGCAAGTCTTAATATTCAAATAAAATTATGCCGAATCTACCCGGAGTTTATAAATTTCGGTACAAATGTTGATATATACGTGTGTCTGTGTTTATTTAACAACAAAAAACTCTAAACAAACAAACAAACAAAAACTAATCGTTACTCAGTGTGAAACATCTTTAATTCAGGACAAATCTGTCCATCATTGTTTAATTTTCCATGAAGGTTTTGCCTGCGTTAGTTTTCTCTCATCCGTTCATTTATTAACTCATACACGCATGCATTTATTCATTTGATTCATTATTCACCATTCGTTTGCATTTCAAATCGTTCAATGTCTGGTAAGTTTTGACATTACCTAATCCCTGTTTGTACACACTGTTGTCAAGGGCCACCTTAATCACAATAATATTACTTTAAAACACCTTACAGTATACCTAATAAAGACTTTCATTTCTTTTTACGGTTATAAAGGAATGATAATATTTTGTTCATCAATATCACCTATACTATACCTAAAAAAAACTATATATCTCCTTTCTCTCTGATTTAAATGAAAGGCAATAATGTTTAACGCTTTAAGATCTGATTGTACAGAGAAAACATTGCGTTGAAATTTTGTAAAAAATTTCCTTAAACGAAATATTCATTCAAATGCATCCATACATTTCGTCATGCAATATCACAGTCAAGTTGAATTGATGATATTTTGTGCTTCCTCCTGTCATTTTCATAAGACAGAAAACCGATCTTTTCTTGTTAATGCTTCCGCCTAGCCTTTTTATTAAACAAAATTAAGGTTGCTTTTTTTATTTAGTTAAAAGATGTTTTCACCAAGCAAATGGATCTTTACAAAGAAAATAATACCATTTCTATTTACTTTTGAACGTACATTATAAAACTATTAAATTATGGAGAATAATCAAAATAACAAGAAAAATAATGATCTGATTTTTAAAGCGCTAAACATAGCTCAGTGCTTTACTGTCGTCAGACTTCTACTTCCGGTGCATCGAATAACAGCCCCCTATGAGCAGAAGTATACATCATTTGAACTTGTAAGGGGACCAGTTTGAGGGGTTTATGCATTTAACTGCGCGGGCTATTGTGAATCGTACGGGCTATTAAGAATTTAATGTACGGGGCTTACATACATCATTGCAGGTGGTGCTACCCAGTGATGAGGAACTATAGTGCGAATACAGAAGCTGAAATGTTATATACAGATATCGTTTATTTACATTCAGAAGCTGGGTTAGCGCTTGTCAGTACTATGAGTACTTTGATTTGTTGAATTATTTAAACAATGTTTTATAGAAACTATTGATGATACAACATTCGCTTATATTATACATATAAACTAAAAGACACAATCCGTACTATTATTGATATAATTTATAGTATAAATATTTTCTTACTACCTTTGCATCCAGTTGTGATACATTTTTTGTCATAATCCTCACTCGCTGATCATACAGGATTAAAACAACAGCCCCAAAAGAAGAATGTTCACTTGACTGCTTTTGATATACTTGTTGATTGACATAAAGAGATTGGTTATTTATTCACGAAAAACAATTGTAAAGGGTTGTACAGAAAATTCGTTTTTAATTCGATTTTGCATTACCCTTTATAATTTTTCTTTAAATATGCAGGTACAACTTAAGGATATATTTTGAATTTAATATCTTTCAACAAAAGTAAAGTATGGGAACTTTCCAAATGAAAATATATTAAAGTAATAAAGCACGTCAACCTTTATTGGTTTTCCTTGGTATTTCATTTGACAAACATTTTATTTTTAAGGTATTTTAAATGAAGTATATATTTTAATGTCAAATTCATATAAGCATAATATTTATTTCACATTTTTTCATGAAGATGTAAGAAATTTCGATTTCAAAAAAGTAGTTTTTTACTGTACTTAGCAAAAAGCGCTCATTGGTAAATAAGTCATTAAAAAATAGCAAAATTAATTTTGGGAAAACCAAATTTACATAAAACGGTAAATTATGTGCTGATGCAGCATACTGGTAAATTTTCAACCACTGGAAAACTAAATGTTTTAATGTCTGTCCCTGACTTCCATCTTTATCTCAGCTCATATGTGTTACTTCCGCACATCCTTAGATATAATGGTTAAAATAAGTGATATGAAGGTTGCCCCGAAAAAAATTATTTGGCATATATGTATTCATTTCTGAGTTAACCTTGTGACCTCTCTTGAGGTTTTAGTATTGTATAATAAGTTAAAGACACATTTTTTTCTTTATTAAACTTTTAATTCCTCTGTGTGCACCGGGAGTTGTGGGTTAAAAAACTAAATTCTACATTTTTGAAATTTATGAATCATTAACACTTAGATCAAAAATTGTAACCATGCTGTTCTAGAAAAGAAGATTTTTAAGTTGATTGACAAAATATTCATTTTTAAGTTGAACTTCTGACCTTTCGTTGGCCCCAGTACTAGCCCGAGAATACATTATGTTATGTATACGTCTGTACCCAGGCTTTTTTTCTCTCCGTGTCATGTTCGCCCTTCTACAATTGCAAACGTGTTTGCCCCGTCTTCAATTTGCCCTGACTCGCTTGTGTACTAAAGGAATAGCTGAGAACATGTTGCGCTGTAGTCCTAGTAGTCTGTGGTCTTATTTCAATCAAAGATTCGAGTTTTCACAAACTGCATCTACATTTAGGTTTTCTTTCTTTTTAAAAACACTTCTAAAAAATAGATTTGAAGGCCTTCTAAGCAGCTATATGAACACCATTGGATTTCGTAGAAATAATATAAAAAAATATACTAAGTAACTATAAAATCGTTATTAATATTGTGCAAAAACTACAGTATTCGTGCCAAAAATGCAATGAAATGAAGGATTTCAACAAAATATTCATTTCAAAATGGTATCCTTATCTGAAAGTGCGTTATACTAGCAATTAATGTTAAGAGCATTATCTTAATATCAAATATTTGTATTGCTGTAAATGACTTCTTTTCCACGGGTCAATTCCTGGTATGCACAGCGATCTTCCTTGAAGTCCA
Source organism: Magallana angulata (assembly GCF_025612915.1). Classification (NCBI taxonomy): domain Eukaryota; kingdom Metazoa; phylum Mollusca; class Bivalvia; order Ostreida; family Ostreidae; genus Magallana; species Magallana angulata. The sequence goes on from NC_069115.1 coordinate 33,431,792, forward strand.
GTCCTGTGTACATTTCTGTTTGATCAGTATTGGAGACATTTTCATTCCTATAAATTGGAGTTGTGTCATAATCAGCTGATACTCGTCTACAGCTACAATAAGAAAAACTGCATTTCTTGTTTACAAAACTCAACTTATTTTCGGAGGAGGGGTCATTCTTTATGTGGATTCTGTTTTTCAGAGTGTCGAAATTCCAAAACAAGACAACTAATCAATTTGTCAATCATCTTAAATGAAGGGAAGTTGGCTAAATCGATACAAATCAAACACATTCTTACTTGTTTTGAACTAAATGCGAACAAAATTTTTTTTTGGTTTAAATGACCTTTACTCTTTAGTATTTGAATAACAAAAAAAAAAGAAACCCTGTAAAACAGTTGATTTTTATAATGCTACTCACCTTCTGAACAACAGCATAGACAATATCACGTTTGCTATCAAAGAGACACCGGCAATGGTGCCTAGCGCAGCGATTGTTCCTTCATTTTTATCTGATTTTGTTATTTGTGTGACAAATGGTACGTATATTTGTCGAGCTCTTTTCAGTCGAGTTTATTTTCTGAGGCAACGTTATTATTTCTCGATTCGGTGTTGTCGTTTTTACAATTGTTAATAATAATGTCTTAGACGGTGTAGTTATTTTTCCAGTTAAAGTTGTCATTCTTTTTGTCGTTGTTGTTGTTTTGTCAGTCGTCAATGGTAACATTTTGTAGTCGATATAGTTATTTTTCTTGTAGATGTTTCTGGTTTTGTTGATGTTAATTGTTCAGTTCTTATTGGTAGTTTTGTAGTCGACATCGTTGTTGTCCCAGTAACATATGTTGCTGGCTCTTCATTCGTTAATGTTCGGTGTTCCGTCGTTAGTGGGGGTTTTGTAGTTACTTTATCAGTAGATGTTGTTATTTCATTCGTGGACATTAATTGTTCAGTCGGTTTATCGGAAGATATTATTTCAACTGTTGACAATAATTGCCCTGTCGTTTTTTGTAACTTTGTAGTCGAAGAAGCTATTTCTTCAGTAAATGTTGTCATTTCATCTGTTGATGTAAATTTTTTAATCGTAAGTGGTAAGACGGTAGTTGATTTGATTGTTCCTTCAGTAGATGTATTTGGACTATCAGTCGTTATTTCAGTTGTAAATATTTCCTCAGTTGATGCCGCTGTTCTTTCTGTTAATGTTATTTTTTCATTTGGTTTTGATGATAATGATGATGATGATAATGTTGATGTTGTTATTTCTTATTTCATTTGTGGATATTAATTGTTCAGTCGGTTCATTAGTAGATAATATTTCACCTGTTGACGATGACTGTTCAGTCGTTTTTTGTAACTTTGTAGACGGCGAAACTATTTCCTCAGTATATTTTGTCATTTCAACTGTTGATGTTAATTGTTCATTTGTTATTGATAGTTTTGTAGATATGCTTGTTGTGTCAGTAACATATGTTGCTGACCCTTCATCCATTGATGTTAAGTGTTTGGCCGTTAGTGGGGGCTTTGTAGTTATTTTTTCGGTAGATGTTGTTATTTCATTCGTGGACATTAATTGTTCAGTCGGTTTATCGGTAGATATTATTTCAACTGTCGACGATAATTGCCCTGTCTTTTTTGTAACTTTGTAGTTGACAAAGGTGTTTCCTTAGTAAATGTTGTCATTTCTTCTGTTGATGTAAATTTTTCAATCGTTAGTGGTAAGACCGTGGTTGATTTGATTGTTCTTTCAGAAGATGTATTTGGAATATATATATATTTATATATATTTCCTCAGTGGATGACGTTGTTGTTTCTGCTAATGTTATTATTCCCTCAATTGGTTTTGATGATGATGATGATGATGATGATGATGATGATGATGATGATTTCCTCAGCGGATGACGATCGTCTGATCGTCTCAGATGGTGTTGATGGCGAAAATGTACTTTGTGACATTAGTGTTGCCAGCAGTGTTGTCAGTAATTCTGCAGATGTCTTTGGTGACATTGGTGTTGACAGCAGTGTTTTCATAAACTCTACAGTTGTCTCTGGAAAAGTGTTTGTCGTTTGCACTGTCCATAGTGAAGAAACCTCGTTCGTTTTTGTCAAAGTAACCATTTCTGAATAATATGTAGAACTTCCTGCAATTCTGATCAAAATTAACATAGACAGGACAAAAAATAAGAAAAAGGAGATGAAAATGAAGGGGATGATGATGATGATGATGATGATGATGATGATGATGATGATGATGATGATGATGATGATGATGAAAATCAAATATTCAAAGAATTAATTTTAAAGTGTACGTACAATGTATAGACAGGCGACCAGAAATTAAATTGATTACGATTAAACACAATGAATACATGTACATGTATATAAGAGCTTTTGTTTTATTGTGTTACTTTATTTTTTATATCATATTTGATAAAACATTTAGGGAAAAAAAATTATCAGTTATACGCTTTCATATTAATTAGTGAAATAGTTTATTATAAGCTGTTAACAAATGTTGAGTTAAAAGTGTAGTATTTTTATAAATTTTACCTTCCTGATATGTGTATTTGGATAATTTATACCGGCATTTTACTTATTCTGTGGAAAAGACACACATAGTGTATTTACACTTATTGCACTCTTTAGCTCAAGTGACATTGAGCTTAATTACCGTTTGAATAACCAAAAACGACTTCTATCATTTAGATAATATGTTTTATCGCTCTCCCGTGAGAGAGTAGATTATGAGATTCAACCAGCAAAATACATCTGATTGAACAAATAACTCTACACATAACAGTAAATCAATATTGAATATCTACATGAATAATTGTCAAGAAATACACCAGAAGAACTTAGTCAAGATTACAATTTTGACATTGAACCTTTTTTTATTTAAATCTGCTCACATGATTGTCATCATGTAAAATAATCGCAACAAAATAATTCAAATTTTAAAGTGAAAACTTGTAATGTAGATTGCATGTTGACTCATACTCTAAAAGCTTATTATCCGTGTATAGAACTGAAAAGAACAGATATGTATATTTTGCTACCACACCCTTTTCAATATAAAATGCAAATCTGATTTAGGTAAATCACTCATACCATAAATGTGGAATACTCCAAGATACAAAGCTGCGAATGTGACACCCATTCCCATATCTTATTGTAAACGAATTGCTACTGGACTATAATATTGACAATCTGATAATTTTATCAAGGGCAGAACCACTATTTGGCTTTAAAAACACTTACACAACAAAATCCCGGTGCTTCCTTCTTTTCTTTCACGAGACCTAAAATGATTTTTTCGTCTTCCGTGGTAAGATCAATTAGAAAAAGCAAACAGGTGAATTATAAAAATTTTAGTTGCGCAATGAACTCATTAATAAAATAAATGAAAATCTAATTTCCGCAAGTTAAATAACAGAAAACAAAAGCAGATATGAAGCATTCGTTAACAAAAAGGAGTATAGGAAGAAGATAGCACATGTATTTTTAAAATCAGTCCCATGTTAGATGATTTGAATTGTGCATTAAATTTAGATTTCCTCAATTATAAAAAGGTATGTTTACTTGAATTGAACCAATCGCAAGGTATTGCAGACGCAATTTATGATAATTAAAATACATTTATGTATTCTTTTTCATCTTTTCATTCAAACCCCACATACAAAATTGTCATGATGGCATTTTTCAGAAAACACCAGGTTTACTCATGTCATTAGTTGCTATTCATAATTATAAAACATAATACAAAATACCTTATTAGTTTCCAGGTTTATAAAATATCTAATCAAGATTTGTATCATACATGTACTCATTGTTAAGTATTTTCAATTTCCATATATTATATTAATATCATTCCAATACCCTATTTGTACAAGTTAATTTTTAAAAGGACTAAGAATAATTAGTGGGAAACTGGTGTTTATTAAGGCAGGACGTTCAGCCATTTGGGGATAAAGTTATAAACTTCTTAAACTTACTTATTTATGCTCAAAACTAATCAAATCTATTATCAAAATATTACCAGTTGTTTTATATGCAGAATACATATACATTTTTTATCACTTAGAACAGCTTTAAAACTGTCCAGCTAAAAAGCAAAAAAATGTTCTATTGGTGTCCTTCCTAAAACTATTTACAATGTATTAATGAAAAGTACGTTAGTGTCTAAATAGCTGTATATGGATCCTAAGTCAACTAAGTAAATAATTTATATGTATATGCAACTTCTGATCTATTTATTGGTATAACTCGAATTGCATAAATAATACCTTTTTAAAATCAGTTTAAAAACTATAGACGACCTCGTTGCAAGCAACGATTAGGTCTTCCGTCGTAGCTGCGTCATACTTGTGACGTAACACAAAATATTGATAGCCGACCATGGTACAATATTAGATGTATAAACACGGAGTAAAAGAAGCAAAGTATTATGCTACAATATACATGTTTATAAGCAAATACAAATCTTAACACGTTGTCTATAGTTTGCTTCGCCGCATTTTATTTTTATCGAACGCAAGCGCCAATGAGTATTTATGCGGAGATCCTGGAAATTTTACAGGGGGTTTTGAAGAATAATTTAGTTTTTCGAGGAGGGGGAACATGCGCGGATCAGAAATTTTTTCCGGGGTGGGGGTTGAAAATTTTGACGGTTATTTGAGTTTGCCAAGGAATGTCCGAGGCATATGTTTGGTAAGTTTATAATGTACACGTATTTTAAAGAAATTTTGCGGGGGGGGGGGGGGGGGAGGTCTGGAACCCTTCTCCTTCCCTTCTAGATCCGCGCATGGAGAATCTTATTGATTATGTCAATTTGTTTTGTCTCAAAGATTCATTTTCTTTTTAATCAATAAAGTTTTACCTTAAAAAAAGAAGAAATCGTGCACAATTTTCAATGTTGGCATTTAACAATTTTATGGTCTAATAAAAATTTAATTAAGAAACAACTCTTTATCCAAAATATTGCATAAAAAAGATTTACATCGCATTTTTTTAAATTACAAAAGGTTATACAAAATGAACTTAGATTAACCGCTAACAAAAAGGCATAAAGAGAGACTGGGAATTAATTTCTTCTCCTTTTTTTACATCAAAAGAATCATAATAAATCAAAAGAAATCAAAAGAAAATAAATCAAAATATATTTTTTTCTTTATATGAATTAATGAGAACGTAAATCAACAAGGGGTTCTTTGTCGCGCAAACACATACTTAACAGATTGTTACACTGGTCTACAACGATGACAAATATCAAAAGGGCAATATTGTGGGTGAAGGATCAATGTGTAGTTTATTTTTGATACCTGTAATTATATTTATCTGGATCGGTTTTGTTGTTTGGTTTGTTTTGTTTATTAAAGAGGGGAATAAAGAAAATGAGTGATTTCCAGGCACTTTAATGTGATTTTTTGTGCTATGGGAGGTTTGACGATGTATTAACTGGCAAATTCACCGGAGAAGTTAGTTTCCGCACAACTAAAGGACATTTATATTTTGCAAATTGGAAGTAACGATTTGTATGATAATTACCGTTCAGAGTATGATATTGCTAATGCAATCATTTTTTTTTGCCTCAAGTTGCCAGAGACCGTTACAATGAAAGAGATTTAGACCTAAATGACTTGCTAAAAACTCGTTGTGAATCCTCAGACTTGAACATTCATTTTTGAGATCACTGAGAATTTTGGGGCATACAAATGTCCTATTTAGCGTCAGATGGTGTCCATTTACAACATACACACATTGATGCACGCCCCATTCTCAAGCATCTTCGTAGCATCCGAAGTGCCATCCATTTCATATACCCCGTAGACCCAGTTAGTAATGATTGAATACTTTTTAATCAATGTTTAAGTAGTCAAATTATTAAATTTTATTACATTTTACCTATTGCAATTGGTATGTGAAACATTAGTCATGAATTGATATAATTCATTAATTTTTAATGGCTGCTATCAACAATTTCATAAAATTATTATTATAATTATTTGATGGATCACTTCACCTTAACAATTGATTATTGCACTATTTTCTATTGGTACACATATATTATACTGAGCCATGCCAATGCTGGCCTTTTGCAATTTTATTTCAATTTTATACAAAATTAGTATCATTAAATGTATTGAAAATATTAGAAAACAACACTTGCAACTTTTTAACAGTTAAAATTGTTTGTTAGCTCGTATATAAAATATCTTCTGCAAGTTAATAACTTTGATATTTATAATCGGATATCAAAAGTTTAACAAATGACGTCGTTAAACATATAATTAAAAAGAATCTCTTTTTATTTGCAATGGCGTATGATCATGAATAAAACACTTTCCGTAAACTTAAGAATTATTCAAAATCATATATGCACTTCATTATACTCAAACACAGTAAAATTTAACTGGTTACATTCTGTTCTTCCTCCTCCCATTTTTATCAGACAGTAAAATGATATTTTTTATATATGAATCCTAATACTTCCTCCTTTCATTTCTATCAGAGGAATAAAGAAATTCAAAATTTATTGAGTTATAGGACGTTTTCAACCAAGCAAATAAACCATTATAAAGAAGGCCATATCATTCTTTTTCACCTTTGAACATAAATTATGAAAACATTGATATTTGAAAATATAATTGTTAAAAAAAAAATATTTTATGATATGAGCTATTTACGGAAATGTTAAACTTCTTTTTGTTGTAACCTTAAATGATATTTTTACCCTTAGTAAAGTTACATTAAAGGTTAGAGTCTTGATCATTAATGATATATGCATAGTTTGATTCATTATTGTCTTACTACATTAGTACATAATTGTGGTGTTGTATTATATTGACGGTCAAAATCCAAATTACATGTACCTAACAAATGCCAATTGAGGATAATTTTCTTAAACATATACATACATGTAAATGGCATTGTATAACATGTTAGGATTAACTTGCAGCCAGTAATGATATACTCTTAGAAAAAAACGTAGTTTTCTACTGAAAAATTTGTTTCTGTATAAATTTTAGTTCATTTTCCTGTAAGCTAATAAAGTTAAGACAGTTAATTTTATTAACTTTATCTCATGTTTTTCTTGATGGATTTATTAACTTAATAAGAACATACTGCATCTAATATACACTTTATAAATACAGTTGCATTTACTTACTAGGGACAAATTATTGAAAGTTGATGAGAAGAAAATGAACTGATTAAAAGGAAAGAAGCTTAACTGGTGTACTTTTTTATATTTAAAATTTTCGTTTCCGTATCGATGTGTTGGTCTTATAATACGTATTTTATAGTTAAATGTCTTGTTCAAACAGATGATTTCATGTCTTGGCCCATGCAGATGTAAGAATTAGAACGTCATATTAGACTTAATTAATTCAACAATAAACTTTCCTTGTTTAACATGTTATGGAAGGAAGTTTGATAGGGATAAAGTCACTTCAATATAAATATTTCAATATATCTTAATATAAAAATAAATGAGTGCTCTCATACAACACCGGTAGAAGTGGAGAAATATTTATCTGTATCTATCTGTTTGGTTTTCTTTATCAGGAAGACCAATAGAAAAAAATTCAGTTTTACTGAGAATGACAATGTTTTTAAGCAAAATAAATTAGTGATTTTCTTTATTGCAACCAATTAGTATTATAATGCAAACAATTGTGTGGACCTTTTACCAAGCAAGATGGTAATAATGTTGCAGAGTATGAATTGTATGATAACAATATGTAAAACTCACTTATATAGCACTAAAAGCAACCAAAGAACTCACTTATATAGCACAACAAGCAATCAAAAAAGTAAACAGTCAGCTTCCATCAACCTTGACGTTAAGATCGAAATAAACACTGGGGTGGAATTGCTATAGATATTTTTTTTTTACAAATTAACCATATACAATTAAATGTTCATAAATAAAAAAAAGTTATTGGGAAATTATATACACTTGATCACCTTAAGCTTGTTTATCCTTGAATTTACTAATGAAAGCAATATAATAAGTTCAGCATGTACTCAAAAGAATTTAACTGTTAGCATTAGGAACATCGTTTCCACCGGCCAGTGTTTGGTATGCCGAGCTGTCGTCACTAAATTGAAGACCTGAGTACATTTCAGTTTGATCTTCTTTTGATGCATTTGTACATGTAGCTTCAATCGTGTTAAATGGCGTTGTGTCATTTTCACCAGGTCTTTGTCTACAGCTAGAAGAAATAAAAAAAATATTTTAATTCTTAATCTTTATTAAATCGTGAAACAAAATATAAATTCCAAAACTTTTTTATCTCTCTGTCATTTAATCAAGGTACAACGTACGACAATGGGTCATACCGGTACTTTAAAGCTCATAACATGAACACCGCTATTTTTTAAACAGTCTATGCACGTTGAACATGCAAGTAATTTTTTATCACACGAAATTACCTTCTGAATAACAGAATAGACAACATCCCGTTAGCTATGAAAGAAACGCCTGCAATGATGCTTAATGCCATTATTGCACCCTCGTTTATATCACATTTGTTTGCTTGTCTGAAAAACGGTACTGTTGTCGTCGCTATTTCAGTCGGATTTGCTATTTCATCAGCCGTTGATCTTATCTTAATCAGTGTTGCTTCCGCCATTGTTGTTGGATTCCCAGTCGTTGACATAAGCCTTGTATTTTGTGATGTCATTGTTTGACGTTCTTTAAGTGATAAAATGCCTCTTCTTGATGTCCAAACTGGTGGTGAAGGTACTTCACTGACTGTTGTTGACATGTCAGAATATATTTCACTGACTGGTGTTGTTAGACGCTCTGCCATCGTTGAACGATATGCACACATTAACCAAATATCTGATTTAAAGAAAGATACATTTATTAAATAGATATGATATAGCGGAGAGGGGTAATATCATTTTTTTTTATCATTTTCCTGTCTCTAATTAATCGTTTTGAAACGAACATTTCCCATTTTAATATTATGTTTGGTTTGCAAGATTAATGTAATTATTCGTTACCGGTCAACTATTCCGTTCGTTTTGATTTATCGTGTTTCATTCTGTTGACCATACATTCGATTTGATTAAATTAAATACTTTTTTAAAATATGTGATTTTTTGAATTTTTCTAATTTTTATAAAAGTATATTGGTAATATACCCACAGGTACAAATTTTTATACCAAGTTAAATGCTGCATTCATTAAGAAATAAGCAGCAGGATTCAAAGTTTACCGGGGTATGAACTTGGTTGGTCACGTGATCAAATAGTGTTTAGCCAAAATGCTTCTCAAAAGATCTGACACATGTTAAGAGAAGCAAATCATTAAGCATTTTTTTAACATTGTTTTTTTTTCTAAATAACAATTAAGCAGCCATCAAACAATAATCGTGTGAGGTAATCATTAGGATGTCATTATAAAGTTCACACACACCTGAACGTTTTCGACATTTTCAAGGTTCATACATGTATAAGGAAACAAACTTGCAAATGTACATACATGTGATACAGTTTAGGTTATTAAGATCACGTTTGTGATTTACATTATACTTATTCCATGTTACATATATGAAAGGAATTTTATTTATTTGACTTTGAATCATAATACAAACTTTAAAGTGTATTAAATTACCTTCCTCTGAACAGTACTTAATATTTCTCAAACATGTTCCATGAATATGAAATATTTCAATCGACAAAATCGAAAATGTGACATAAATCTCCATTTCATACTTGACCAAAAAATCAAATGACACTGGTCATAGAGAACAACGCAAAATCTTTTAATCAGCGTTAACTCTAGAAAAGTTTCAACGTGGTGTTAAGACTGCCCCATGTCCAATCAGATCGTAGTAGGCGGAGTTGAGACATTACTGCTAGTGTCTTGAATGAGAGAGAGAGAGAGAGAGAATAAATTAGAAGGTGATACTGATGACCAGATTGTTATTTATAAATAACTTGCAAGGTATTATTTATCCTATTTTGATGTGAGTTTGTAGTGTATTGACATTGTATTGACAGGTGACATCGATGTCTTTTAACATTGACTTTATGTCACAAGATCAAAGATGTACAAACTGCCTTTGAAATACAAGTCTTAATAATCTAAACAAATTATGCGGAATCCTCCCGGATTTAAAAACAAAATCAGAGTTTTCTTGGTAGAGACATGTTACTATCGTGGGTAACTGTGTTCTGTATAAAAAAACTTAAACTCACTAAGAAACATCTTTAATCAGGACAAATATGTCCATTTATGTTTTATTTTTTCCACAAAGGTTCCACCCGCATTGCCCTTTTTTATCCATTCATATATTTCATTCATTGATGCATGCATTTATTCTTTCAAATTATCAATAACCTTTCGTATCCATTTAAAATTGTTCAGTGTCTTAATTGGTAGGTTTTGACATAACGACATCCCTATATGTACACATTGTTGTAAAGGGCCAGCTGAATGTCAACAATCTTACTTTAAAACACCTTATAGCAAAAACAGGAAACCGTTTGATTTCAGGTTTATAGAGAAATAATAATTTGTTCATCTACATCACCAATAATATACTTTATAAACATACGTTTTTCATTTCTGTCTCATTTAAGTCAACCATTTAGACTGAACAGTCTACTCATTAGTTGAAACTTTACTGATAACTTCCGTAAACAAATAATTTATTCAAATGCATCTATACATTTCATAATGCAGTAACAGTTGATTTTAATTGGTTATATTTCTTTTTCCTCTTTAATTTTTTATTAGACAGATATCTGATTTTTTATATGTTAATACTACCTTCTTTCCCTTTTTACTCATAAAACAAGTGCTATTAAAAATCATTTACATGTATCACTTTGTCAGTTACATTTTTTTTTCACTTAGCCCGTGAATCGTTAAAAATCGTTAATGCCATTTCTTTTTATTGTACATGAATAAATTATGTGAAAAAAATATCAAAATAAACAAGAGATGTTTGTGAAACATTTATGCCCCCCCCCCCCTTGGAAACATCCACAAAGAAAATGAACGTAAACTGCAATTAACTTGTATTTTTCTAAGTTCAAGGGTCATAACTCTGTCGAAAATTGCTCTATCTTACCAAAAATCAAACTTGACATAGATATTATTTAGATAAATCTGTATATCAAATTTCATATCCATATGTGCACCCTCTGCGAAGAAAATGAGCAGAAACTGCAAATAACTGGATTTTTTCTATGTCCAAGAGGCATAATTCTGTCGAAAATTGCTCGATCGTTCCCAATATCAAACTTGACCTAGACATTGTCATGATAAACCTGTATACCAAATTTCATTTCAAAATGTTCATCCTCTGCGAAGAAAATGAGCGGAAACTGCAAAAAACTAGAATTTTTCTAAGTCCAAGGGCCATAACTCTGTCGAAAATTGTTCGATTGTACCCAATATCAAACGTGATTTAAATATAATCATGATAAATCTGTATACCAAATTTCATTTCAATATGTTCATCCTCTGCGAAGAAAATGAGCGGAAACTGCAAAAAACTAGAATTTTTCTAAGTCCAAGGGCCATAACTCTGTCGAAAATTGCTCGATTGTACCCAATATTGAACTTGACCTAGATATTATCATGATAAACCTATACACCAAATTTCATTTCAATATGTTTATCCTCTGCGAAATAAAATGAACGGAAACTGTTGGTGGACCGACAGACCGACCGACCGACCGACAGACAGTAGCAAAGCAATATGCCCTCCCTTTTTGGAAGGGGGGCATAAAAAAAAATAGGGCCATATTTGGCTCAAACTTTTCAAAATCACAGCTTTTAAATAAAGGGTGTGCAATGACCTTGAATTAAGTTTCAATGTCGAATGTGAAGTGAATTGCAGAATGAAATGAAACATTTTGTCCGTGGAATATCTCCTCCCCCTTTGGTCCAATCTGGTCATACTTCAGCTACTGGTGCATTTAATCAAAGGGTATACATTAACTTTGAATGATGTTTGTAGATTTAGTGTCACGATCATTACAAATCACACAAAAAGTCCTTTATTAAGAGAATATAAATTCTAAACTTACTCATATTTGGCTCATATTTCACATTAACAGAGCCACTGGGTTGATGGTGTGCAGTTACTTTAACTAAGACACTGTGAATATCATTGCAAATCTTTTTTATTATCAGTTTTAGACAGTACCTAGTTTCCTAGGTTGAAATAATGCATGTGTGTAAGGGTTTTGAGATAAATGTTAAAGTTCATCAGAGGATGAGGGTTTTGACCATTAATATAATTATCACAACTAGAAAGGCTATGACATAAAATGGGCATTTCTGGAATAGTTGTCCTTGAGAAATAGTTGGGTTTTTTTAAAAACATATGCATTTTTGCACTATTTGTTTTTAACTACCTGTTGACATTATGCTACGCCATCAAGAAGAAAATACCCATAAAGATAATATGTTCTATATTTGGTAAAATTTGGCGAGTGGCTCTAGATAAGAAGTCAACAATTTGAAAAAAAAAATTGACGAACAAACAGACGGACGTACTTACAGACAGACGGACATACAGACAAATAGATTGACGGACAGATGATGAACAAAAGGTTATCAGATAAAAACTCCTTTAATTGAGACTTTGAGGTATAATGAATTTGTTTGGTTTATTGAGCATCTGCTTTCATGTTACATTTCGATAAAAAATGATATTCATACTATTTAAAGTGGTTGGCTATCACAGAACCATTGTGTAGTGCGTTTTGGAATTTGAGTAGGTGTAGTTAAATACATTTTCAAGTAATCGGTTTCTGTCGAAAAACTATCTCTCTGTACCATTAAATCAACACAAAATACACTGTTTCTATTCTTACGTGTAACGTAATATTTCTAAACCTAGAGACGAGCTCGTTGCAAGCAACGATTAGGTTTTCCGTCGAAGCTGCGTCATACTTGTGACGTATTACAAAAAATTGATAGCTGACCATAGTACAATATTAGATGTGTAAACACTGAGAAACAAAGTATTGTGTTTCTTTGACCGCGTAGATTTTACGGTGATAGAAAATTCGTCTGGATCTGCATTGGTCGTGTGCGGTACGAATCGGGTAAGGGAATGTTGACGTAAAGTGTATAAGGTAAAAGGTTGGGGCGCGCTGTGGGCCGTAAGCTAAAACGAAGCGTAGGTTTGCCGTATTCCCGAAGGTCCACCAGTATACAGTTCCAGAGAAATAAACAGGCAATTGATGCAGGATTCCACATTATTGTACGAGACTCAACGATGGCAACATTATAACAATTTAACAGACAGACATGTTACAAACAAGTCGGATATGGCCAGAAGTGGCCTCCGGACTCAACACTCTGGGAGAGTCGGACGTGGCCGGGGCTGGCCGCCCTATTCCAGACTGCGCATTGACAATTGTGCATAACTATTTATAAGAATCTTAACAATGAGTATAAATTGACAGGTAATGATATAAGTAAGCTGAGTGAAAGGTTCACAGATATAAAACAATTAAATAAACTCAATGAGTCTTTGATGTCCAAGAAATGAAAATCTGATAATTGCACAATGTTGTTTTAAGAGATTAACAGTCCTTGAGACATGACACTCTGTCTCTTTGAAATCACATATAAAGTCTGAAAAGTGTCAATCACTAAATAAAAAAGTAACTATGTAAGAAATACCGGTAAACTGTGAGAAAAAATTACGAAACAGATGTTGAATTTTACAAGTAAATTAAAAAATATATATATAATTGAACAGTGCATTTTGCACGATGATACTACATGTTTATAAGCAAATACAGATCTTAACACGTCGTCTCTAGTTTGATTCGCCGCATTTTATTCACAGAGTGGGACTGTGGTTATGCCCGGTGCGAAGGTAAAAAGACCATTGGCAAAGGTTTTACACGCATTTTTATCGAACGCAAGCGCCAATGAATCTCTTAGTATATATGAGGAGATCCTGGAAATTTTACAAGGGGTTTTGAAGAATAATTTTGTATTTCGAAGAGGGGGAACATGCGCAGATCAGAACAATTTTTCCGGGTTGGGGGTTGAAAAGTTAGGAGATCCGCGCACGGAGAAGACCGATGCCGGTAATTTTACTGTAATTTTAACCATTTTTATATAATTATTCATGTTCATAATTATCAGAAAACCAATATTACCTTTCAATGCAGTTAAAAGTTAAAACTTAAGATATGAACCATTTAGTCTCGGTGAGTATTGCGTCTGCGTACGAAAATAATGGCAATTTTCAAGAAATTCGCATGGACGATCTGTGTCCTAGGTCGTCCATCCAATTCTTTTTCTGACTAAAAGTTACAGACCTGCAGTTAGAGATTGTCAAACTCTTATTGATTATGTCAATTTGTTTGTCTCAAAGAATCATTTTTTAAATCAATAAAGTTTTACCTTAAAAAAAGAAAGAAATAGGGCACAATTTTCAATGTTAGCATTTTACAATGTTATGGTCTAATAAAATTTCAAGAAACAACTCTTCATTGCTTTATCCGAAATATTGCATGAAAAAAATTTACATCGCATTTTTTAAATTACAAAAGGATATTCAAAATGAACTTGGATTAACCGCTAACAAACAGGCATAAAGAGAGACTGAGAACCAATTCCTTCTCTTTTTTTAAATCAAAAGAAATTCAAAATTAATCAAAATATATTTTTTCTTTGTATGCGTTAATGAAAATGTAGATCAGCAAGGGGTTCTTTTTCGTGCAAGCACCTACTTAACAGATTGTTACACGGGTCTACAACGATGACAAATATCGAAAAGGCAATATTGTGGGTGAAGGATGAATGTGTAGTTTGTTTTTTAAGTTTATTTTTGATACATGTAATTATATTTATCTGGATCGGTTATGTTTGTTAGTTTGTTTTGTTTATTAAAGAGGGGAATAAAGAAATGAGTAATTTCCAAGCACGTAGCATCGTTTTTGAAAGTGTGGGGGGGGGGGGGGGCAAACTCATCCAACAAATCTTGACAAGCAAAAAAAGAAAAAAGAATTTAATGTTCCAAAATTTCACTCATAATTTCATGATTTTTATACCATTTTTTTTTACATGTTACCAAAATAGGGGGGGGGGGGGGGGGGGGCAACTCCATGATGATTTAATTTTTTGATGTAAATTTTATAAAAATAGTTGATTCGAGAAAAAGTGGGGAGAGGACATATTTATGTCATATAACATGTAAAACTGATTTCATTCCACCCACAAGCTTGAAATAATGAAATAATTTTAATGAAAACAATATAAATAGACGTCATCAATCCCATATCAAACGACATATTACCACTTGATTCTGCGCGTCTTTTTAATGAATTTATAAACAGCGGCAAATTCTAAAATGTATTTTTAAAGGTAATGTTAGCTGCAAGTCTGTAGACCTTGTATGAAAAATTTCGGATGGTAGTCAATTTTTCCGGGATACAGACCGAGCGGTACATATATGCAGCTAAGGTAACTTAGAATGATTCCAATGAAATACTTTGTTGAGTAATGCAAGCTTTTAAGAAAGCAATACTTATATTTGTTTAAAATATAACACCCAAATACTTCGTCATACATTCGCTATTTGTAGAGCAAGCAGAACCAGTATCAGTCTGACCGGCCTCACCATATACATTGTTGGAATTTTATTGTCCTAGCATTGCATTGCTCTGCATGTACACAATTTCTTTTAAAAATTAAACACTTAAAGTGTTCATCTATATGGCTACAAATAACGTACACACGTGATTCAAAATAATCCAGACGGAAAACGGTAAAGAATTAGTCATTGAGTCTACATTTTATAGAACTTGTAAAAAAACACATTGCGGGTCTGAATGTTTGTTGATATGTCAATCTATCAATTTGTTGATTATTGTCGATTGCTAAAAGGCTACAGCGTATTTGATGAACATTGAACAACATTTTTTCCATGCCACTTTTTTTCCATGGAAGATAGCGAATACAAGTAAAAAGCATTTATAAAATTTATTTAATTACCTCTTTAGAATTTTGTATGGAATAAATAATTTGTAAGTTGCTGCTGAAGGTTGTTAGGTATTTTCGTTTGTAGATGTTTTGCAAGTAAAAAACCTGAAACGCGGGGCAAGTCATAATTAATATCCCTAATACCGTAACTTAAAACTAGCGGATTTGGATTCAAATATTATCGTATACGAATATTAAGTTCACTTTTTAAAATCATCTCCACGATGATAATTATATTATATCCATCGCAAATCAGTATTTTTTTTTTTTTTTTTTGCTTTAAAAGAATTGTTCTATCGGGAGCAATCCCGCGTTCGTTTAAATTGCCAGCGTATATTTGTAATGCCAGTAATACACGTTGTGCTTTATATGACGGCCGTGTATACGTATTGTAGAAATGTTGAGTTTAGTTACCATGTATTGGAACCATTTTATTAACACATCTCCCAGTACTGAAACAATTCAAAATGTCTCTGTTACAGTAACACAGTGGGGCGTTAAACGTGTACGTCCAGCTCTACAAGCACATGCACTGTCGTCTAGGCGACGGCCTGAATACAGCTAACGACTCTCCTATCGATCGGTTACCTGAGTCTCGTAATGCATCAAAATATAGACAGGGGCACAGTTATGAAACAAACAACAAAAATAAGGTCAAAGAGGTTTATCTATATGAAATGAAAATGTACATATGTATAAAAACATTTGGGAATTTTATGTGGAATTATTTTTGCGCGCTACATGTATCAGTTAGTGCATTACAAGAAGCCCTTTCATAACCTCATAAACGTGCGCACCCCCACAAAAAATGGATCGAACTGACAACAATTGTTTCTGCAAATACTGACTATAAATTACGAAAACATTAAATTGAATACTATAGAAGGATTCAAAATTAATTTCTTTACAACTTTGCTTCAATAATGCATTAGAAATGTTTATTCCTTTTTAAGTTATTGACAAGAAACTTTGGACGCCTCTAACTCCCTAATTATAAGGGCCAGCCCCTTTTTCGGTAAACCGAATGAAAGGTCTGGGTAAGACCAAGAACTTTTAAAATACATGTTATAACAAATTTTTATCAGGTAGAAAACTAACACGGAAAATACGCGAATTTTTTTGATTTTTTTTTCTTACCTTTGTTTCAACATCTATACCACCCCTTTTATTTGCATTTAAATAATAAATAAAATATATCTCGCACAAATTCAATGTATTAGCTTCAAAACCAGCCCATCTTTGAGACTATGCCAGTCATCGTTAAAGCTAAACCCCCTGGACAAAAGAAGTCGTTAAATTTTACTAAAAGGGAAATAACTCAAAACCGGCTAGGGATTTTCCTCAACTAAAATATGCAACGACAACATCACGCGGCATGTTATCAGTCCTGAAAATTTCAAAACAATCGGTGAACAAACGAGCGAGATATTAAGGATCAAAGTTGGCGTCTAGAAGAAAATAAAAAATAGTAAGAAATTTGAAAAAAATTCAGAATAATAGTAAGGTTTTCCGCTCTCAGCGGAAAACCTTAATAAAATCATAAAGTCTATAAATAAATATTAATGTGTGCTATTTTTATAATCGCTATTTTGTCTTACAGAAAAAAATTTCATGTGAATTTTTTTCAAACATATCTTTGGTAGGTATGTTTTACGAATATTAAGGAAAAACTCTGTATATGCGTTTGTATTCTGTTCAATGGATTAGTTACCTTGAATATTCCCAACTCGTACACGTAAGTGATCAACCGAAAAAAAATGTGGTATATATGAAAGCAGTGATTTTCTTATAAACAAAAACGCATTCTGCTTTTATTTTTCCTTGTCCTACCTAATCCAGGCCAAATTATAAAATGCCGAATTGTTATTTAACTGCAGACCTCTACCCTTCTGGAAAGACTTCGGTTTGCATACCGTAGAGCTACATTTTCCTGAAAACATTTAACTTGCATTTTACGGCGAACACAATAACTGCATTACTTTTGGATTAAATTCTAGGTTTTGCAAATAATTTTCAAAGATTACTAGACTTTGACCCGTGCGTGCACGAGTTGACATTGCATATGATATTTGACATTTAAGAAATATAGATACATCGATACACCGTATAATTGACATTTACATAGCCAAGCTTTAAGCCAACAAAGCTATTAATTTTACTACACTCTGCTTAGTTAGAATATTCTAACAGTTACTGTGTCACGGGACAGGCCTTCACCATATTTAAAATACCTCCCATATACTCGTTCCCGTAATGTAGCTCAAAATTAAAGAATCGCTCCGACCGATTTTGGAAAAAATTAATGAAGCTACATTGTAATAACATTCAAATTATTCATAACGAACCATTTTTAGGCTGTTAATAACTTTCATTTAAAAAGTTAATTCACATTAATGAAGAATTCAACACTTTTTCACCACGGTTTTTTTTACTCGCTTCGAATTTATCCACCATGTTGACATTCGGAACTCTCGGAATTTTTCATATTAAATGCACTTAAAGTTATCTCCCGTATTTCCTTTGATGAACAGAATATACAGTACCGATCAGACCGAACCTAACAGAAAGTAAACCCAAACTAAACCCTGGGTTTACTTTCTGGGTTCACTCTAGGTTTAATAGAGTGGACCCAGAGTAAACCCCAAGTAAACCCAGAGTGGACACAGAGAGTAAACCCCGATCAGAAGTATACCCTGAAAGCAGACGCTACATGTGTATTCGGAATACATGTATACAAGGGGCAGGAATCACAGGCAGTAGAATGGTAAGATAAAATAAAGGACTGCTTTACACTTCAGTGCGTATAGTTGACTCCACAAGCAATTCTCGAGTAAACCCAAAGTAAACCCCGATTGGACCCAAATTATCATTAAGTAAACCCAGAAAGTAAACCCCGGGTTTAGTTGGGGTTTACTCTGGTGTTAGGTTGGGTCTGATCGGTACTGTATTAAAAATCTTCAATGAAAATTTACACGTATTTGTAATATCAGTTCTGAGTTTATCTATGCAAATGTGATATTGTGGTAACATATAAACTAAAGAGCCTCCCGTGATTTAGCGTGAATGTAATGCGCATGCGCAAGATTGTAAAATCCAAAAGAATCGACATCTTGATTATTAATTAGCAGAGCTTGATTGAGAAGAAATAAAAACAAACTGGTAATCTTCAAGTACCAATAATGTTAAAAATATATAAAACAAAAGACAGTACTCCTCCGATTTCTCCGTATTAAAGCCAAAAATTTTGAGTCTATTATTTTAATATTGTAGTATAGATTTACAATGAAATTAATACATTTGGTGTCACTTGCAGTCTAATGACAGACATACTGTTTTTACTGCCAATAAATTGCTTACATACATAAGGCACTTTAATGTGACGATCTTGATGAAATGAAAAATTTAACGCTTCTTTCTTTTAAATATAGCGTCAATTTGCGCTGTAAACCTAGTAGTCCGTGGTTTTATTTCACTCAAAGATTCGAATTGTCACAAAATGCACATACATAAAGTTTGTCTTTCTCTTAAAAAAACTTCTAAATATTTATATTTGAATGTCTTCTCAGCAGCTATATGAACACGATCGGTTTTCATTTGAATAATAAAAAAATGCTTAGTAACTATAAAATCGTTATTGATATTGTGCAAAAACTACAGTATTTGTGCCAAAAAAATGCAAAGAAATGCAGAAATACAACAAAATATATATTTTAAAATGATATCACTATCTGAAAGTGCGTTATACAAGCAATTAATGTTAAGAGCATTATCTTAATATCAAATATTTGTATTGCTGTAAATGACTTCTTTTCCACGGGTCAATGCCTGGTATGCACAGCGATCTTCCTTGAAGTCCAGTCCTGTGTACATTTCTGTTTGATCAGTATTGGAGACATTTTCATTCCCATAAATTGGCGTTGTGTCATAACCAACTGATACTCGTCTACAGCTACAATAAGAAAAACTGTATTTCTTGTTTACATAACTCAACTTATTTTCGGAGGATGGGTCATTCTTTAAATGGATTCTGTTATTCAGAGTGAACAAAGTCTAATCATTGTTTCAATCATCTAAAATGATGGAAAATCGGCTAAATCGATACATATCAAAGACATTCTTAAATGTATTGAAATGAACGTTTTGCGAGCAAATATTTGATTTGTTGGTTTATATGAGGTTAACTCTTTCGTATTTGAATAACAAAAAAAGAAACCCTGTAGAAACAGTACAGTTGATTTTTATATTACAACTCACCTTCAGAACAACAGCATAGACAATATCACGTTTGCTATCAAAGAGACACCGGCAATGGTGCCTAGCGCAGCGATTGTTCCTTCATTTTTATCTGATTTTGTTATTTGTGTGACAAATGGTATATTTGTCGAGCCCTTTTCAGTCAAGTTTATTTTCTGAGTCAACGAAGTTATTTTTCGATTCGGTGTTGTCGTATTTACAATTGTTGATAATAATGTCTTAGTCGATGTAGTTATTTTTCCAGTTGAAGTTGTCATTCTTTTAGTCGTTGTTGTTGTTTTGCCAGTTGTTAGATATTCAGTCGTCAATGGTAACATTGTAGTTGAAAGGGTTGTTCTTGCTGGTTTCGTTGATGTTAATTCTTCAGTTGTAAAGGGGAGTTTTGTAGTCGACATCGTTGTTGTCGTATCAGTAACATATGTTGTTGGCTCTTCATCCGTTGATGTTGAGTGCTCAGTCGATAATAAGGGGCTTTGTAGTTATTTTTTCAGTAGATGTTATTTCATTCGTAGATATTAATTGCTCAGTCGGTTCATCATGATCAGTAGATATTATTTCATCTGTTGACGATGATTGTTCAGTCGATTTTTGTAATTTTGTAGTCGATGAATCTATTTCCTCAGTAAATGTTGTCATTTCATCCGTTGTTAATTTTTCAATCGTTATTGGTAAGACCGTAGTTGATTTGATTGTTCTCTCAGCAGATGTAATTGGAGTTTCACTCGTTATTTCTGTCGTAGATATTTCGTCAGTGGAAGACGTTGTTGTTTCAGCTAATGTTGTTATTCTCTCAGTTGATGTTGATGTTGATGATGTTGATGATGATGATGGCCAAACTGTACTTTGTGAGATTGGTGTTGCCAGCAGTGTTGTCATGAATTCTAAAGTTGTCTCTGGTGGCATTGTTGTTGACAGCAGTGTTGTCTCTACAGTTCCAAATTCTACAGTTGTCTCTGGAACAGTGTTTGTCGTTTCCGTTGTCCATAATGAATAAACCTCGTTCGTTGATGTCGAAGTAACCATTTCTGAATAATATGTAGAACTGTTTAGATTTCTGATTAAAAATAACATAGACAGGACAAAAAAAGAAGAAGAAAAACGAGATAAAAATGATGATGATGATGATGATGATGATGATGATGAAGAAGAAAATCGAATATTCCACGATTTTTAAAGTGTACGTACACTGTATAGACAGACGACCAGAAATGTCGTAAATTGATTACAAATTAACACAATGGATATATAAGAGCTTTAGTTTTAATATGTTACTTTATTTTGTATATCGTGTTCGATAAAACAATAAGGGAGAAGAAATTCTTACATACACATGTAAATTAGAATAATTATAAATTATTAGCAAAATCTGCGTTAAAAGTGGTGTATTGTATAAATTTTACCTTCCTTATATGTGTATTTAATTTATTTACACATTTGAATAATATTTACCGGCATTCTGCTGATTTTGTCGAAAAAACGCACATTGCGGGTTTAAAGTTATTGCACTCTCTAATTTAAGTGAAATTGGGCTTAAGTATCGTTTGTATAACCAGAAACGACTCTTTATCATTTAGATCATATGTCTTATGTTTTATTGCTCTTCCTTGAGAGATTAGATTATATATGAGATACAACCAGTAAAATATATCTGATCGACCAAATAACTCTACACATAAGAGTAAATCAATGTTGAATACTTACATGAATAATTGTCAAAATATACACCAGAGATGCTTAGTAAACATTACATTTTTGACATTTTAGTTCAGATTTGAAAGCGAAAACTTATGATATAGATTGCATGTTGAAATTACTCATGAATACAGTGTAAGCTTAATATCCGTGTACAGAACTGAAAAGAACAGATGCGTATATTTTGCTATCACACCCTTTTAAATAGAAAAAGCAAATCTAATCTAGGTTTACTAAATAACTCATACCATGAATGTGGAATGCTCCAAGATACAAAATTACGAAGGTGACACAAATTCCCATTGTAAATTAATTGCTACTGGACCTATGAATTTTGACAACCTTAAAAGTTTATCAAGGGCATAACCACCGATGGGCTTTTAAACACTGATACAAATTCCAATGCTTCCGCCTTTCCTTTCATGAGACTTTAAACGATTTCATTTGCTTCTTCCGTGATAAGATAAATTCTTAAAAAAAAAAACAACATACAAACAAAAAAACCCCCCAAAAGTCCCAAAAAACAAATGAACTATAAAAATCCATTCAAATTCAAATTTATGTTGCGTAACGAAGTCATGAAGACATCTATGTATTTTCTATGTTTATGTGTAATCATTGCATTCTGTGTAATATTAACCTGAATAAAATGAAATAACATGAAATTTCCGCAAGTTAAATAACAAAAAAATAAATTAAATATTGAGATTTTGTTAATAAAAGGAGTATGAGGCAGTATAAATAAGATAACACGTGTGTTTTTATATTCAGTCCAATGTTAGATAATTTGAAATGTATGTTGAATTAAGATTTCCTCAATTATAAAAAGGTATCTTTACTTGACTTGAACCATTTGCAAGGAATTGCAGACGCCATTTATGATAATTAAGATACATTAATCCTTTTCATCTTTTCATTCACCCCCCCCCCCCCATACAAAATTGCCATGATGGCATTTATTCAGAAAACACCAGGTACACTCATATCATTAGATGTTATTCATAATTATAGAACATAATACAAAATACATTATTAGTTTCCATGTTAATGAAATATCTAATCAAGATTTGTATCATACATGTACTCATTGTTATGTATTTTCAATTTCCATATGTTCTACTAATATCATTTCAATACACAATTTGTACAAGTTATTTTTTTAAGGACTAAGAATAACTACTGGGAAGCTGGTGTTTATTAAGGCAGGACGTTCGCCCATTTGGGGATAAAATTGTAAACACTTCTTAAACTTGCTAATTTATGCTCAAAACTAATCAAATCTATTATCAAAATATTACCTGTTGTTTTATATGCAAAATACGTTTACATCTTTTATCACTTAGAACAGCTGTAGAAAAAAAGGTTCTATTGGTGTCCTTTCTAAAACTTTTTACCATGTATTCATGAAAAGTACGATAGTGTCTAAATAGCCATATATGGATTCTAAGTAAAATAGGTAAATAATTTATATGTATATGCAACTTTCTGATCTTTTTTTTTGTGTAAATCGAATTGCATTAATAATACTTTTTTTAAAATCAGTTTTTAAATTATTGAAAACAAAGTTAGGTATTTGAAATTCAGGAAAAAATGTTTCAGTTGATCATAAAGAGGTTATAACAGGATCAAAGCTGACATGAATTCATAACTGCGCATTGTTTCTCTTTTATCTTCGACTACCCTCATATTAGTTGTCGATTTCTATTGTTCTGTTAAAAATTCATCGATACATACCTCCTATATAAGGCTGAAAGCACTACTTAGGCTTCACTGCATTCAGGTAATTCGTTCACCCAAATACGTTACCATGGACGAAAATACGTGTTTTGGAAAAATATCATATGACAACCACGGCAAGAAATATGCAATGAACAACGAAACAATACAGACTCAAATCCAGGCGCAGATCCTTTAAAACTCTTCAATACTTGTAGACCGTCTTCCTGTGTATGTGATAACATCGCACATGCGCAAACCCCACACTGTGGCAAAAAGAGCAATGTCACGGATCGCATGAATTTTAGAAACGGACTGTTTTTGTAGAAATCAACGGAATCAATGTAACGTAGTTACTGTCTTTGATTTACTATCATTAATTAAGCGCTGTGTTGGATGCCGGGGTTTTTAAAAAGATGTTATACGTTATACACTCTGTATGAACGACACACCTCTTCGATGTGTACGCGACGTAAGACAGCACTATCTGTGTAATATAATACGGATACTTTGGAAATTCTTTCAAAGAATAAATATATTTTGTATTTTATTGATTGTTGTTTTCTTTATTCTTTATTAAAAACACTTTACTTCAATGTGTAGTTCATGCATTTAGAAGTCCGTGCAACCTGAATGCCTCGATCGGAAAGCAACCTACCGAAACTTTCTTCAACGGTATATTTATCCCGCTTCGAACAAAATTGTTTGCAATTGATTGGATAAAATCAAATCACATGACGCCCTTAAATTTCTTAATACACCGTCTATGAAAATTCTTGGAGGGGGTGTAGTAATCGTCGGGCGTGAGATTCTGCTCTGTTGTTTCATATAAAATGGCGGCGAATAAACGGTTAGCGCGGCCGACCGTTGAAGAAGTGTATTAGAAGAGATTTAAGATGAATTCTTTAAACACATTCAAATGTAACAACAAAGCTGCTAACGTATTACGCGAATATTTAAAGGAAAGGGCCATGATTCGAATTTTGAATCGTCTCATGTAGTACAATTTAATGAGATTTTGGTACACTTTTATATTGAAATCCGAAAACCTGATGGAGAGAAGTACAAAACAACTTCTCTAGAAAACATTCGACATTCGCTCAACAGAATCCTGGGGTCGCCGCCACATAATAAATGCTTTGATATTGTCAAAGACGCCGATTTCAAGATGCAAACCAAACCTTTAAGGCTATTATGGTTGAAAAGAGAAGGATTAGGTACCATTACACACCATCTCGTAATTCCCGAAGCGGGGTGTTGCTAAAAACGTGGAACGAAACGGAAAACGGAACGGAAAGAGGAACGGAACAAAAAATATCATATCACATTTATCGCTTTAAAAGGGTATAGACTGGCCAGAAACGATTTACTTTGTATCATTTTTCATATGTAATGAATGATTATCAACATGTTGCTGTCTTATTGATATTCTTATGAATAGCATTGTTTTAGTTGAATACGAAACGGAAAAATCAAATGTACACAAATTGTGAAACATTAACATGATTAAACGGGAAAATTAGCTATGACATTTTACACATTTTCTTATATGATATTGCTGGTATACCAGCGTAACGTACGCAGTTCGTAAAAGCATTTTATGAGTTTTAGGAGTATTTTTATATTATAAATATGATGTATATACTTACATCAACATTAAATTGTCGGTTTGCTATACGATCTGTAATCATACTGACGATACAGTATCACTGAGATGAAAAAAAAAAACCTAGTACGCTGACGACATTTAAAATACATCAAACATTAAAATATCCGGTACTTAGTGAAACTAGTATTTTTAGTTATGCAATTTTGTTTATGTTTACATTACTTGGCAGTTTTCCATTCCTGCAGCTATATACATAGATCCGAATAGAGAGCTTTAGACGTTGTCTGGTTTGATTTTCCGATTATAAATTGGGACAGTAACTATAGTCTATCGATCCCAAAATATTCATGCAGCACATTTGGACGATTTAAAAAAAATTCACTTACCTGTGAAATGATATAGATGAAAAAGGAAATATCCAACAAAACTTCATTGACACATTATCATTTTTTAATCGGAAAAATTCACAGGATTGAAAACAGATTTATTACGGAGATATATAATGGAAAATGTTGACATCTTTTCTCTATTTGTAAGTCACTTGAAAGATCTTGTACAATTTTTAAACGTTATCACGCGGGTCTTTTGAAATGCAAAACCCCGTAGACTTCTTTATTTTTAGCCGTGTATTTAAACCAGCTGATGAGCTAGAGAGGACGTTTTCAAGAAAGAATAATGAGAATTTTTAATGCCTCTTAAAGAGAATTGCTTGAACCTTGAGGTATATATAATATCGAGTTATTCAGCAAAAAGTGAATCGAAGATATTTTGGGACAGAATTAAGTGGTCAATGTATGTACTGTTAATTTTGAGGAAATAATTATTCTTGAATAAATAATTTAATTTTGCTAATGTTGTAGCGTGCAACCCTATTGAATATGAAATATGGAAGCGGATAGGTACCCTCAGTTATCTTTCTGAGGACTAGTAGTTAAATATTCAATATATACATATACTGTACTGATTATAAAAAACAAATCGACTGGCTGTCGTAGAATCAAGTATGTACAGGTATATATGCGCTGGCTCTAATATACAGGTTAGGCTCTTATGGGTCCGGCTCTTATAGCACGGCTCTTATGGGTCCAGCTCTTTCAGCGCGGCTCCGGCTCTTCGTGGCTCCTGCTCTTCGTAGCTCCGGCTCCTACAGCACGGTAATTATTGTTTATAAATCAAATAGAAAAAATATATACACAAAGTCAGGAAAGACTTGTTCAGTCACGTCTAGACTTCGTATATTATAAAAAAACAAACAAAACACAATTGTAATTCTAAAGAGAGTTACCTAATTATTTTCCAACCTTCCTGTAGCGCAGCTTTAGCATCGACTGACTTAACGCGCGAAACACTTCCTTTTATAACCTTTTCAAACAACGCCACCTGGCGGACAAAAACTAACTAGAAAAATTGTTAGAGGCAGAACGACAATTTCCGGATTGTCACAATGTTTCAAAAAAATTTAAAAATTACATAAAGTATATCGTTTTTAACATGACTATATGATATTAGTCAAATTTGGCCCCCATAATTTGCTATTTTTAAAGTGATTCAGGTACATCAATTTGTTGTGTTATTTTATAAAAGAGTTGACATAAAATATGTTTTCACCTATTTATTTGATTTATATGCACTCACTGGCAGTATATGACGTCAGAAGTGACGCTATTTTTATAATTTAATCAAAATCAACCAAAAATTGACATTTTTCTTATCTTTTTTCGAATGGGAAATATAGAGCGACTCTTTGAACAAGAACGAACTTTTTGTCACTTATACGTATTGGATAGATACATCTTTGGTGAAAATATTTTGTTTGTTCAAGCAGTCGCTCAATGTTTCCTTAAAGAAAAACTACCTAAAAACAAGCCGTTTTATGCTAAAAATGAGAAAATGGCGGGAAAAGGTAAACTTTATGATGTCATATTTTTAAATTGTGGGTACTAAAATCAAAATGAAAATTATGAAAAAACTTCAAATGTATATTTGTACAAATGAAACGAAGAAATACAGTAAAATGACAATGTTCATTTAAGGGGGCAATTTTAGGCTCAAACCATATATAGTCCTTTATGAAGTAAATAACATTAGGTAAGATTTTCCGTTCCGTTCTGTTCCGCGTTTTAGCAACACCCGCCAAAGCGGATCGTGAGAAGTTGTACACATCAATTCATATGAGTCCAACGACACCAAATGGCCCTGTTTAACAAGGTTCACTTTTATATCCGGCTGTACTTTTTCAGGCAAGTGTAATTTTATACATATATAGGACCCAAAGCCTATAAATGAACCAAAAATTAACACAAAGTGTGATTAAATGTTTGTAGCAAAGATAATACGTGTACGTTGGTAAAAAAGTGTTGAATTCTTCCATTATATGGATTAAAATTTTTAGATGAAAGGTATCTACAGTCTCAAAAAGGTTTATTATTATGAATTTGACTGTTATTTTCAATGCAGCTTCATTAACTTTCTCTAAAATCGTTCCTGCAATTTTCTGCTACATTTCGGGTATAAAGAAGGCATTCTAACTGTGGTGAGGGCCTTTCCCGAGACACGGTTGAATTATTCAAACTAAGGAAAGTGTAGTGAAATTAATAGCATTATTGTAGGCTTATAGCTTTGTTATGTAAATGTCAATAATACGGTGTTTCGATGTATCTATTTCGTAAATGTCCGATATGCAATGTCAACCCGTGCACGCACGGGTCAAAGTCTAGTATATTATAAGGAAGGATGCCAACACAGGTTTGAGATATGTAACAAAGGGCCTAAAGGAAATGACAAAGAATCATAGAGAACGTGACAAGGAAAACATTGCATCACTAATGCCCCAAACACGAGGTATGTGTAATAGATTTTCTTGCAACATAATATAAAAGGTATTTTAATAAGTTTACAGAGAAATATTTAATATCAATTATAATGTGGAATTGTTTTTTCACTCAGGTTCACCACTTTGCCTTGTCAATTTAAAGTTTTGAGTTGTATGTCATTAAACTACACCCAGAATTTTACCGTCTTTGGCAGCGTCCGTTGGTTTCCTTTACTGACAACATGTCAGTTTATTATTCCAAAGTACCAGTTGGTTCAAAAACGTTCATCACGTTTATGTCAGATCTAAGCAGGAAACGTGACCTTGATCAGATCTACACAAATCATTCCATACGGGCCACTGGAGCAACAATTTTGTCAAAAGAAATGTATGGTCCATCTCAGACCATGGCTGTAGCTGGTCACAAATCCGTCCAGTCTCTCACGGTATACCCGAGGGTAGATGAGGAAGAGAAGATAAGGATGGGACATAGTATTTCCGACAATAATTGCTTTTCCGTCTTCCAGCTAGCCTTACCTGCTTCAAGCTCTCAACCATCTACAGAACCGGTAGTTGTTCCTGTTCCACAGTCAGCTGATTGTACGAAGTATCTTAAAGACATTTGCCTTAATAAATTGTTTGATGACTTTGTCAATTCAAATGCAAACGTTTTTATACAGCAAATAAACCCTACTGTTTTTAGCAACTGTCAATTTACTATCAACTTAAAAGTCAGTAAACAGTAAATATTGAATGATATCATGTAATTGAAGTAAGGCGCATTTGACATCTGTACACATATAATTTACATTTCATTTTATTAGGTCACCTGAGTCACTCAGGTGACCTATTGCAATTGGTCTTCGTCCGTCGTCGTGCGTTGTGCGTCGTGCGTCTGTGCGTCGTGCGTTAACAATTTTACATTTTTAACTTCTTCTTGAAAACTACCAGGCCAATCGTTACCATTTTTGGTGTGAAGCATCTCTATGGTAAGAAGAATCTAAATTATGAAATTTATGGCTCTACACCCCCTGGGGTGCCACGGGCGGGGCCAAATATGCAAAAAAAGCCAAATTTTCAAAAATCTTCTTCTCTACTTCCACACATGTGAGGAAAAAACTGAATGCATGGTTATAATGTCCATGAGGCCCTCTACCAAAATTGTGAAATTCATGACCCCTGGGTCAGGGATTCAGGCTCTAGGGTGGGGCCAATATGGCCAAATAGTAAAAATGTATTAAATCTTAGAAAATCTTCTTCTCTACTACCATATATATTTGTTAAAAACTAAATGCATGATTATGATGTCCATGAAGCCCTCTTCCTAAATTGTGAAATTCATGACCCCTGGGTCAGGGATTCAGGCTCTAGGGAGGGGCCAATATGGCCAAATAGTAAAAATGTATTAAATCTTAGAAAATCTTCTTCTCTACTACCATATATATTTGTTAAAAACTAAATGCATGATTATGATGTCCATGAAGCCCTCTTCCTAAATTGTGAAATTCATGACCCCTGGGTCAGGGATTCAGGCTCTAGGGAGGGGCCAATATGGCCAAATAGTAAAAATGTATTAAATCTTAGAAAATCTTCTTCTCTACTATCATATATATTTGTTAAAACCTAAATGCATGATAATGATGTCCATGAAGCCCTCATCCTAAATTGTGAAATTCATGACCCCTGGGTCAGGGGTTCAGGCTCTAGGGTGGAGCCAATATGGCCAAATAGTAAAAATGTATTAAATCTTAGAAAATCTTCTTCTCTACTATCATATATATTTGTTAAAACCTAAATGCATGATTATGATGTCCATGAAGCCCTCATCCTAAATTGTGAAATTCATGACCCCTCGGTCAGGGGTTCAGGCTCTGGGATGGGGCCGTCAGGCCAAATAGTAAAAATGTATTAAATCTTAGAAAATCTTCTTCTCTACTCCCATATATATTTGTTAAAAACTAAATGCATGATTATGATGTCCATGAGGCTCTCTACTAAAATTGTGAAATTCAAGACCCCTGGGTAAGGTGTTCATGCTCTGGGGTGGGGCCAATATGGCCATATAGTAAAAATGATTTAAATCTTAAAAAATCTTCTTCTCTACTCCAACACATGTGGGCAAAAAACTGAATACATGGTTATGATATCCACATTCTCCTTTACCTAAATTGTGAAATTCATGGCCCCTGGGTCAGGGGTTCAGGACATGGGGGGGGGGGGGCAATATGGCAATAAAGTGTTAATGCATATAATGTTTAAAAATCTTCTTCTCTATTCTCACACATCTGTATTAAAAAAAAACGACTAATAATTATGTTTACCAGGAAGTCCTCTACTGAAATTTTAATGTTCATGTCCCCTGGGGTATGGGTTTTGACTCTAGGGCAGGGCCAAAATGGATGTATAGATGTTAATGCATATAACGTTAAAAAATTATCTTCTTTACTCCCACACACCTGAAAGGAAAACTGAATTCATTATTTTGTAGACCAGATCTTTTAGTTTTTCACCAAAATTATAGGTTTCACAGTTTGAATTAAATGTGGTTGTCTTTACAAATTTATAATTTTTCTACTCCAGTATGAAACCAAATTAATTAGATGCATATATGAGACTCCATGACAAGTTTGTGTATTGGATATATGCTACTCAGGTGACCGTTAAGGCCAATTGGCCTCTTGTATTTGTTGTTATTTCATTGTTGATATTGTATTTATGATTTTTTCATTTCAAATTATATTATTGTTGAATTTTGTTGTTAATATCTGATATTTTGTCTGTGATACTTCAGATATATAATTTATTATGTGATTTTCAATGTGATATCATTATTTAAAGTGCTATTGAACTCTTAAAAATCTTGTGAAGATCTTCATCGTGATAAACCCATTACACAGTGAGTTTTGGGCATAATACGGAGTCATCCAGGGTGTGAAATGGAAATCCTTATTGGGACCCGGCTTCGCCTCGCCAAATACGGATTTCTATTTCCCACCCTGGGTGAATCCGTATAGTATCTCAAACTGACTGTGTAACTAATACATATGTAATATAACCAAGTGGCGATCGAAACTAATATGGCGACAAAATGCTGTTATGAACTCATGCCAGCTCTAAAATCTGCCGTTATACTTTAGCAGTTCCTGTTTTTATTTGACCTTTAGATTCTATCAGTTGACAAATAATAGAAACATACAGTAGTTAAATTTATCCGTGTCCATCAATTTAGGCATTAGAAATTTAAGATATTTCCATTAAGACTCTGTCCTTACTAGGAACAAAAACTGCTAAATATGGGGTTTGAAGACAGGTTTTTTAATGTTCAAAAAATCTGTACATGTATATTCCTACGCGGAAATTAATCAAAAGTGGTAAAATGGTGATTAGGATTTGTCACTTAGTAGCTAAATAATTAATATTTTATTTCGTAAGAATAACGAAGAAATTACTCAGCATTTATTGTTTGCGCATAAAGTTCATAACTGGTGTTAAACAGCGCACTGCAATACAGACATATAACAAAGAGTCGCTTTAAAATAAACTGTATATTAAGCAATGTTTGAGCTAGTCTTAATCTCAAAGATTTGTATTGCTGTAAATGGCGTCACTTTCACCGGCCAATGTCTGGTCATCTTCGCTAGCCAAGTGTTTTCGGTCCACTCTGCTCCCCACAAACCCTTGGCAGATTAAGCGATTTAAACTGTGGCTGACAGGTGCGACATCTAGCGAATGCACTGAAATTAAACTACTGGGTTCAACCAATCGCGCGATAGCTTTCATAACCTACTTGATAAATATCGTAAACAAGACAACATGGCGGCTATCAGTGTAAAAATATCGGAGATACAGAACTTTTTTCAGATCCAACTGACAGAAAATCAAATTCGTGGGATAAAGGGCTTAGCGGCTGGCCAGGACGTTTTCGTAGGCACACGGACGGGAAGTGGAAAATCTTTAATTTACGAAAGTTGTCCAATTATCTTTGGCGAGTCGAGTGTGTGTGTGGTAATATCCCCACTTCTCAGCATCATGAAAGAGCAGGTGAATAGACTATCTGGTCTAGGTTTGAAAGCAACATATATTGGGAAAAAAGATTGCTGTATAGACGACGTTACGAGGGGATATTATCAGTTTGTCTTTGGAAATCCTGAAGTGCTGGTTGGAAACGACAAATGGAGAGGAATATTTCGACATCCCGAATTTTCTCAACGACACAAGTTGACAGTTATTGATGAGGCACACACAGTTTATCAATGGTAGTGTATATATGAATTAATACCTAACAGTATAAATACAGTTTATTTTATGATAATACAATTTAGAATACCCTTATAGGAATATTCATGCCCAACATTTCATGATTAAAAAATGTATTAATTTATTTGAATTTGAAATAAAAATAGCTAACACTTGTCAAGTAAGAGTGTCAAATATTTAAGCATTGAATCATTATTTCATGAAAGATATAGTAAATTGGCAAATAAATTATTAGTGACATAATTTCATCTACAAGGACTGACTGTTATTGCTATTATGTATTTCATAGGGGCGAGAAAAAGGATTCTGATGATGCCTTCAGGGAACATTTCTCAAAGATCGGCGAGTTGAGGTCCCTCAGTTTGAACATTCCACTACTCTCTCTTACAGCAACCGCAAGTCCGTCAAATAGGAAACGAATCCTGAAAAGTTTATGTTTCCGTGATAATCACATTGTAATAATTGACAGTCCTGACAGACCAAACATCAAGATTAATGTTAAATGTGTAAAAAATAATTCTGACATTAGTGACATATTTTCATGGGTTATTGACGAACTCAACTCAAGGAAAAAAATGCACAAAGAATTGTGATATTCTGTGAAAGCATTAAAGACTGCGCCGTTCTCTACACCATGTTCAGACGGAAATGTGATGCTTCTTTAGTACAAATGTTCCACAGCAAAACCGCAGAGCACATCAAGGAAAAAATTCGCATTGATATGGAGTCAGAAGATGGCCAAATTAGGGTCCTTATTAGTACAAATGCTGCAGGAATGGGAGTGAACTTTAAAGGCCTGCATAATGTTGTTCACTATGGACCTCCACGTGACCTTGACACACTAGTACAGCAAATGGGCAGGGCAGGAAGAGATGGTGAATTCTCTGTTGAATTAATTTTATACAAAAATCATAAGGGACATTTAAAAAAAATAGACAGCGACGTTCTTTCATTGATAAAATCAGAGGATCAGTGCCGAAGAAACATTTTGTGTAAAGCATACAACGCTCATTCACACATTTTTGAACACTTGCATGAATGTTGTGATTTTTGTGAAAAGACCTGCAAATGCTTAGACTGTCCTAGGCTATCTCATCCTGTATTTAATGCAATTGAGCCACAGGAAGAGGACGCATTTCAACGTGATGTGACTGATGAGAATAAGATAACTCTCAAACATAAACTAGAACTTTTACAAAGTAATCTACCTAAGTTATTTGGCAACAATTCGGAACTAAGTGTAGAAACTATTAAGTGTATTACTGACAATTGTCACAGAATATTTACAACAAGCGATGTGATGGAATATGGAACAATCTGGCTGCTCGACACTGCTGAACAAGTGATTAAGATTTTTGATGATGTATTTGATGATATTATAATATATGGTTCATCAGACTCTGAAAACGACTTCACTTGATGTATTAAGTTGTGCATATTGAAGTTTAATTTTGTCAGAATTTAATAAAAGATAAGTAAATTTCACAGATAAAATTTTATTTTATGTATATTTTCAATCACACTTAAATAGCCTACATCATGCAAGCAGAATTTTTAGCATGGTGTAAATTTAGAACCTGAATAGTTCTGAATTATTTTCTCTAGAAGTTATTCTAGTGATTATATGACTCACTTTAAGAACCCGTGAGAACCTCATTTTTTCAAAATGGAATAAGTTGGGTTTTTTTAAAGTTAAATTGATTCCAAAATTACTAAAAATTCAGCTTAAAAATACATAAAAAATTATAACAAGTCAGAATCTAGCTATTATTGCCCTTTATGTTGACTCGTTAAAATGAATTCTCAGTTCATATTAATTGATAACACACATTCACAATGTATAAACTTTTACATCATTTCAAACGATGCTCTCTCCTTTTGCTTACTTATCCAAATGTGCAGTTTATGAAGGTTTACCTTTTCAAAAACATCTTTTATGTTTTTGAAATTTTCAAATTGGCGCCCTTGAATGTTTTCAAAGATGTCACCTGCCATCAACTCCATCAGCATCAAATTTATGTCAGAAGATTTATCAGTCTTTGTCCTTGATTTACCAGAGGGTTTCATTGACACCTGATACCTAATATTCTCTCTCAGCTCATCTTGGATTTGACATGCTAATGCTGTAGTCTGGGCACTATTAAAGGTAAAGTTTGAACCCTGCTCTTTTATTTTCTTCTTTACTAGCTGAACACAAATTTCCACTAAGTTGTCATTTGGAATGTTTCCATCAATAGTTCCGTTAAGATTTGCTGTTGTATTCCATTTGTATTCAAAGGCTTGCTTAGGTGTTAAGATGGCCTGTTCATAGGCCATCATTCTCCACAGCCAAAGCTGATACTTGGTATGCCCGGCAACATTTGCACACAGCATTTCAAATTTTGCATTCAAAAATATCCGGTTTCCGTCGCCCATTTTATAAGCATCAGATGTATCTCTTAAGATAAGAGCAGCTTTCATGAACGACGACCGCCATACTGCAACCTTGTCCCCCTTTTTGGGTTCTTCTCGTGCAGCAGTAAGGAAATGCCAATTGTGTTCTCTCTCTAGATGGCGTTTAAAGTGTCCAATTGTCTTGTAGTTTTTCTGACACGTGCACATATACTGACTGGTGACGGCATCAAACATGCTATGTAGCCTGGCATTTTGTGCGTCTAGCCTGGCAGCTTCTTCAACCAAATCTTGGAGATGAGTTGATCCTGGGAGTTTAGAAATTTGAAAAGTTTCATTAGAACAAAATAAATGTTAACCGAACATAATAATATATAAATAGTGCCTGCTTGGGAGGGTACCAGTTGAAATTGACACCCCTCGAAAACCATTGAATATCAATTTCAACTGGTACCCTCCCAAGCAGGCACTATTTATTTTATTATACTGAATGTCTTTATTTTATAGCAAATTTTACTGCTTTTATATAGAAAAGACGTGAGTTCTACGGCGAACCGTACGCGCATAATATACGCGCATGTAACAATTCGTTCTATCGGCTTGTTGCCAAGTGTGTTGCTAACGCCGAGGGTATTAGAATGAATTGTCAACTGCGTCTAAACCAATCAGATTTTAGTATTTAACATGAAAGTATAATAATTACTATTATTCTATAAAACTTATACCTATGTGTCTCCTCAAAGATAAATAATAATTAGTATTGTTTTATAAAACTTATCCCTATGTGTCTCCTCAATGAATAATGTTCATGGAATTAACCTTGATTGATTTTTATGGTTAGATGGTTATGATTTTGCTATAAACTGCATAGGTGGAAAAGGAAGAAAATCGGCTTAAAAAAATGACTTAAATGTAAACTATGAATAATCAGCAGGTGAATTATGTGTTGTATTCAAAACAAAAAGCATATATTAGTCATATACTGTATTGATTTTCCTTGCTTAATTAATAGAATGTCATATTCATTATGAGAAAGAGAATCACGGTATGAACTTTGTACATGTTTCAATGGGGTTACATGTAATGTTAACCTTGCAAGTTGATATGTTTGTTGATCACTGCCTCAGCCAGATTTCTAAGCCATGATAGCTGCTCCTCATTTGAATACATTGATAAAATGTTGGGGTTCCACTGTTGAGGAGATCCATTTAGGTCATTCAGTCCCATAACATCCATTGTGGCCCCAAGTATAAATGCATCCAAAGCATCCTCCACAAAAGCATAATGAGCTCTATGAAAATTTTATGGATTATATGGATGTATAACTACATGTACAATTTTCAGTACACACCCCCCCCCCCCCCCAAAAAAAACCCCCAAAAATAAACACACAAAAAACAAACAAAACCAAAACAGACTGACAATAAAATATCTGTGTTTATCTCCTTAAGTTAGGAAAATTAAACCAATTAATAGACATACCTGTATGCTTCAACAACTTTATCTTTTCCAGTAACATCCACTCTGTGAATGACATTTCGAAGTTGATAGAGTGTTCCTTGTTCAAATGCAGAGGATGGTTTGTAGAACTCCTGGTATATAAACTAGTCAAGAAAATACAAGAGCAATTATTGATACATGTATCAGATTAATAAAATGAATTGCAAAAATATTAAATAATATCCCCGATATACATGTACTGACTACTGATATGAAATATATATATTAACAAAGTATGCCTTTTTAGAAAACATAATTCATCAGATTTTTACTTTTTATGATTGATGTGCCATAGAAAAAAAAATAGTTGATTCTTTTGAAGTAAATTTGACAATTCAAACATTACAAATTCTTTCACTTCAACTGTTAGTAGGCTTTAATTTGTGAACAATATGCAATGTTAGTTAAATTTCAAATTTCATGCAAACAAACCTGAAGCATCATACTAAGGCATTGCATAACACTTGGGAAATTGTATATAATGGATTAAAGTAAAGTGTTTAATAAAAAAAGTGGTGGCTAAACTACCAGCATCCATTTTCAATACCTATGCATTTTGACTGTGGAATCACTTATATGTGTGGGGGTTATTTTTTTTTTAATTCATTGTATTTTTTATATTAAACTTGAGGCTCATAGAATTTTTACTATCTTGTTTAAAAATGAATAATAAATTCATTTATCAAGGATGTAAATTCACAGGTGAGTATCCAAAAATCTTGAAATCACAAATAATAATAATTCTACAGTAATTCATCTAACTTGTAATAAAATAATGATAATGGAACACTTACAAGAGTAACAAACACAAGCAGAAACCATCCAAATAACCAACAACTCCAAAACAGGAACTGAACCAATTCTTAGAACAGGAACAGAATATCAACCAAGGGGAATACCAGCAAAAAGTTCATCATTCTGTGAAGGCCCTCTGGTCTGTGAATAAGTCCTCCCAGTTTGTAATAATCTGTTTCACAGTTCTGCATTGCGAGTTGTGCTGTGTATGCTCGCTCATTAGTAAGCACATCACCACCAAATACTTTCCTTTCTAAAACTTCTGCTTTTTCCCCAAGAGTATGTGCTATATACTTCTGATGAATGTGCTCCAATATGCTAATTATGTCATCATGCAAATTTTCATTTTTGTCAAGCAAATCAAGTATGAAATGAGTTGACTTTTTTGAGGTTTCCTCCATGAAAGGATGATCGATGTGTTTTGGAACACAATGAGCAAAAGACTTTAAGCATTTAACATGTCTTGTGATAACCTTCTGTATATGATGGTTCATGTTTCTTTCCAAAATATTGATGTCTTGGGCATTGGGTAAAAATGAATGGTTTGGTAGTGATAAAATGTCATGCTTGGGTTTATCATCCAGCATAGTTGAATCTAGCTCTCTTCGTTGTAAACCAACTAAGATAAACCAGTGAAAACTTTTCCTTTGATTTTCTTTTGTCATAGAAGAAGTCGATTTAAGAATGTCCAAATTGTCACCAATTATATCGAACGGGGGCTGAATTTCAGATTCTTTTAACTGACTTTCAATTCGAGAAATGTACTTCTCCCCATAACATTTTGTGGACTTGTCATTTGACTGGGCAACACAACTACTTGGATCTACCTCAAAGCTTGAGCACATGGACACAGCAGGACATTGTACCAACCCAACTTTAGTGAATATATTAAGTGGCAGAAGATGGCAAGCTTGTGGGACGGTAGATGTACATGTATAGTTGCATGAATCTGTTGTGTAGCATGACATATTTGACTTAGCAGTGGCTGTGTCACTGACGTAGGCAGTTGAAAAGTTCATGTCAAAGTATGAGTGCATTGTCACTCTAGAACATATACCTTGCTGACTGGAGTCTGTGAAATAACTGGAACTATCAGTCACATCTTGTTCATGGAGTGCAGATACCATTTCTTTGGTTTTCTTCTTGTTGCACTGAAGACTTGATTGATGCACCTGACATAGAATTGTGTTCTCTATCTTCTTCTTCTGAATGTCAATCAGTGAAACATGCTTCTTGTGAGTAGCTGAACAGCCCACAGAAAATCCAAGGCATCTAAGCAAATCTATTGTCTAATATGAAATGAAATGTAGATCATGTAATACATACTTATGTGCAATCACACATTAACACAAATCTAAATCTTAATTGTAATTTGATAAGGAAAACAATGGCAAGTGAAATGTTTAAAATCATAATGAATTTACATCAGTCTGAACATTAAATTGTTATCATACTGTCCAAATCTAATATGTTTCAAAATATAAAACCTACGAGGTAGGGTGATACAATCAACAATAAACAAACAAATAAATTACTTCGAGTAAATTAGCTGTTTAAATGATGATTACAGTGAGTAATGAATATCCTAAATATAATCCTTGTGTCCTGAATATTTTGAGTATTTTTTTCAAAGATTGCATTAATTTTAGATGAAAAAAGTAAAACTGGAAATGATTATTGTAAAAAATGAGTTTGTTTAGGGATTGAATTTTTAAGTCCTTAACCTTAGAATGAAGGTGATACTAGTGAGAATAATTGAATAAATGCACATACTTCATCAGTGGCTCCACCATGGTCTAATAACTGACCTACAGCATGGTGAATAAGTGACATATTTTGGTTTCTGTGGTGCAAAATAACTGCTGCTGAAGATACCAAAGCTACAGGCTTGGTAGTGTTCATAGTATCCTCCAGTATCTGGGAGAAGGCTGGAGCTTTCTCTTTCAGTTCATTTGCAATTTTTAGAAAATCAATTGAAATTATGTCCTCAGAGGTATTGCCCCTCAAAATTGAAGGATCATTTTTACCACAAAGAAGTTTACATTCTTCTTTCACACACTTTGAAAGAACTTTCACTGCCTTCTCTTTAAAGTTTTTAACTTTCACCAGTTTATTAAGAATGACCTCTGGTTTATTGCCTCTGACAATTCCCACCATCACACTATACAGTCCTTTCTCTCTTATTATTTTTGTCCGAACTTTTCTGTCATTTTGTCCTCTGTATGATATCTATAAGTTAATTTCAATATAATAATTATAATACATGTATATTGTTTGATATAATCTAAACTTGTGATTCTTTAACTATAACTACTAAAAGCTGATATATATGAACCATTCATGAGTACCTTGGCTTTCATTGGGGAGAACAGCAATTGTTGAGGCCGCTTTCTGGAGGAAGCTGAAGTTTCCATCCGCAACACTGTTTTCCTGGGTGTTCCAAGAATATGCACCTTGGATTTGCGTGGGGTTGGAGTGTGGAGAATTGTCCTTTTGGTGCGGTTAATACATTTTGTAGGGGTGACAGTATTTTCGTTGGGACATGTAACCACACGCGAGGAAATTCCAACTGAAGCCTTCGTTGATACGGACGTCTCTATTGCCCTCGACGATAGTTTATTTACAGTATTTTTGTTCCGTAATTCTTGTAATATGGAAGCTTTTTCCACAGCTAATGCGTTTAACTTATTTTCAACGTCAAAGTCAATTTTCTCTAATTTGTTCAATTTGTTGAAACATACATAACACAAATAATGGGAATGTCCGTCATTTTGACTCGGGCTGTAATTCAGAACTTCTGTCAGTTGTTTTAAAACCTTAAATGATGATGAAAAGATTAATCGCCGGTATTTTAATGGTACCGGACCCCAACACAGTCGGCACATGCCTCCACTTACGGAGGCAGCCATTACTGTTTTTGCATGACGTATTTGATTATGAGAGATATCTTTTCATTGGATCCAAGCTTTACCCTTGGAACCAATGAAAATTAGCCACAGTTTTTATCGCTAAATCTGTCAAGGGTTTGTGAGGAGAGGTACGGATCAGAAACCCTTGACTTGGGAAGATGATGTCTGGTATACAGAACCATCTTCCTTTACGTCCAGCCCTGTGTACATTTCTGTTTGATCAGTATGCTGAATATTTTCATTCGAATAAATTGGCGTTGTGTCGATGTCACCAGATATTCGTCTACAGCTACAAAAGCAACGGAATGCATTTTATTGCATATTCCAAAAAACTATACACATTTTTTGCATGTCTTAAACTAGATTCTGTTGTTCATAGTAAAAAAAATAAGTTCATCTAAAAAAAGGAAATGGGCAAAAATGATACCATGATGCCGTATTTAAATGATTGTTTATGAACAAAAATCTTTTTTTTTTTCAAAATGGAATTAAACTCTTAGTACATCTACTTGGATAACAGGAATTGACACGTTTTACTCTCATTTGATTTTTATCATAGAACTTACTTTCTAAACAACAGGATAGACAATATCACGTTGGCTAATAAAGAGACACCAGCAATGGTACCTAGTGCAGCGATTACTTCTTCTTTGTTATCTGATTTTGTCATTTGTGTGACAAATGGTATGACTGTTGACACATTTTCAGTCGAGGTTATCTTTTCGGTCAATGTGGTTATTTCCAGAGTCGGTGTTGTCGTTTCTACATGTGTTGATGCTAATGTCTTTGTTGGTGTGGTTATTTTCTGAGTTAATGAGGTGATTTCTTTGGTCGTAAATGTTGTTTTATCTCTTTTTGATATCAATGTTTGACTTGTTAGTGGCCCCATCGAAGTAGACGTAATTTTCTCAGTAGATGATGTTGGCGTTTTAGCCGTTGATGTTAGTTTTTCAGTTGTTGATGTCGTTGTTTCAGGTAACACCGTGGTCGATGTGGTAATTTTTTCAGTAGATGTTGTTGGCGTTTCAGTCTTTGATGATAGTTTTTCTTTTGTGAATGTCGTTGATAGCAATGATGTTGGAGTCAGAGAAGTTTTGTCTGTAGTTGACATTTCCTCAGTGGATGAAGTTGTTGTTTCTGATAATGTGATTATTCTCTCAGCTGTTGTTGATCCTGATGAATACAACGTGCTCTGTGTTGTTGCTGCTTGCAGGTCTGTTCATATGTTGTCATCAAGAAAGAGTAAAAAAACCAAACGGATGTACTACGCACAGCAATAAAACTAAATAAACAATATCATTTCGTTAAGTATGATTGGTTTTCATCTTTGAAGGATATCTATGTAAACATTATTGACATATTGTTTCTATCAAAATATCGATTCATATAACTCTTGATTTGTTTCATATTGGTCTTTTTGTTGTGCATTCCATATTTCTAAATCATTAAAGAAAAGTATTTTTACACTATCAATTATTATTATATTTTATTAATCTATGTTTGCAGTAATAAGTTTAACTTTTACACGCGTAATAAGTCATGATTCGTGTTGTATGCATGTAGTACATATTTTCTCACTCTAATATGACCTCTTGTAACATTGAAAATGAGCAAATTATTCATACAAAGTCATACAAAATAAAGTGGTTTTATATTCGCTACCACGGCATTATCTTATTTTTGCAAAGGTAATATAATGTCATACCATGAACGTAGAACATCCCCATATAGAAAATTGCGAATGTGACACAAATCTCCATTACGTTTTATAAGCGTTATGATTGTGGTCCTATAGTTTCCCAAATCTTTTTTTTTTCAATAGCATCGACACTGATGTGCTTTTTTTACAGACAAAGAGGAACATCATACTTCCTTCTTCTTTTATAAGACTGATTTTTTGTAATTGCTTTTCGGTTAGCTAGATGCATTCAAGAGTAACGAGTGAATGTTAAATAGCACATGTCCTTATGACTTAAGTTCAGACACAACAAGGGCCATGTAATCAAATTTTATCATTATCACATTAAAAACTTTACGTATCATCGGCTGAATTTGACTCGTGCTTTTTACCCGTGTTTTGCCATTATAGATAATTTGAGCTGGGATGCGCATTTTTTAAAACCACTGATGTGAAGCATAGAGTGTTTTGAAAAATTATAAATTCTGTCCTTTTATATTTCAGTTTACTACGAGGTTTTTATCTTTGGAGATATCGAGTATTTATTGAGCAAGTAAAGAAAGAAAAAGACATTAAAACGTATTTAATTTTCATTGACTACATTGACCAAAGGTTCTGTTGTATGGAAAGAACAGAGAGCGTATAATTGTAATCAATTCAGTCATATGTGAGATGTGATTTCGTTTAAAAACAAAGTTCATAGTTTTAAATCCGCTTTAAATATGCATTTCTTTAAATTTTTTAATCAAGCAAATATTCATTCGGTATCGCAGGCGCAATTAAATAAAATCATTAGCATCTTATCCATACTGTTTTATGGTAAACAATGCATTTTGAATATAATTACATGTATAAGTCAGATAAATTTTCAATTTATGAGAAGTTTTCATCTACACGTACGTTTTTATCAATTCTTTACATGTGCTATTACTAAATTAACCTTTACTATCATTTATTATTACCTAATCAAAGGGATTTTGTTGTATTATTACAAATTAAATATTTGCGTCTATTTTTAACTGCCGGTCAATAGACTGCGATCTATTAGACCGCCGGTCAATAGACTTCGATCTATTGGACCGCCGGTCAATAGACTGTGATCTATAGGACCGG
Source organism: Magallana angulata (assembly GCF_025612915.1). Classification (NCBI taxonomy): domain Eukaryota; kingdom Metazoa; phylum Mollusca; class Bivalvia; order Ostreida; family Ostreidae; genus Magallana; species Magallana angulata. The sequence goes on from NC_069115.1 coordinate 33,474,467, forward strand.
CAACGTATTTCAGAACGCAGGTATGTTAATGTTACATCCTTTCGATAGTTCTCGGGGAATGTATATTCCTTTACATAGACGCTGTTTTTAGTACTTGGTGAAACCAAATTCAATGTTATCAAAATGGAGTATCAAATATTCAACAGTTTTAAAGCCTCATATAAGGTAAAAGACTATTTAAAATCTAATGGGTTGAAGACTCCCCCTTCTTTGTGTAAACTAATATTAAACTGAGAGTTTGTAATGCATGCACTAGGTTTTGTGCATGTAAAAGATATAAAAAAAATCTTAGTATATTACATAATGGCACTAAAACCATATGCAATATGCAAAATTGTAAACCCCGAAAACTAAAAAAGGAATTAGGTGATAAAACAAATATTTAATGCTTGAACAGTCAATAGACCAGAATTTTTTCCCTTGGTGAAGGGAACAGCTGTTCCCTGCACCTCGGGAAAAATATTCTGGTCTATTGACTGCTCAAGCATTAAATAATTGTATACTGTCAGAATTCTTTTCAGTGCAAAAACCCGTAATGATTCATGTTTGTTCAGACCACGATTTCAGGAGTAGGTGAAACTGTGATGGGCGGGGGGTTAGATATCTTTCATAGCAATATATAGAAGTACATTTTTAAAATCTTCTCAATAATCATTCGGCCAGAAAAGTTGTAATTTGTATTGAAGCGTCATAAGGTAGAGTGGGTTTATTTCTTGCTTTTTTATTTCAAATCAATATTCCCGAGGGTAGCTAGGGAACACAACGAGGGGGGGGGGGTATTTACATAAATGATAGTAGAATATATAGGAGACTCCAAAACCATTTTGCTAAAATAGCTGTAACTTTCTTGGAGCATTCTTATAAGTAATGATGATTCAAAAATTGTTAAAATCGTGATCCCCAGGGATAGGGTGGGGTCATAATAGGGGTGAAATTTCCACATAGGAATATATATATAGAAAAATGTTTTTAAAATCTGATGATAAAAAACTTCAGGCCAGGAAAGCTGCAATTTAAAGCAACCGCTGATTTTGTATCTGAAAGATGATAGTTCATGTTAACTCATTTTTGATTTATTTTTATCATGTTGTTTTGAAGTAATTACATAACTGCGAATAAACTTTATTTACTGACGTTTTCATTTCAGAGTATACTGGGAGATTGAAAATTCACTGGGGGCTACATATATTTCCTGTTGACAATTGGAAAAACAAATTACACACCATTTATTAAAGATCCACTTAAATGCGTCTAAAAAAAACAATAAAAAAATAGTGTTCAGTCTTATAAGAAGAAAAAAATTGCGTTTATTATTTACATTATCTGTTTAAAATTGTGTATTTACACCTAACCAATAAACTCAAAATTTAGACTAAAGGTAAGACAACCCAGATTCTTATTTGAGTCATATTTCTTTGTAAATATAAAATTTTAATATGAAATTTTTTCACTACCGGTGAAAAACTAAAAAAAATGCATACTGAGTAAAAGGGTTCCTCGAATTATAATATTATATATAATACCTCCTCTTCTGTAAATGTTTGTGTATGTATTATATTACATTTATTTCTTCCAGGTATGATTTCCTATTTTTCTTATGGAAATTGATTCATCTCTAACCAGTATTTTGATTGGTTAACACCTTCAACAAACTAAGACAAATCACGGACTGAACAAAGTGATCATTTTATTGTACATGTATAAAGTCAGACTTAAATTATCATGACGATTTGGCATTATCTTTTATCTAACGTACTGATTAAGATTAATTTAGTTATCGGGGATAATGCAGTTTGTTTGCTTGTTTGTTTTGTTTTGTTTGTTTTTGTTTTGTTTTTGTTTTTTTTTTTGGCAATATCCCTACCGTTATATCACGTATGAATCACCAACAAAAGCATTTCATTGTTTGAATATTCTATCAATCAAAACAAAAAGGTATGAAAATAATCAAACGATAAGATATAACTATTTAGCACACTGAAGTTATTTACGTGTACATGTATAAAAATACTAAAAAAGATATGGCATAAAATACAAAAGGCGTACAAGTTGCCTCGGCAGGCGTCAGAATGATGCATAAAAATTAAAACATAAATATAGCATTTCAATAGTGAGTTTTGATTTATTTAGAAATAAATATAAAATCAGATTTATATTAACGTGATCATTAATTAAGTTGTGATAAATAAAAAATATTCAACGGGTATAAACCACGTAACCCATGTAAACGACAGGCGTTATAAGAATAAGTATGAGTTACATTGTATCAAACTTTACAGTACTTGAACATTTTTGCTAGGCCTAATTTTGTGCTTAATAATGATTATTACATTATTTTCTATGAATATTTATGAAGTAAATTGAAATACAATTAAATGTATAGAATACGGGAAAAAGACTTTAAAAAAGATCTTTAGGATCCTGCCAGGCGTTTTTCCTCGTCATGGATGTTTTATAACGACCCTAAAAATGGCCGCAGCCTTAGATACACCATTAGAATAGCGTGTCACTCAAGCCGTTTGCGCCCCCCCCCCCCCCCCCCCACACACAAACACACCCACTCGGACGCTTTAAGAAGTTCTTTTAAAACATTACACACTCAACAATAAAAAGAAAAGGCAAGTTCTGTGTTTGTTAATTGGTGAGAAATATGTGTCATCCTGTCATATTCCTTAAGTCTCAACATCTATCTGAAAGTTGCATAAATGTGTCGCAACCTTGCGCGGGGTATCAGACTACCCGCAAGTCTTATCATATCAGTCTATACACTAATAATCAACTATGCATTTGTTTTGCAGCTGTTTTTACTTTTTAACCAGAATTTTACCAGGAGTGAATGCATATGTTGCTATCTGAAATTCTTCTTAAATTAATATTAATATACATGTAATTATTAATTTTACTCAAATCATAGATCTGTGATCAAATAATGAAAAAAAGACCAAATGAAGATATTTGTTTATTAATCTCATTAACAGACGCGTAGCACAGCAAACGGAAGGTCTAAAAGGACCTAATAGACAATTTGAACAAAAAAGTATATACTTAATAATCAGACACATTAACCGAGTAGTCGATGAATAATCAGTCACACATTTTACTGTTCAAGATCAAGAAAGTTTATGAATGTTTATTAAGTCATCTTATCACAGTCACAAATTTCAGTGTTTAATTAAGAACAAAAACATGGGCTTCAAGTCCTCTTCTTTACACAAAGACCTAGGCCTGGCAATCTGTATGCAAGCGTATTTATCTTGTCTATAATATAAATTCGGAATTATATTCATAGTATGAATGCAAAAACTGTGGTGTTTGCTATGTAAAATATGCAGTGTTGGATAAAATTAATTTCTATGAATATTTCAAATGATTGGAAAAAAAACATGGTTCTGCAATTCAATTCAAGCTTGCTTATATTATGTTTAAATGCGTTAAGAAGGCTTTGTGGTAAAATATTATATGCATCAGGTCGTCCTTTTATTTTGAAATTTGGTCTGTTTAATTTATAAACTATCACTAAGTAAAGAAAAAGTCCGCAAGCTATAGCTTTAAAATTTGAAAGTTGTCCTTTTCCTTTACATAGAGCTCTTCTTTTTTTTAAGGAGACAAATAAGTCTTAATAGAAGCCTAGTACGGACCTTGACGGTCACTCCAGTACCACAACTCTTAGATGGACCTGTCAGAGGGTCTCGATTTCTCATTTGTAGCTTCCGATGACGTCTTAACGCCTTCCGGTACTCCTCTTGCTGTAACCCCGCCTATTATTCTTAAATGAACAATTTTATAACAGGTTATAATGTTATAACGAGACGAGAAGGGAGGGGGTTAGAGTCGGTACAATCTCGGACTACCTATACCCTAGTTCCAGGGACCAAACATTTTAATATTCAGTTATAATTATAATGCATAAAACATGCATACGGTTTATTTCTACAAGCACAATGCAAACACTAGCATACAACGCACGGGGAATAAGAGTAGATTTCCTAAAACAGAAATCATGCATCTATACTAGTATATTGAAATAAAAAATTCAAATATTTTGTTTTATACATTTTTCATCATTGGTACTTGGAGATTACCATTTGTTTTTATTTTCTCTCAATCAGGCTTCGCTAATTAATAATCAAAGAAAATTCCTTTCAAAAATCCGGAAATCATCTGAATTTTTCGGATTTTACAATCTTGCGCATGCGCATTATGCGCATTACATTTACGATAAATCACGGGATGCACTTTAGTTTATGTTTCCACAATGTCACATTTGCATGGATAAACTAAAAAACGATATTACAAATAATTGTAAATTTTCATTAAATCTGCTATATATTCTGTTCATGAAAGAAAATACGGGAGATATTAACTCTAACTCATTGCGTTTAATATGAAAAATTCCGAGAGTTCATAATGTCAACATGGTGTGCAAATTTTATGTATATATTTCGTAAATGTCCGACATAATATGCAATGCCAACCCGTGCACGCACGGGTCAAAGTCTAGTAGTTTATTAAGCCTTAGGGCTAATTCAATTTACCCTTTGGTTTGCAAGATCAATTTACAATGTAGAGTTGTTAACGACATACAAACCGCATTTTCAAAGATTTTCAAAGAATATTTTTTTAAAATTTTTATGGGAGTAAAGAATGTCCACATTGGCTCCGCCCTAAGGCCCGAACACCTGACCATGAATTTCATAAATTTGGTCAAGGGCTTTATGGACATCATAAGTTTTCCAAAATGTGTAGGAGTTGAAAGAAAGCTGCCCATGGGGCGTATGTGAGGACACCAAAGACAACTTTTTTATGGCCGAGTACTACACAGGCAAAGTGAAAAGGATTTAGTGTTGCTTGTAAACAAACTTTTTGCTAATATTTTGATTAAAATTTACTATTTGACAGTGATAATTTATTTTGAGTTACTTGTAACTGTAAACGTTTTTGTATACTAGTATTAAAAAAAAATACAGTCAATAGATGCGTTCAGGGTTCAACAGATTGTTACCATTGGCATGTTAGGTCACCAACGGATGCAAATGGTTGCAATCGGTAGCAATTGGTTACCAACGTGTACCATCGGTGTACTTTCGATTTTAAACGAGGTCACCAAATCTACAGCCTGCCTAGAGCTTAGGCAAGTTTGGTGCGTGACGTCATCAGAAGAGTTCAACATGGCGGGACTGGAGAAATCACTAGGCCTCGGCGAAGATCTTTTTCCGATTGCTCTTGATATCGACAGCAGAAAACAAACATTTTTAGTCAAACAGTCGGCAGCAGCATTCATTTCTGAGAGTATGTATTTATAAAGTATTTTTACTTTCCAATTTAGCTACGGTGTTTATGTTTGTAGGCTTATACACGTATATACATGGGTTGATTTAATCCGAGATTCCTCTGATTCTAACCCCTGAAAATGGGATTAGAATCGGAGGAATCTCTGATTAGGGTAGATCTGGACTATGTGTTATGAACGCTTTTAACTCCATAAATGATCTGACTGTAGATATATCTGATGAGTTATTCACATACAACACGTGCACGTTTGTTGACAGACTACAGAACTATAACATAGGTCCACGATTTTCAATTTTACACATATAGTAATCTTATTTTTTAATTAAAAACAAATCTTATGTTATTAACTTGAAATATCAATTTGATGTAATTTGTAATAAATGTATATATACACACACCTCTTATTGTATGTTGATTAAAATTAGCAATATATGATTAAATAATTTAAGCTATTTAATTATTTCTGCCACATTTTACCGTCAATTCTACAAATATTTTTATGCTAATCTTCTGTCTTGAAACTAGATATGAAATTGTTTTGGTCTCTTTTCCTTGTAGATAATTATATATTAGGAAAGGCTGGTTATATTAAATTGTTTACAAAAACATCAATGCCAGGTGTGTTTTGAGTAAACTTTATAATACCATGAATTTTCATTTCTTATTTACAGATTATGAGGATTTCAAGAAAGCCATTCAAAACTATTTCTTCCATAAAAAGGAAAGTGCATCCCTCATGGAATATCTCAGCAATGTGGAAAGTTTGACGAAAGAGTACCTAGACAAAAGGTCTGCAGGTCCAAGTACCAGCAATGAGCCCACGCCTAACAGAAACACTAGCAAGGATGATGCATGTTCATCCACTAACCCCAAACCAGGATCAATGAATACGATGATACCCCATGCTTTGGGAATGACTGCAGTGAGGACAACGTGGACACAGAAAAGAAGGGAAGACTAGAATGGGGTATCTACATGTCCAGAAAACTTCTTTCCATCTACAAGGAGAATGCAGACACATTGCAGACAACCAGAAACAAAAGGAAAGTATGGGATGAGATAGTTGCAGCCCTCCCTCAAGAGACCTCCAGAAATATTAACATCACAGGGGAGCAAGCAAGAGAAAGGTTTTATACTTTGAAAAGAGGATACAGAAAATATGTTTTGGAATCAAATAAGTCAGGAAACAAGAGGCCACGACCTTTCCTCCTTGAAAAAGAAATGGAAGAAATTCTTGCGAAAGACCAGACATTTGCTCCAGTAGCAGCTAGAGGCTCTCTTACTAAAACTGGCACTGAGGATTCAGATGAGGAAGAGGATGACGAATCACAGGTTAACACAACTCCGCCCCCAGAAAAAAGGAGGAAGAACAAAACAGAGGAATTGCGCAAAATCTTATAAGAAAGGGACGACAAGTTTTTGAATACTCTCCGGGAAATGCAGGAATCGCAAAATGCTGTTTTGAACAAAATAATTGAAAAGCTTTCTTAAGCTGTCAATTTGGTAAGATGCACATGATGCATGTATGAGTAATTTGCGCATGTTGCAATGCCCTTTATTAATTATTTTTCTGCAGCAAGGAAAGCTATTCTAATATATGTTATACACTGTAAAGTGTTGCATACAATCGATCATGTTCATGAAATTTGTTCATCTTTTATTTTTGTAACTTTATTTCCTGATAAATTTTGTTATACAAAATTGTGCATAAAAACGTTTAACAAAACATATGTTTTCTGTTTTTGAAACAACACATCATGTCTATTGTTGAGTGGCTAACTCTAAAATTCAATTTAATTGAACAAGATGCTGCATTATGTCATTTCGTAGTCGTACACCATTCATTTGATAGCCACTAGGTCTTGATTCTGCATCATCACAAGCATGGTTGTCGGTGTTATCATCAAACAGATCAAAATTTTCCTCATTCATTTTGATGCAAATATTGTGTAAAACACAAGCTGAAAGAATGGTTTTGACAATCAAGTTCATGTCACAAGCATCAAATCTAAGCAGACGTCTAAATCTGACCTTCAAAAGCCCAAAACTTCTCTCAATAACTTGTCTAGTCTTGCTGTGACACACATTAAAGAGACGTTGGCCTCTTGTTAAGTTACCAAAGTCTCTAAATGGTGTCACAAGCCAGCCTAGGAGTGAAAAAGCTGAATCCCCTAATAAATAGAACCCTGGGGAAAACAGATTATCCGACTTAACAAACAATTCTGATGATCTGAGTACAGACGCATCGTGGGTGCTGCCTGGATTGCCCGTCCAAACATATGTGAATTGCAAATTTGCATCACATGTAGCTAAAAGTACCACTGAATGAAACTTTTTTCTATTATAATACGCATTACGATTTTCGCTGGGAGCCTTAATAGGAATGTGCGATCCATCAACTGCCCCAAGTACATTGAGGAATCCCGAGATCTCTCCAAATGCATCACTTGTCTCCTGGGCTTTTGCACCACGAGGCCACTGTATAACAGATGGCATTATATCGTCCACTAGTGTTCTTGCAACTCTTGAAATACTCAAGTGAAAGAAACTTTTTCCTACGTCAAACCTATCCGCCATTGACCGGAAACTCTCCAGTTTACCTATTGGTGGATGATTGAAAAAAAAAAGATGTAGATTACTAGATTGTACAAATGTTTGTTGAAAGATTAGACATTTCAATTTGTTAGTAACGGAATATAAATGATGATAATTACTTGCATTGATATAGCAAATTATACAATTTCAGAACCCACCTATGTACCATAGGAACATTAGAGTATCCTTAATAGGGTCAACTTCTGGCCCATGTGGCTTGTTGTACGTTTCACAATTGCCTATTTGCGTCGATAAGCAATCAAAAGAATCTCTTGTAAGTCTGAAATGACTTCTAAATTCATCAGGCATAAACCTTGGGATAATTTGGTCATAATAGTGTCTTTTTCTTGTGATCTCCGCTTTTTGTTGTAGAAAAGTTTCTGCAAGCATGCTTGTGGTGCTAATATGGTTAATCATTGCGAGATAATTTTGACCACTCTGTGTTTGTATAGATGTTAAAACTGCTCTAAGAATTCACTTATTTTTGTCGTCCATTTTTATTGGTTTAAAATGGTAACAATTGGTGACCAACTGTAACCAAGGGATACCATTTGTTTTAATTTGACCAAATATCGTCCATAGTAGTACAGGTAAAAATTGCTACAAATGGTAGCATTCGGTTACAATTGGCTACCATAGTTCACCGATGGCAACCAAATGCTGCCAGTGGTCGTTTCCAAATCCACCAATGGTACAACTCTGACCGCACCTAAAGTTAATAAGTCAAATACCTCAGCATCAAACCATCTATACTTTTAAATTAAGGCATTTTGCAAATAAACTAAAAAACGCGAACACCAGAGTACTTGCTTACACCTTTGGTATTTCAACACATGCGTGATGATGTCCGTAAGGTATAAATTTAATTTTAACTGATTTCTTATTGCGAAATTAATCAAAAACCTACTTTTATTTTTGATAAACAAGCCCAAAATAGCAAAAATGAGAGTAAGGTGGTGGACACGCTTTGGCGGATCCAAGTCAGGGATAGTATAATTGCAATGAAATATTATTGAATGGTTACGTAAAGAGTGAATATATTTACTGTGAGCCTATTTAGAGAATACATTGGAGTTAAGATTTGACAAATGTTGAATAAATAAAATGAGTCAATTCGTTTCTTTAGTGGGCGATTTTAGTTTTGATACCCATTCGCTTGAGAACTTTTCAGAACGGGGTAACCAAGAACGCGGAATTGACTAATTGGCAAAAAGTGTAGGACGAGTTCATCATGCATCGCGGGCAGATACAACATGTACCTTGGATCGGACTTTTATTAATACAAACGTTGATAAATAAAATGGAACAATTAATGCGATTTTAGTATTAATGGAAAGAACTTTCCAGAACAGGGTGCCGCCCAGAAATGGGTGGACTAATTGACGTCATGGCCCTATATATAGGGCGAGTTAACATATCGGCCATATACTTTGAATATTACAACTTTGCAATTGGTTAAAAATATGTATGCAAATAGATAATAATGCATAACCTAACGTGTTTCAATTTCATACTTTTTTATATCACGACAGATGTAAACCTTGGTTGTAAACCTAAGACATAAATTTGTTAACATTTATGAACAGATTATTGTATTCTACGTACACTGTATTTTTTCAAAGGGGATGCCTCCCCCCGAGATTGTTTTTTAAAAACAGTCTTTTACATGTATCTGAAATTCTAAGTTTTTATCCCCGTCCGTTCCTATAAATCTGCAATGCACTTTGTTTTTTACTTCAATTTTAAAGAAAAAAAATGGGACAAAGTATATGCTAAAAAGGAACAAAAATATGGTTCAACATATTATGCATTATATGATAATAATGTGTAAAATGTTAATTTCCGCGCTTGCACGGGGTATCATCTAGCAGTATAAAATAAATATCAAAATCATTAAGAAGTCTATATTAAACTATTTCATAATGGTTTAAGGACTTGGTGAAATGTTTTACTTTTCCCCCACATTTCAATTGAGTTGTCTGAATTCAGTTTTTAAAAACAAAAATTAAAAACGAAATTGTCACAAACATCGAAATATTCATATTTGTTAGAATAAGGGTAACACCCTATTTCAGGAGGTAGTGATAAAGAACTAAACACCTGCTATGATCTCAACATTTGACATTGAAATTGGTTCAAGGTCACTGCACACTTTTTGCATAAAGAAGAGTGGGCCAGACAGAGCTTAAAGGAGGGTATATATGCTTAGAATTTTTTCAGAGTAATCTGATACATGTATGACTTTCATTAGATGAACAGATGTTTGGATGGATTAATGTACATACGAACAGATCACTATAGGTCACACACAGAGCACGACCCTTATTTATAATTATTAAAAATTTGTTGGCATTTCTTTAAAAATTTTCTCAAAAATCATTAGGCCAAAAATCCTGAAATTTGTGTGGAAGCATCCTTACGTAGCGTAGACTTAAGTTTGTTCAAATCATGATTCTTAGGAGTAGGGTGAGCCCACAATCAGAAAGGGTGAATTTTAACATAGGATTAAATAGAAAAAAATTCAAAATGTTCTTCTCGAAAAAAGTTTGGCGTTTAACATGAGAATATGTGGAGAAAATTTTGAATATCTTTTTTTATACAAGAATTACTCTACTAACTTGTCAAGATAAATTGTTCTGATTTCATCAGAGTTATGGCTACAGTTGCGCAGGTGAGCCATGAGGCCCTTAGGCCTCTTGTTTGCCTAACTGATTGCTATGGTATATGGTAAGAAAGATCACAATGCTACATGTTCATGTATTCATTCAGTGCGAAAAAAAACCAGTTGACTTGATGTTAAATTTTTATTTAAAGAATGATTAAGGTATCAAAATATATTATGGAAATTATTACTCATACCAGTTATAAAAATTTTTCTAATATAAATTATCATAAAATCCTTTGTCATCTTCTTTGTCAATCCCTCCAGTTATTGTATATATATATATATATATATATATATATATATATATATATATATATATATATATATATATATATATATATATATATATATATTTAATATATAAACATGCAAATGTTCTTGTAAGTAATGATCCATGTGTTGATTAATTATATGAATGCTTGTATTTTTCTTAGCTGCAGAATAAAAATAAGAGTACTTCTAATTATAAATATGCTGGTCAGAATCAAATTGTTGTAGTTTCCATTTTTCCATTGCTTATATAATATGCCAATTCACTCACTCAAACAACTTGAATTTTTAATTCATGGATGAACTCTTTTTCTTTAATTAAGGCAATAAATTTCATATTATTAATAGAATACCAGAATATGTATGATAATAGCTATACATTTGCACACATTTTTTTTATTACATATTTAATTAGTTTCCAATTGGTTTTCTTGTGTTTATTGCTTTTCTAGTTTGTTTTCATACAGGGATTGAAGGTACTAAAAGGGGAAACAACTCATATATTTTATATTTAAGAAAACATTAAATTTAAAAGCACATGCATGTAAAATAAGTTCCAGTGCTATTGTACTTGATATAACTGGTATTTTTCTGTAATTTGTGAATTTTCTCAGTAATTCATATGCATAACAAACCTGAAGTCACAAAGATCCATCAAGTCCAACTGCACTACATAAACATGATAAGGCATTGGATGGGATTCGGAAACACTAATAGAGGTTCATATTAGATGTGTACTTACAATATCTATGGGTCATAACAAAAATAAGGATAAATCTTCAAGATTTCGGGGAAAAACCCCACTTTGTTGACATGCTGTTTCAACACTTCTCTTTTTGAATCCTCAGCACAAAAGAGCTCTAAATTGTAAGGGGAGATAATCAATTTTCAAAAAATGTAATCATTTTTTAATTTATTATTTCACAGCAATAAGGATAGCTTCCCCATCATGGTTTTACATTTTTTGATAGGTGAAGGATTGATGATTTTAACTCTATACTTCTTAAATGTTAAGCTTGCCGCATTTTTAATAACACTGCAGTACAAATGGCCTATTTTGATAAAAAAAAATGAAGTTTGGGTCCAGTTTCCATGGAAACTGGTCAGTATATAGACACTTTGGCATAGCATTTTAGATAGTTTAATAAGGTCTACATTCTGGAAAATCTTCGGCCAAATCCGTTTCTACGTGTGCCGAAAAAGTTTAAATGCTTACAGAGAATGGCTCATAATTGAAATGTATATACATGTATAGATTGTAAATAAACTGATTAGAATAAGCATAATTAAAACTTTGAAAGAGAAAACATTGAACAAGTGTACTGAGATATCTGGATCACTTTTATTTTGAAAGTGGGAACTTCTCCTATATCTTAAGCGTAATGCCTGCCCATATTAATGAATTATGACCCTGCACCATTATATATACCATATATATATATATATATATATATATATATATATATATATATATATATATATATATATATATATATATACTGACAAGACAGCATTAAGAACTAATAATTCGACATAGATTTTCAATAATTTTTGGCCCAGCTAGGTCACTATATAGTCTCTCATATGAGTCATGCAATTGGTATAAACAATATTGAATCTATCGGAACTAAAGCTTTGTTAGAGTAGCATGTATTCCTTGGCATTCATTCAATGGGTATTTCCAGCTTTCTGTTTCTACCGGGGCTCGACAAGGGGCTTAAACTGTTTATCTAAAATTTCAAACACATACATTTATGATCTATCTTTAATCAAAACAAAAATAACAAAAATAAATTAAAATATTATTAATAAATTAGATTACAAATAACAATATACAAAGTTAAATCAATATCGCGACCCTTTTTGTACTCCAGACATGCAGAGAAAAGTGCGCATGTGTCATCTTGAAAGGTTGTTTTAGACAACCGATGAACATTTTTAATTGACGTTTGGCTTGTTCACACAGGTAGGGGTTTTATGTTTTTATCTCGTTTTTTCGTACCTTACATGGTAGAATTCATGTAAAACAGCAAATTTTGCCTCGAAGTGCCACTGATCAATTTGTTCCTTCTTCTTTTTTTTCCCTGCTAAGTATTTGTACTGACATGTTTACAGCAGCTTACAAGAAAAAGACAACTTTGATATCTAAAAAATCGTAGTCAATGCTGCTGTTTTTATGAAAACGAATCATTTGTCTGTACGATTACATTAATTATTAAAATAAACAGAATTATGGAAACTTGTACAATTTATCGATTTCTATGCGTTTCCAAGGCTAGATTTTAAGCAATATAAACAGGAAGTAAATTTTGCCAAAACATGTTTGTTGCTACGGAGAAGGAAATGGGACATTCTAGAATTCCAAAAACCAACAAATCAATAGGCCTTAACAATCACCTGAGTATCAAAGCACATGCACAGATATGATGAGGATTCTCATAAATGCACTTAATTAAGCAAAAGGAAGGAAATTAGTTAAATCTAAAATATGAAAATGACCACCCCTTTCCTGCATGAATCTTGTAACATGGACAACGAAACCTAATATCTTGGTGAACAACTTAAAGATGATAGGGTGCATGACCGAATATTGAAAAGGTGCAAGACTGATAAGAAATATTTTCCCTTTCTTTGCTTACTTTTAATATAGCTTTATATACATGCTTATAGGTGTTCATATGTAAACCAAAGTTGGCTAGAATATATTTGGAACAACCCCCACCATCCCCAAACCAACACTTTCCCCCTTAAGGCATTTAAACGAATAAAAATAACTGAGAAATTGCTTATTTTATAGTTCTATGTTACATCCCCCACGCACCCACACAAACTCTTGCCAACGGCTTTTATGTTATCTTTAATTTTGATAAAGAACTTTACTTTTTCTTTTTTTTCAATATGTACTCAAATAAAAAAGATTTGAGAAAAAATCGGTGACAATGCGTGCCAAACCTTCTTTACATGTGCTTTAATGCTTACAGAGAATGCATTTTAAAGAAATCTTATCAGCAAAGGGGTATTAAAACAATTTTTTAAAAAATCACAAATGTATATAAGGAAATATTCATAACAATCAATCTTCCTTTACATTTCATACTTGTCAAAGAATAATAAATGATATTTGAATAACAGGGAAACTTTTACTTTTTACATACATCAATATTACTTATCGACTGCTTATTGCATAGCTACTGTAACATCAATATTTCCTGTTTTAAAATTCAATAAAAAAAATTCTGTTTTACTTTTTTCTTCTGGATGCCTACTTAACCACGTAATATATGTTTATCGACCTTTTCGTTTTCAGGTCTGATACATGTAGCATGCATTTGTCGGGCGATGTTGTCGTTATTAATTTTACTCTCTTTACTCTCATTGTATAAATCACCAACCGGTCCGAAACATTCTTGTCATATTAAAATTCAAGAAACACTTAAGTCGAAGAATTAGTATTGTAATAAATTTCGTAACTCTGTAACAATGACTGACAGAATCGTGTAAAATGTGCTGGTTTTAAAATTGATACGTTGCAAAGGTGTACTTTACTATCAATTTTTCAAAATAATGATATAAAAGGATACATTTTGGTGTTAAAATCTAGGTTTAAGTAGGCGGAGAGGTAGTTGGTTAACGATGAAATTGTATCAACAATCAACAATGGTTAGGATACTGACGACTTAATACATGCAAGTTTATATCATTAATGGATACAGTATTATTAGAGGTTGCTACAGTGCCAAATACTTTCTCTATTTTTCCACGTTACAATACTTTGATATAAATTATTCGAAACATTTTAGTCGGAATGACCAACATGCCCACAGGTAACCTAAGTACAATATACATTCAAAGGCCCTGACATGCATCAATTTTGAGTCTGACTACCCTGCCAAAAACCCTCACTTTAACATTTGTCGTTTCTAAAATTGAATTCTATAAATTCAGAAAGGTGGGAAGGGGGGGGGGGGAGGGGGGGTTGGAATAGGGAGACGGCAAGAGTAATAAAAAATCTCATATAAACTAAACCCTTCTTCCAGGGGACAGAAATTGTAAAAATTTTGTAAAAAGTAAATGGTATATTTTTAATATATTATGTTATATTTAAAATGAAAACAACTCTACAACGCACAGGAAATACAGAGAGATTTTCCAAAATAAAATAACAAGTGAAAAGCTGTCAATGTAACAGCAAACCGGGTTTTCCTTTATGTGAACTGTATCCATATTCCAACCCGTATCCAGTGAAATGGAGTACCCTATATGCAATATTTTGCCAAAAAATGACTTAGTTCAAAAGCTTGTATTTTTTTCCTAAATAATCAAAATCTTAGCAATATGCACACCTCTGATACATGTACAATTGATCTGCAAAAGAAAAACTTCCTATCTTGAAAACTGTAGGAGGAGTTATCCGTACAATGAGGGTACCCTATATGCAATATTTTGCCAAAAGATGACTTAGTTCAAAAGCTGGTATTTTTTCATTGATAATTAGAAATCAAAATCCTAGCAATATGCACACTTCTGATACATGTACAATTGATCTGCAAAAGAACAATTTCCTATCTTGAGAACTGTAGGAGGAGTTATCCCTATAATGAGGGTACTCTTTTGGCAGCCGCCCGCCCGCCATTTTCACCATATTAATAACCGGAATTTTCCGTTGGAAAACCCTGTTAAAAACATACTTGCATTTAATTTAATATGGCAAATTTTAAATTAACAAAAAAACCTGTAAAACCGTTTACAGTCAAACTAAGACCAAAACATTACGTTACCTGAGTGTCTCAAATGATTTAAAAACTACATGATTGTACACTGTATAGCAGGGTTGTCCCGAATACCCGGGGGCGGGGACTTCTTTTCAATTTTTAGAGACAACCCTGTTGTGTAGCTATATTGTTACCCACTCCCAAATAAAAGGCCTCAACCCCTGCCCATTGGACAAAAATGAATTTCCTTATTTAAAAAAGAGGGCATTATGTATAGAATAACAATGCATCTATGTATCTCCAACGTCAGTGAGAGTAGAACAGAAGAACATATTTAGCATTTTAAGATTTTAAACTATGTTAATACTTTTGAGTTGCAGTTGAATGACTCGGATGACCTAACAAAAAATTACCGGTCCTACTTTTAGAGGGTTATAGAGGATTCAAAAGTTCTTTGTAAACTTGAACAGGAAGAACTTTTTAATACAATTATTTGAGGAATGTAGTAAACAATTAGATTTTCTTGCACGCTTAACAAATATAAAAATTTCCATGTTAAGATATATTTTTGCATTGCTGCTTACCATGTGATCTTTTCTTAAAAGAGAGACACAGGGACTCAGTGTTTTTGTCCTCTGTTCATCGATATCACAATATTGAGAACTCTTTGTGTGTGAAAAATCAAAAAACTTTATAAGTAGAGTATGCTTTTACATGTAAGCACAATGTAAAATAATTTCCAAAAAAGGATGAAAAAAAACGATAAGCTTGGGGAATTTCAAACTAAAGTCAAAAGACTGAGTTTCTGTGAGATATTAAAAAAAGTTTTCTACTAAAAAGTAAAATCTATAACTCTAATTGATTTATATAAAATTATTTTTTAAACGAATGTATTGCTTGGGGGTGGGGGGGGGGGGGGGGCGTCTTAACATTTCTTCTGGTCTTTATGAGTAAGGACAATATTTAGCGGCCGATATGTGCATAAAAACCGACATATCACATCTTTACGTTATATATTGAAGTAAACTTTCATTTTAATTCATATTTGTAATTTATTGAAACGTTACAAAGCAAAATGCTTGTTTAGACGGAGGCTCTATGAGCCTCCTTTATTGCTACAGGTCAGCTCACATGTGACGTCGATAGTGGATTTGACGGACACCACCTAGCGGCAAAAATTGTAATATTCGTTTGGGAGTCATATTACAATATTATTATTGTAATAAATATCTTATTTGCAATTACAATAAGTAGAACTATACATATTGCGATCAATAAACATAATTTCTTTCGAAAATTTTAGTCCATATGTCAAATTCTAAGTAAGTATGAATATGCATGAGTTTAAGAATAGCAATTGTGTATAATCGTTTAGTGGCTATCTATACTTTTTATACAGCTTCCTGTCCATGACGTCAAATAATGAGGATTCCTCAAGAACCATTTTGTGTTGACCGAAATATTGAATAATTATGAGATTCAATGGATAAACACGGCGTGGTTCTTAGTCTGTATCGTATATTACTTGCGCATTATCAATTAATCTCCTACGGAGATATATCTTTCTATGTATAGCTACACTCCCGCCCGAAAGATCCAATAAAATGATTATTCAACAAGTTGAACCACAGCTATATGGGAACTTGAGTATTCCCCCAATTAAGTACAGACACCGTGATCGTAGCATGGCACATTTTAGTTTAGCTTTACTTGGCATGCATACTAAACCTACTATACGGATAGTGAAACAAATAAATTAAACAGCCAGATTACACCCTTTAACGCAACCTCCCCCCCCCCCCCCACACACACACATTCAGTGTGTGCATAGGTAGAGTACCCAGACCACGTGCTGTGAAGCTTGACTAATCCTGCATTGTCTGGCCAGCGCTGTCGATTTCAAAGTAAGTTGGGAAGTCAGTGTGCAGTTTTGCAAGCTGATATGAGAATTTCGCGTGAAAAGTGTAAAAACATTTGACAGATTGTACATATTTTCTTTTAAAAGAGACGTACGGGGTATTACAAGATCTTCAGCGATATATTATTTTTAATTTAGCTTTAAAGATACACAACAGCTAATTCTCTTCATCTTTGATATTTCCATTTTTAACATAGTTAGATAAAAGAATAGAAGTCTTGCATATACTGAAAGATTGAATCTTTTTACAGCAAAAAAAGCTTGCAATTGCGTGTATAATGTTTTTCTGAAATTCTAAATTTATATCTCTAAAATTTTGTTTACACCACAAGTAAAATCTGTATAAATTCGTAATATTTTCATCCCTTGCAGAAAGTCACAAGGAAAATGTTTACAGTTGATGCGTTAAGTTGTTGATCAAAAGGCTGAGCTAGCAATGTTTACTTTTTGGACCGCCTGAAATGATTAAATCAACGGTAATTTTGAGCAAAATGAGCTGTAGCGTTGTCACAACGCACTTTGAAAAATAACGCACTTTGATAATTTTTTTCAAAGTGTGTTAATTTTGGGACAAAGTCAACGCACTTTGAAAAAAAATCTTTTTTTTGAAAGGGCGTTGATATCGTCGATATTAACGCACTCTGAAAAAAAATGTTCATGGATTAGTGAAAACAGTTGAAAGTTTTATATACAAGAAAAGATTGTTTTAACCTTGTTCACCTTAATGTGATATATTTAAAAAAGAACTCATTGCATTCTCAGCTAGCTTGATAAGCAGTTTCTAGATGAGATTGTTTTTCTTTTATCCTAAGCTATTAAGACAATGTCGACAATAATTATTTACACCAAAACAAAATTCGGGAGGTTTGAATTATCCAATATCACATAAACTTCATTGCTTAGCAACTGCATTTCCTTTTTTGAGTGTGCAGTAAATTTACCTCTTATCTAGTACACTAGTATTGGGCTATGCCCGAACGAATATGATTTATATATATGAATAATGGAGGTCAATGTATAATATATTTCAACTGGCTTATTGCAAATATGATGTGAAACAAGAGGCCCATGGGACACATCGCTCACCTGAACAGCAGTTCCTTGTAACATTACATTTCGTAGCATATGCTTTTTCTATTTTAAACATTAAACCCCTTTCTGGGGACCCAGTATTGGTCCGAGGTTTATGGTTGGCTTGAACAACATAAATAGTAACATAGGAATGAAAATGTGTAGCACTGCAGTGGGACCGCACCTACAGTGCCTGAAAAACTGAACGTAGAAGAGTTCCACTTCAAAAGGAATAACTCTCAGACTGTACAGAACATCAAGAAAGATAACTCTTCGTTCCACTTATTTAGAGTTTACACAATTTGAGGATCCTTGCATAGTAATCTCACAAACTGTAGCATTATAGTTCTCGAGAAAAACTTTTTAAAAACATTTTCAAAATATCTTTCTATGTTAAACTTTGAACCCCTCTTGGGTCCACAGTTTTAGTCCAGTGCTAAAGCTTTAATTATTTGGAATCTACATTATTTAAGGTTAGACGACACGTTCCTCAATTTTATATAACTTTTTCCAGGAATTTGTTGATGGTTTACTACTACTTGACAAGCTTTCTTGCACAAATTAGGGTACCTTACCAGGCATTTCTCCAAAATACTAGAGTATTTCCTATATATACACTTGAATTGCTAATATAAAAATAAATACATATACAGCACAGCAAAATTCACCATATAGGAACTCTATCTCGGCAGGAGCGGGGATTTGAACTCACGACCTCTAGAATGCATACGCTTCCGGCAGTGAGCGGCCACGGTTCTAACCACAGGGCCATCTAGACACATAACCACATCTAATTAAATTTTAATCATTCTTAAAATAATTATAAAATTAATATTTTTTATTGAAACTCTCTATACCGAGGAGATATAAACAAGATTCTCGAGGAACGTGTCGTCTGACCTTAAGGATGCTTGCATAATAATCTCACAAGCTGAAGCATTATAGTTCCCTAGAAAAAGATTTTTCAACATTTTCCCTCATTATTTCTATTCTAAACTTTGAACACCTCTTAGGGCCCCAGTATTAGATTGAGGTCACGGCTTTTATAATTTCGAATCTACACTATTTGAGGATGATTACGTAGTTATCTGACAAATTGATGCATGTTCCCGAGAAGAAGATCTTTACACAGATTTTCCATATATAGTTCTACATTTAACTTTAAACCCATCTTGGGTCCCCAGCATTAGTCCAGCCTGAGGGGTCACTATTTTAAAACTGTCAAACCTTCATTATCCAAGGTTGTATGCATGATAGTAATCTAACAAACTGAAGCATTGTCGTTCTCGAGAAGAAGATTTTTTAACATGTTACCTTTATATTTCTATAATAAACTTTGACCCCCTCTTTGGGCCCAAGTATTGGTCCGGGGGTCACGATTTTACCAATTAGAAATCTACATAAGCCAAGGATGCATGAATAGAAATTCCACAGACTATAACATAGTAGTTCTTGAGAAGAACATTTTTAAACGTTTCCTTTATGTTGTTTAAAATGTTTAAATTTTGAACCCCTCTTGGTGCCCCATCAATTGAACCCCTCTTGGTGCCCCATCAATTGAACCCCTCTTGGTGCCCCATCAATTGTCCGGGAGTTACGATTTTTAGCCGGGCTCTGCTGAAAGCAGAGTCCTGGCTGTAGGCAGGCAAATCGCCAATGTTACTATAAATAGCACAGCTTCAAAAGTAAACAAAACACCAAACAGCGTAAAAGTAGAAGCTTCCGCTATACCAAAAAGTCCCACAAAGAGCCGACATTAAAAGCATGAGAGAGAGAGAGAGATAGAGAGAGAGAGTTTCTGTCTTTACTACACAATATGCACAAAGACACACCAAAAGAGCCCGGCTCTCAGTACTTCAGTACTTTGATTACAAATTAGAATCTACAGTATTTAAGGATGTACATGTATGCATAGTAATATCCCAAACAGTTGCATTATAGTTCTTGAGAAGAAGATTTTAAAACATTTTCCTATATATGTTAAAATCTAAACCCCTCCAGGGGCCCCACGTTTTGTTCGGGGGTCACGATTTTAACAATTTAGAATCTTCACTATATATACAACCTTTTGTGTAAATATTGGCATTTTTTGGTGCAGTAGTTCATGAGAAATGTTTTAAACATTTTTCCTATGTTTTTCTATGTTAAACTTTGAAGCCCGCTTGGGGCTGCAGTTTTGGTCCGAGGGTCACGATTTCTACAATTTAGAATCTTTATTATACATATCAAAGGCCGGAACGCCCACAAAGGCCTCGAGCTAACATTCTCTATAAAAAAGGGTATCATTAATTTAAATTTCTGTACCAATAGTCGTATATCAAATAATATCAGACTTAAAATATTTTGTGTAACTATATTCGTACATATTATAGTATTTATTGCCAAGCAGACAACATACAAATACACATAAAACATGGGTTCATCCGTCCTCGACCAGGGATCCCGCGAGATAGAGATCCGTGCACGCGCTGTCTGAGTTAGGTCGTACGTATAATAAGTCCATTAATACCACAATATGCAACTACATTTTTATATGCAATTTTAACATCACCATGTGATTGTATACTCAGTATATTGCCTTATAAAATACGTAGTGATGCATTTGTAATACAATGAATCATAACTCATCATGGTAACAAAAATCGAAGAAATGTCAAAGTTAAAAAATAAATTAATTATCTTCTTTCTGCTTTAAACACTCTTTGAGCAAATTTCACGGGTTTATCATTTGTATACGAGGAAAACACATTAACAGTGTTTCCCTAATTATAATAAAACATACTTTTAAAAAAAAAAATTAATTCCCGTGTGAAACAAGATTATCTATGGTACGGTTGATTATAAATAAATCCACACCACATGCGTTGATCTGCCGTATCTATAATGCTCAACCAAACTAGCTACAATATATACGAGAGCCGGATGAATAACTATTTAATTAAAAAGAACAAAGAATTTTTGCAGCGGTTTTGATTAAACTGGGATGTTTTGCCTTCATTTGGTATGTTTATTTTATTTTGGAAACCGCGGGGTAGTGTTGTTCTATCTCATTTTATGTTAAGGAATATACGTAAGCTATGTATAGTTGTCACGTGATAATGCATGGCACTAATGTACTATCCAATTTTATTGCACTGCCATCTATTTTAAAGGATAATACTGATGGTGTGATGAGGACATCAGACATGTTAGATTTTGCATTTTCATCTGTCTTATTTAAACTGAACTAAAAAAACATGAAAAGTCTATATATAGTTGATATAGCCAATCAATGATTCCTACCTTTCTTTCCATAACCTTTATCATCTTCTGTTCCTTTATCTTTCCTAACCGTGTGTTTGTGAATCAAAACTTCGTAAGAACTAAGATCCACGCCTTTTGAAGTTGTTTGAATTGATGATCTTTGATCCCGATCACTTGAAGCCCGATATGTGTTAGTTATTGATGTCGGGATCGAAATTCCAAAAACTAAAACTAGTCGATAAATATATTTTCAGATAATTTAACTATGAAAAACTTATCACGTAAATCTCTTTCTTTTTTATACTTCTTTGAATAAAAAAATGATTTTAACAATTTAGAATCTACACTATCTTAGAATTATTGCATTGTAATCTCACAAACTGTAGCATTCTAATCAATGAGAATAAGATTTTGAATTTGTTTCCCATTATATAAGTTTATGTTAAACTTTGAACTTCTTTTGAGGCCGTAGTATCAGGGGGTCACGGTTTTTACGATTTAAAGTCTGCACTATCTTAGGGTGTATATATATATATATATATATATATATATATATATATATATATATATATATATATATATATATATATATACACAGCAAAACTCGTCTATAACGAAATTCAAGGGACCATAGAAAAAACTTCGTTATAGCCGTAATTCGCTATACGTTTATAACGAATTCGTAAAAAATATTATAGCGAACTCGTTATATGATAATCAAGGGTTTTTCCGGCTAACAGTTTTCTAAACTATCGTAAGTTATAAAATTAGTATAACCTTAATTTACAAAAAATTTCATTATAACCATTTCATTTCAATTTTTTAAAAAAATTCCGTATACTATTTGAATTTGAGTATTTTATATATGCATCTTAAAATTGCATGTTTCTTCAATGAAATTTGACATGAAAAAAATTCGTTATAAAAATGATAAAATTCGTTAAAATTTTGCCAGAGGGGGTCTTTAAATTACTTCGTTATAGCCGTAAATTCGTTATAGCCGTGTTCGTTATATACATCAATTTTCTATAGGTTTATATAAGAAATTTGCCGGGACATGAATAATAATTAGTAATAGCCGTAAATTCGCTATATCCGTGTTCGTTATATTCGACTTTTGCTCTGTGTATATATATATATATATATATATATATATATATATATATATATATATATATATATATATATATATATCGTCTTTCAGTTAATAAACTTTGAACCCCTTATGGGACCCGAATATTGACCCAGGGATCGTGATTTTTACAATTTAGAATCTTCATTATATCTACAAGATTTGGTGTAAATATTGGCATATCTGGTGCGGTGGTTCTTCAGAATTTTCCAATTTTCTTAGTTTCGCAATTATCTCCCTTTTAAAAATGGATGTGCTCTTTCATTTAAAAATTAAGAATCCCCTTCTCATAATGATGCTTTGTATTAATTTAGTTAAATTTGGCCCTGTGGTTCTAGAAAAGTCAAAAATGTGAAAAGTTTACAAACCTACGGACCGACGACGGAAAACAGGTGATCAAAAAAGCTCACTTAAACCTTCGGTTCAGGTGAGCTATAATGACTGTGTTTAACAGCTGGGTTTTTTTTCTCATGAATTATCACAAATCAAAATTCAAGTAATATGCACATTGCTGATACATGTACAATTGATCAGCAAAACATCAATGTCCTATCTGGAAACTGTAGGTGGAGTTATACGTACAAACGAAGTACCATTTTGGCAGCTGCCCGCCCTCCATTTTACAATTTTAATTACCAGATTTGTTCTGAGACAAACCTAGTTAAAAACTAAATTTACACAGTACTTAAAATGGGAAGAAACCAAAAAAGTTGTTTTTCTATTAGATTACTTATATAATTAAAGCAAATTTATTATGCAAGAGATATGCTACATGGAATATGTACTAAATAAAATTAAATAACCATCATTTTATCCACAAGTCAAGTCCTATAAATTGAAAGAATACCAATAGCTAGAAAATGATAACAATATTAAATTCAACTAGATTTTGATCCGTGCGTGCACGGGCTAACATTGCATATCGGACATTTACGAAATGACTACATCGACACACCATACGAGGGTTGTTCGGAAATTATTGAGACAACTCGAATATTTTCTTTTCTAATTGACAAATTATGGTGAAAATTGGCATTGACACTGAAGAAACGCCAACATATAATAAAACAAAGTAATTTTAAAAGAATATTTAATATTTTGATTACAACGATATATAATCAAGTCGGTGGTCGCGGTACCCGGCGCAGCCTTGAACTCGGAGATTTAACAACTTTAACATATATTTTATAAGTGTCCGTAGAATACATGTAACAGTTAATGATTAAAAAAATAAAATAAAATATGTTCATTTTGCTATTCTTTGCGACTAACGTTCGATTAAGTTTCACTGATGTTCGAGTTGAAATACGAATATGGTACACACATATTTACCAAACAATAGAAATCTGAGAACGACTTTACATTTTGACGTCATGGAGGCGCATTGAAAACCGTCAAACTGGTGGAAATATCAGAAGAAGTCCTTTTAAGGCCACGCAATTGCTTAAAATAACTACGATGACAAGACAAGGTATAGAGCTTCAGTTCATCATATTTTTTTCACTGATTGTTTAACTAGAATTAGGCCTTAGGGATTAATTATCAAGTACTTCTGACACACAAACCGTTGTCAACAGTTCTAAAATATATTTAAAAAAATGACTGCAGGTGACATTAACAGTAATTTATCTTTCGGGTAAAAATAACTCGATTTTTTCACAAGAAAACCAAGAATGAGAGAAAATGTAAAAGATGACATCTTGAAATGAAAACAAAAGATGAGAAATAAAGAATAATTCTTGTTTCCGTTCGTTTATAAGGTGTTTAAAACACAGGAGCAATAAGAAGCGTTAAAATGACGTTGCGAAAAGTTTGCGGTTGCGCCAGGTCACTGGACGAAGGCACGTTGGTCAGCTTACCAGGAATGATCTTTTCATGCCATGAAACTTTTCACATTGATAATCTCTATCCTGATTTACGTTTTGGTGAAATTTCAAGAGTTGATCTTTTTTATTAAAAGAAGAAGAGAAAACGTCTTAATAGTTTCCGAACAACCCTCGTATTGTTGACATTTACATATTTAAAAAGTTTTAAGCCTACAATAATGCTATTAATTTCACAACACTTTCCTTGGCTAGAACAATCTAACTGTGTCTCGGGATAGGCCCTCACCACAGTTAGAATGCCTCCCATATACCCGTAATGTAACAGAAAACTAAAGTGCATTGAAAATAACAGTCAAATTAATCATAATAAACCTTTTTAAGATTGTAAATACCTTCAATCTCAAATTTTAATCCATATAATGAAAGAGTTCAGCACTTTTTCACCAACGTACACGTATTTTCTTTGCTACAGAGACAATACGCATTCTGTCGTAAAACCGGATCCATAGCATAGGACATTTTTTATTATTTCAACGATAAAATATTCTATCTTCACTCTCCTAAGAAATATAATGTGAATTTTTGCATGGAATATATACTTATTAAATTATAAATATTATATAAATATTTTTTTGCCATCACGAAGACAAAATTAAGTAAGTACTAAGTTGATATTTATAATTGTTATTTTATATTTTCTCTCATATATATGAACAGAAAATAAAGCAAATTTCCAATGAAAATGTATGATTGTTTCTGAGTTTATTCATGGAAATATGATATTGTGGAAACATAAACTAAAGATTCCGTTAGAGCGTATGCATTGCGCACGCGCAAGATTATAAAATCCGAAAAATCCAGATGATTTTCGGGATTCCTTACGGAATCTCGTTGATTATAATTAGCGAAACTTAATTAAGAAAAAATAAAAACAAATTGGTAATCTTCATGTACCAATATATTAAAACAAAATGCAGTACTCTTCCGATTTATCGGTATTAATGCCCAAAAATTCGAGTCTATTATTTTAATATACATGTAGCAATATAGATAATCAATATATGGCAAAAAATCTAAATTCAAAGGGGCCGAAATTTGCCAGAAAAAATTATAGAATCTGTATTTTCTATTAATATGCAGCTTTTAGTCATGCATATCAACACATCATGTCCAAAATAAGTTTTATTTCTGTTTATCATCATTTATTTTATTGCTATT
Organism: Magallana angulata; assembly: GCF_025612915.1. NCBI lineage: Eukaryota > Metazoa > Mollusca > Bivalvia > Ostreida > Ostreidae > Magallana > Magallana angulata. Next base: position 33,500,409 of record NC_069115.1, read on the forward strand.
TATAAATTAAGGTATTTTGCAAATAAACTACAAAATGCCTTCACCAGAGTACTTGCTTACACCTTTGGTATTTTAACACATTCCTGATGATATCCGTAAGGTATAATTGAACTTTAACTGATACGTTATCATTGTAAAATAAATCAGAGGCATACTTTCATTTTCGAAAACAAGCTTGAAATAGCAAAACTGAGAGGAGGGTGGTGGACACGCTTTGGCGGATACAAGTCAGGGATAGTTTGCATGAAAATATATACTTTGCAATTAAAGTAATATTGAATGATTACGTAAAGAGTGAATATATTTACTCTGAGCCTATATTGAGAATATATAAAAGTTAAGATTTGACAAATGTTGAATAAATAAAATGACTTGATTCGTTTCTTTATTGGGTGTTTTTAATTTTAACACATTCCTTCCAGAACGGGGTAACCAAGAACGCGGAATTGACTAATTAACGAACAGTGTAGGACGAGTTCATCATGCATCGCGGGCAGATACCTTGGATCGGACTTCTATTAATACAAAAAAGTTAAAAAAAAAAGGAAATGGAACAATTAATGCAATTTTAGTATTGATTAAAAGAACTTTCCAGACCGTGGTGCCCAGAAACAGGTTGACTAATTGACATCATGGCGGAATTAAAGTGTAGGGCGAGTTAACCATCGGCCAGATACTTTGAATCTGACAACTTTGATTTTAAAATGTGCATGCAAATGGATAATAATACATAAACTAGCATAGCGTGTTTTAATTTCATACTTTTTTATACCACGACAGATTAGTTGTAAACCTTAGACATTAATTTGTAAACATTCATGAACAAATAATTGTATTATACGTCTATACGTTTAATGGGGATGCCACCCCCCCCCCCCCTCCCCTCCATCCAGATTGTTTTTCAAAACAGTCTTTTATTTGAAATTTTTATTTGGGAGAGTAATACAAATTATATTGAAAATTGACCAAAAGAACCAAATTTAGAGAGAGATACGCTAAATCCCCATTCACTGATTCGAGGTAAATATATTAAAAAGTTTATTTTTTCATTCAACTACAACAAAGAGAAAAAATCGGACACAGTTTTTACAAAAATGAACCAAAAAATGGTTCAACGTATTTAGCATTACATGATAATAATGTGTAATGTGTCAATCCCCGCGCTTGCGTGTGTGATCATCTAGTATCTATAATACTATATCAACATTATAAACTCGAATGTTTGGGCTTTTATACCGAGAAATCGGAAGAATAATGTCTTTTGTTTTATATATTTTAAACATAGTTGGTACTTGAAGGTTTCCAATTTATTTTTATTTTTTCTCAATCAAGCTTCGCGAATAAATAATCAACGAAAATTTCTTTAAAAAATCATGAAATCATCTGAATTTTTTGGATTTTACAATTTTGCACATGCGCATTACATTCACGCTAAATCACGGGAGGCTTTTTAGTTTATGTTTCCACAATATCACATTTGCATGGATTAACGTAGAAACGATAATACAAATACGTGTAAAGATTCATTGAAAATTTGCTATATATTATATTCTGTTCATCAAAGAAAATACTGGAGATAACTCTATTAACTGCATTTAAAAAAATCCCGAGAGTGTCAAATGTCAACATGGTGGGTAAATTTGAAGCGAGTAAAAATGTTGTTGAAAAGTGTTGAATTCTTCATTAGGCCAGCATTTTTTTATTTTTAGGTTTACAAACCCGCCGCTCGGTTTTTTGAGTTTTTAGAAAAAAAATTAAATTACAAAAAAGATCTTTTTTTTTCTCCCCGACAGCAAATTTTTCCTAGTAGGAAAAGTGTATCGTCATTGTTATCACAGAGGCATAAAATCTGCTCTTTTTTGTGTCATGATAGCCTAAAAATTTCTTACGCATCTTTTTCTCGTGCTACATTTCTCAGAGAAACTTCTACAAACACTCTGCTGTAAGTTTCATACTTTGAAGTTTTACCGACAGTGTTGACCAGTGGCTAGACGAGATAGTCACGCCTCACTGAACATGGCTTCGATAGTTACCTGTGCAGCTGTTTTCAAGTACATCACTGTAAAATGATTCACTTTCTTTTTGTATTGAAATGGCATATGTATTCGTTGGCTTTTTAAAAAAATTATTTTACAGAGAGAGAGAGAGAGAGAGAGAGAGAGAGATACATTAGAGATATTATAAATTTCTGCAGTAACTATTCTCATGAACACATTTTAAAGTGACCTGCCTAGTGAATTAAAAAAAATCATATTTTGCATATTACTGTTTGTGCATTTTCCGTTATTTTCAATTAAAATTTACCATTACATAATTAATTGCATAGTTGTACTTTGTACATGGAAATTCAACAGATAAAATAGTTGCAGTGATTTTATAGAGTCTGCTCACATTCACAAAGTTATGTTTGAGTTTTCTCACATATAAACACCCAAACCAATTTTGTAAATAAAATGTGTGAGATCAATGAAGTTGAATATTTTTTAACGTCTACTGCAGAAAACATGAAAGTAATAAATATTTTGTATATTAATAATTATATACTAGTATCATACAGGAGAAAACATTATGACTTTATGTACATAAAATTTAGTTGTTTTTTTTTTATTAAAATGAAATGTTGACATGTCCGACAATAGTCTGACAAGTAACTTTGAATCTTGGGCTAGTAACTTTGTGGCCAAATTTTGTAATTGCACACCCCTGACATTGCTATATGTACATGTAATATCAAAGCTGTATGTCTAATATTCTATTGTACTATTTCAGTGATATGTTACACAGATGACATACTTTTCACATGCTACACTTGATGCAGTTACACACCACTAGTATCATGAAGTTGTCATTCATTAGAATAAAGATGTCATAATTTTTTTTTTCTCCTTCAGAAATTTACAATTTTTTGGTTCGTAAACCTAAAAATAAAAAAAATTGTAGGTCAAAAGAGATTTTTATTTTTTTTTTATTTCCTCCTCCTACGGAACTTTATCATTTTGTTGTTTGTAAACCTAAAAATAAAAAAATGCTGGCCTTAATATGAATTAAATTTTTAGTTGAAAGGTATTTACAGCCTCAAAATGGTTTGTTATGAACAATTTGACTGTTCTGCAATTTTTGGTTACATTGCGGGTATATGGGAGGTATTTAAATTTAACCCTGGTGAAGGCATGTCCCGATACACAATTAGATTATTCTAACTAAGCAGAGTTTAGTGAAACCAATAACATTTTTGTAGGCTTAAAGCTTGGTTTTCTAAATGTCATCAACAAAACAGAGTGTCTATGTGTCTATTTCGTAAATGTCCAATATCATATACAATGTCAATCCGTGCACGCACGGGTCAAAGTCTAGTGGTATTTAAAGTTGTTGCTCAGTATTTAGATTTTCCAACAGCAATACTCGAAGATGATTTTCTGATGATTTACCATTTGGGGTTTCGTCTAGTTTAAGATAATTATGGCAACAATTCAAAGTTCAAAAGTTATTTCCTGATAATATGCACATCTACAAGTAGTAGAGGCAATCCTCGCTATCGCATAATCTATGTACTAGAAGCCAGTAGTTGTCGAGAAGAGTTTGCTATGAAATGTTATTGTAAATGAAAATTTTACCCACCTCTCATTTGTAAACTGACGAGAGCAAGATTAACATAAGCCTTTTGGCTTGTTTCTCAATCTTCTATGTACTGTCATTATAATATGTATGATGCAATTTACTAAATAAAATATTGTTTAAACTAAAGAGTTTGCTTTACTAACTTATGAAAAAGACGTCGCTATAACACTATAGTATGTTCCAAGATATAGTGTTTCAACCCTTCAGGTTGTTGACCTTTTAAATGGCCTTAGTACTTATTACAGCACTTTTGTTGTAGGAAGACCCGTTTTGTTCTATATCTGTAATTTGTTTTCTGGTCAACTGTTTGTGGATCTTCTAGCCCTTTTTGATCATGTTAATGATGTTCTATATTTTTGGGTCATTTTTGGATTAAATGACTATTGTTTAACTATTACAAGGTGTTACTTTATTTATGTGTCGAGCAAATGGAAACAGCCGAGCTTCAATGTTGCCTTTATCGGTTTTAAAAATGTGTTTTAAGGTGGGTCCCTAAACACCAAATGTTTGTGTTTATCATATACTTTCTTAATTGATTTATAAGTATTAATGCATAAAAATTGTGATTAACAAAACATGCATAGGTTATCTTTCATTTTACTTAGATAATGCGTCAGACACACATGTATCCCCATATCTCAAAAAAAGTCAAGACTAAATGTAGTACAAGATATATTTTTAATCAGTGCAAACAGAATTCACATAATAACTCACATATAACCTTGTAGGAAGAATCGTAGACTCTATATATTTTAAATGGTAACTTGAAAACGGAAAAAGATAATAATATAGGGTTTTCATAATCATATATTGACTGTTACTGGCAATATATAGGGTTTATTAGATCTTACCGCTGGGGTCATCCCCACCCCCCAGGAATTTGAAATTACCATATATCTCAGAAACTGTTATAATCATGACCCCTAAACCATATATATGCATGTTTCTGATGTCAAGGGGCATCAAATGTTATGTGGGTCATGGACCCTGTGGGTGGTCCTGACCCCCTCAAACAGCGAGTCCCTTAATATCTTCAAAACAGTTGAGATCCCCACCCTTAAACCATATATCACAGGATAAAGCTCTGCCATTCAGTCAACTGAATGATAACTGAATGGTCTGGAATGGTGACTGAATGGCACAGCTATGCCATTCAGTGACATTTCAGTTACCTTTTAGTCACCTTTCAATTGACTGAATGGCAGAGATTCATCCTGTGTATATTTTTGTTCCTTGTGTCAAGGGCCATCAATCGGTATGTAGGTCATGGGCCCCGGAGGTGGTCATGACCCCCTCGAACAGGAAATACACGAATATCTCGAAAACGGTTGAGATCCCCATCCCTTAACCATATATATTCTTGATCCTTAAAGGGCATCAAAAGATATGTAGGTAATGGGCCTCAGGGTTAAATTTAATTTTTCAAAACTGTAATGCACATCTACATTGATCTATGGAACAGTTACTATCATATCCCAGGATATGATGTGTCGATCCATTAAATCATAAAAGGAGTTCTGGGATCTTTGTTTTTTGAAGTGATAAACGTCAATTTTCTGCTACTTTTTGACTCCCTGGATGAAATTTAAATTTTTTAAACCTTACTGCACATCTATAGAATAGTCCATATCATATTCCAAGATATGATGTGTCTATCCATTAAATCATAAGAGGAGTTCTGGGATCTATGGGGTTTTTATTGAGTGATAAACGTCAATTTTCTGCTACTATTTGACTCCCTGGATGAAATTTACATTTTTTAAATCTTATTGCACATCTGTAGGACAGCCCCAATTACAGACCCTGAAACGTACTACTACACCAAAAAAGCGTGCGACTTTCGTGCGAGAAACGTTTCGTGTTTAGCGTTTCGTGTAAACCGTTTAGCGTTTCGTGTGAATCGTGAAGCGTTTCGTGTAAACCGTTTAGCGTTTCGGGCAAAGCGTGCAGCGTTTCGGGCAAAGCGTGTAAATCGTTTCGAGCAAAGCGTGCGAGAACCGTGTGAAACGTTCATCAGATTTCATTCGGAACTCTCTGACAATTTAATTGTTTCAAAATAGCGCTCGTGTTAAACATTACTTTAAACTGATTGGCAAAACTCCTATGAGATATTCTCGTGAAAAAATCTATAAGAAATAATATACTTATCTTTTTACAAACTTGAATTAATTTTTAACAAACAAAAGAAAAGTACGCGTATTGAAAGAAGACTAGTTACTGAGACTATTAGGCTGTGTACAACCAGTACACATAACCTCGGACATCGGGTAAGACCTGCACCTGGCTGAACCTGTCAATCAAACTCTGTGTATTCGTTTTCATTGGATGGTCACGCGTCTCTTTTTTTGTCAATAGCCAATAGAAATTCAATGACTTCAAGGTAGTCGGAATCAGTATTTGATGATGCACACAATTTTAATGATAGATTATTTAACATTAATTTGAACAAAATTAAATGTAAACATAGAAAGAAAATATACTGTTCATTTCTATGAAATGCGGGAAGTAAATTCTTCTGAATCCCGATTAAAAATATTTCTACAAGGTATTATTTTAATTATTTAAACACTGATAACGGAAAACAACAAGTAATTTACACACTGAAATTTTCCTAAAGTGTACACATGCAATTAATTATTATGAGAATCTATAAGCATGGTACTTAATTCAAATAGATTATGATAGATATATTGTACGTCGTTATGCAGGGCGCCGGTTATGTATACGAATATTGAGACAAAAATCTAAATCATTTTTTATTTTTTGTTCTTTCCGAAATCCAAAATAGAAATGACAACTTTCTTTATTGTTTAATCCATTGATTTTTCTCTGTGATATTATGTACGGAACATTTATTTACGCGAAAGATTCGACATAAAAAAAAAATAGTTGGTTGTTTTCCAGCATTTTTTTACCTTTGTGACTAATTTTATTTTACATAACTTTCAAAATTATCAATGTAAATAATTACAGGTTTATTTACAGTTAGTATTTTTTACATCGTATTATCTGAAACCAATAAGAATATTAATGTGAGAAGAAAAAACAAATCCCGCCGAATACTGAAAAACCAAATTATCAATGTAAATAATTACAGATTTATTTACAGTTAGTATTTTTACATCGTATTCTCTTAAACCAAGAAAAATATTAATGTGAGAAGAAAAAACAAATCCCGCCGAATACTGAAAAACCGATTTCAGTTTGTAATCATACGGATTTTATTTTTGGTATTGAATATTGTGCTACGGTAATTTTTTTCTCTGGAATTTTTATTATTTACGGGACTAATAAGAATCATGGATATTTCTTTTGAGCAATAAATATTTTTATAGAAGTAATATTTTTGACTAGTTCTGTGAATAAATAATTTTTTGCTTTAAATATAAGTACCAAATTAATTTCATTAATCAATTCAAAACTTATGTATATATATGTTTCTAATATCAGTATTTCAATTATTTCGTGTTTTCTTAAAATTAATTCTTACTAACAGAGTAAGGGTAAAATCCGAGAGGACCCGAATCGATCAGGATAAAAGCGTGTCCAAAGCGTGTGAAAAGCGAGCAAATCGTTTCGTGCGAGAATCGTTTCGTGTAAACCGTTCAGCGTTTCGTGTAAATCGTTTAGCGTTTCGGGCAAAGCGTGCAGCGTTTCGTGTAAACCGTTCAGCGTTTCGTGTGAACCGTTTAGCGAGCGTGTAGCGAGCGTGCAGCGAGCGTGTAGCGAGCGTGCAGCGAGCGTGTGGTGTAGTAGTACGTTTCAGGGTCTGTATATCCCAAGAGATGACGTAGCTACCCCAAAAGTTGTAAGAGGAGTTCTGGGAACCATACTTTTTTTTGCAAAAAAACGTCATTGTTTGTTGCCCACTGATCCCCTTAATAAAAACAAATTCTGGAACCTGATCACACTTCAATATGACACCCCCAATCATATTCTAGAAGATCGTTTGGCTACTGCAAAAAGAAAACGACGTTTTGTGAAAGACTATTTTATGGTTAAATTCCTTATAACTAATGTAAATTCAAATAAATATGACAAAATCAAATAAGAGATTATGTTATATTCATTTAGAGACATTTTTAACAGTTAAAACCAGAAATTTTCTAAAATACTGCTGATTCAGCAAAAATCAGCAGATAGTCAAATGAGTTTCAATATGTTGCTCGAAGGCACAGTTTTTTTAAAATCAAAAATCAAATATCAAATAAATGTATTTAGAGTATGTATATTTATAACGAGTAATAGTTTTATAAATCATTATTGATATTTTAAAAAATGTCATATAAAAAAGACTTAAATTGTACATTGGTCAGTGAAGATTGATATTTTGGTTTTTTTGCATCCTTTACATGTTATTCAAAATGAAATACATTGAGATCAGTAATCATTCTCAGTTATTCAAAAGTTCAACCAATCTGATGAATATATTTGCAGACTTAACGTGTATAAAGTCTAGGCTGTTTTAAACCGCCTCTCCAAGTATTTCGTCTTTTTTTCCAATTCACAAGGAATTATTCCATATGATCATGATGGTGGTCCAACCAATATCAACTTGATAACTTTTAGCCTACAATAAGATATAAACATGAATGTTTGAAAAGACTACAAACAATGACGAATTTGTAAAAAGTCAGTTTATTATGCATAAAGATCAGTAAATAAAAATGAATAAATGAATGATATCAATAGAAATATCACTTTTGTTCCAGTACTTGTACATTGATCTAATAATGTTACAAATGAGACAATCACATCTCTAAAATTTATTTATGGTCGTGTTTTAGTCGTTTGATGTGTAGTAGTTTCAGGTTTTTTCATATATCATCTAGCATCTGCTATATTTGCGATCACACACAAATATCATAATGACTTACCGATAACTAAGGGTTTAGGCCACATGCAGGTGCACAACATCTAATATTGACTATGTATCGTCACAGTGTTGTCCCGTGAATGGCGATCGCCCCTTGCTCCCTATATTTATAAGTTTAGAACGTTGGTTTAAAAAAATATTCCCACTTTCTTCTCGAACCGAGTGTTTTCCATATGTAACCGGTTCTATATCGCGCAGTGTAAAATCAAAACCGATAACGGGAAATTCCGGCTTCCGGTTTATCATGAGTAGGCACCTCCTTTAACATAAACCATATTCATGCAGCGAGTTTTCTCAAAATATTCAATATTCACTTACTGTTACATTGTAAGGGTTCAAATGCGTCATCGGGTTTCAATACACATTCTTGCTAATGGTATCGATTGTTCGCGTTTACCTGCTAGAGGACTAGTACTAGTACTAGTACTTTATTAAGAATCGATGCATTTCACTTTCTGACTATAAAAAACCCCTGCCATAACACACATTGGAATTATGAATTTAACAGTTTTGACAAACTTCCGTCGCCGAAATCGTGGTCTGTTACATGTATATATAATTCATGTTCCTCTTGCCAATGGATGATACACGCCAAATGTGCGATATATAAGATATAAACGTGGTATTAGACAAGGTCATGATAAAAGAAGCGGAATCCAGTTCACACTTTTTATCCAACATGAAATTATATGTAAAAAAAAATGTTTTTATTTCATTAAGTGCTGTCACTTGCATAAGGTATGTCAGTCAGTTATTTGCCATAACATATTTTTTCTGACCTACTTGTAAGGTTTTTCAAAATGTGTAATAGGACCTTTGATTTATCTATGAAAAATATTAAACCTAGTATGAAAAGTGATGATATCTTTTGGACTTTCGGACTTTAGTTCAAAAGGTTATATTAAAGGTGATTGGCCGATTTTATATCAAATCTTTTGTATGCTTTGGAACATTTGTTTTCGAGGTATGTGTATAATAAAATTTTCTCGACTTGTTGCAATACTGCTGTTGTCAAAGGCAAAATCCCATCGTGTGCCCTGAACCGGTAAATGTCGGAGTAAAAATAAACTGGCGACTTCGAGAGAATAATGACGTATATCTCCGCTATTTTAAGACCCATCAACTTGAAATTCGGCAAGAGTGTATCTTAGACATTACTTTTCTGAAAAATACATGCATATTGCAGGTGTTGTAAAAAAATTATTGATTTATAAGGCTTTTGAAGCGAGCTGGTAGTTTTTTTTTTTTTTATCTGGGTCAGAGTTCGACCCCTTTCTTTATTTATGGTTACATTGAAATTAATGTTAAAACGGGCTTGGCCCCTGTGGTTCCCACATAGAAATCATTTTTATATACTTTGAATATTTCTAACTTTGGAAGGAAATCAATTCACTGATATAATATGCAAATTCCATATTTTAAAAAGATAATTTGTTTGTATAAATAAATATTTGATACTTTATTAACCCAAAAATCGGACCATGCAGCTTTCAGTTTACATACGGGAAATTGCTAAACTAACAATTATAATGTATAATATTCATTACAATCTTGTAAACCATAATATCTAAGTGATATTATTGACAGATAATATAATTATATATCTCTTACAGTTTAGTACAATCGATATAAAAATCATTTATTCCAGATGCTGTAGGCAAATCAAACTCACTTAATCATGATATCAAAACGCAAGATCCATCTGTCACCTTTAAAGAATCATTTCTAATAATACAATGTACCAGTGATACCAAAGTTTCTGAATATATTTTTCAAGGTTTATGTTAATAAGTAATTAACATCAGTTTTACAATAGCACGACACCATTGATCTACACAGAAGAAATATTATTGATTCTCCAAACCGCATAAATATGCAAAACAAAATGTATATCCCCTGTTTTGCAAACAATTTTCGATTCTGTATAACCAAAAAAGCGGACCATACAACTTTAACAGTATACGAATTGACATATGGACAACATTTCATAAATTGGCGCATTTGGAATTTTGAAAGAAAATATATATTCAATAAAATAATTTTTTGTGATTCATGAGGAATATGAAGATGGCGGCATTGCAGAAAAAATCCTCAATCTGCGTTAGCGGTGGGTTATGTAAATATGTAATTTTTTTTCTGCAATGATCGCTACCTTCATAGCCCGCATGAATTATCAAAGAAAACATTTAACTTTTTTTATATGTACATCTTTCTTTTAACTTATTAATGAACTGATCATAAGAATTAGTAAAATTACTGTTAATCTACATCAGTACGTTAACTAAGAGATACAGCCAGAATTGTCCCATATGGCAGTTTGAGTCTAACATCTACATGTATGAGTTTTTGTAGTAAAAGAGTACGGCACATAAAACTATAAAAATGAACACTATAAAAAATAACGACATTGTATACTCGGAATATGTGCGCATACGTATACTAAAATTCCGCTCTGTACATGTGGTTAATGTTTGACTAACTTATTGTAATCTTTTATTTTTTCAGTCCTTGCATTCAATACATATAGATCTTAAAAGGGCCTAAAACCACTCTCAGTGATAGCTATTGTATAATGTAAGTATATGTGTAACGACAATGCTTATTACGAATTAAAATATGTTAAATATTTAGGTACGGTGAATAATAGTTTTGATTGTTTTTCTATTTTTAGAACGTTCATACCACAGAACAAAAAGAGAAATACTTTCATCGTAGCAGTTGAAAAATGTGCTCAGGTAGTTGCACTATCATATTAACTATTGTAGTATGGATTTGCATACAAAGTAAGTACATCACAATATGAAACAAATTATTTCATGCATAGAAGCATGGAGCAAAGGATAACTTAAAATATGTGATATTTGTTGCATCAATCTACTAACTTGAAATACGTTAACGATATATCTTTTTAGGAATTCAATTTAAATTTTTCATAGTACATATAAAACAATGATTTTTTTCCCCAGAATATCTGTTAAGTAAGGACCTTCAAGTTTTCATTGCATAATCAAGAAATAATATCTCCATATCATTTTTTTCTTTTCCACTGTAAGTCCATAGGAAGGTGAATATTTCTAATAAAAAATATGTGGTGTTTAATATAAATTGTCTTAAGTTTAAAATAAAATACAAGGTATTTTAATTTTATTCATATTTAATTTTAATCAATTACCAATGTTATTTATTATTGTATAATTAAAATGTACCCAAATAAAACGAAAGTGTTTGATTTTTTATATTTTCATGTACAAAATTCAATGTATAAGGAAAGATAACTCTTCTTAGCTATACCTTGATTTATGTACCTTACTGTTGGCGTACTATGACGTCATAAAAGTGTGACGTCATATACTTTTCCATGACGTTATACATGTAGATTTAAACCACTATACGATACATCATGTGTTTTTCTCAAGTTCCATAAAATAGATGTATTTAAAACATGTCTTGTATTAACATTTTAAAGGCATTGCTGTTATAATATATCATTGGTTTTATTAACAAATCTAAATATAAAAAAATCATTACAGTCTGAACGTTCATTTTTGTTGCAATATTTAAATGTCAAGGTCTAATGTTAGGTTTTGTTAACAAATCTGAATTTAAAAAAATCATTACAGTCTGAACGTTCATTTTTGTTGCAATAGTTAAATGTCAAGGTCTAATGTTAGGCTAATACAGGGTGTTTGCGAGTGGTAAAATGCAAATATAAGTAATAAACAACGATTATTTAGTGAACATAGCGTTATGAATAGCAACTGCTCTGCTGGCATATTTTCCATGATGCACTAGCGTGCATCATGGAATGTGCCAGCAGAGGAATTGCTATTCATAACGCCATTTTCACTAAATAACGTTGTTTTCTTCTTAATTGAACAATTTTGAATCAATTTGAATAAGTTAACAGTTATCATTCCTCGACGAAAATATTTTTTTTCATTTTGTTAAAATATTTGAGGTAAATGATTCATTTTATATTTTAATAAAGAGAATGTTACTGCATATATTCACAAAGAAATGTGTGTGAATTTCAAGATACATCTTGCATTATCTTAACAAACATGCGTTGCCCATAGACTTCAATGTAAAATTATTTCGGCAAATATTAAAATTTTGAATATTCCATTAGTGGAATATTTTTATTTTATAACACCTTTCGAATGATACCATGATTAAGAAAATCGGACCATTCATTTATTAGGTACATAATCTGGTCGTTATAACTTGAAAAATTAGAAAAATGATTCTATACCTAGAGATGATGTTACTCAAAATGGATCCTAATGAAACCAAAGTTGTATTTTTCAACAAATCAAAACGTATTGGAATTCCACAATTGTTTTATGAAAAGTGTCAGTTAGATATTGTTTTTTTTTCTCATAAAGATCTACGTCTAGCGTTTTCTGGTAAACAAGGACTTCATAGGAAACTTAATATTAAGGATAACGTTTACTCAGGGGCGAAAAAAAATCCACTAATAGGAACGAAAAAGTACTTATTGCACATTATAGCCCCACTATTGTGGTGCTATTTTTTGTCAATATTATCCACCATTTTCAAGGTTTTCTTTATTTTGTAATTATTAGAAATAATAAAAACAATTTGTAGGTTGGGAAATGATAAAATACGAATAGCTTTACTAATTTTATATTTGACTGAATCGTTTTAAGCTCATATTTTAAAGCAATATGAGCTGTATTTTTTTAAATTTTAGTTTGCTGCAAAAAGCTGCTAGTATGATAAGTCTGCATATAACTTTAACTTGTATGATAATTAAGGTTAGGAAAAATCATTAATTTTTGCAAGAGGAAAGATTTTTCTTCTAAGGAACATATAGCAATTCAATTTTTGTACAGGACGACAATAATTCAGTTATGCTCCAATGAAGGCTGCGTAACAGCCTTTTTAACAAAATTTGGCGAAAAGAAATAAAAAAAACCATAATATTTTTGTCATTTTTGTAAAAAATATCATTTTCGTAAAAATAAAAATTCATCATGAAAAATGCAGCTCATATTGCTTTTAGTTTAATTAAGTCCGAATTTCCTCTATCAATTTCCAAAATTGCACCCATTTTTGATCAAGTTTTCAAAAAACTGACTAATAGGAGCTCCAAACCATTGATTGCTTAAAACTTTTTTTGTTGTCTGTATTATGTTGACATTAACATTATACAAGGTCAATGATCAAAATTTCTAGATACAAATGTATTTTATATTGAATTGATTTTATGTATTTCAAAGATTTTTCCAATCGCGTACTAGCCGGTGATATAAATTCATAGACGAGTAAATACAACCATAAAATATGAAAAATGATATGAAAAAACATATAGAAACTGCATTTTTGCAATTACATTGCAACAGAAAGTTTTTAAGGTGGCTCGACAAACCAATGCATTATTTGATGGATCGATGAAGAATTTTCTTTGAGAAATGATTATTCAAAAATGACACCTATATCGGCCTTTGATTATTTTATATGAATTTTTTTGTATTTTTTTTTTTATAGAAACTGGAAACATCGTTTTAGCTGCGAACAAGATATATTAGAGCTAAAAATTTGTTATCAATTAATGCACAATACAATTATCTATAAATACATATCAAAAACGGCCAGATAAACTTTGAAATATTTTTGTAAAAAAAATATTTATGAAAATGAAAAAAAAAAGGATTGTATATATTTTTTAAATCTATGGATAAAAACTGCAGATAAACTGTTACTCGCATTTAACAATTGCTGTACAATCATATTTCAACAAGAAATTGAAACCAAATAGTGAAATTAAAGTATAAATGGAAAATTTTAAGATCGAACCGATCCCAATTGTAATTAAACTGATCCCGAACGAAATCACATAAAGTTAGAATGAATCAGAATTTTGCAAAAAATTAGGTTGTTTAGCTGTAAAATGGTTTCGTCATTTACTAACTTTATAATTCATAACAATTACTTAGAAAAAAAACTGCAGTTTATTTGTGAAATTTCAATTTTAAAATAATTCTGATCGGGATCAGTTTTTTTCAATCGGGATCGGTTCAAATTTGATAAATAGCAATTTTTCCAAAATTTCGCATTTTCATTTCAATTTCTTTGTAAAGTATCATTATTTAGTAAATAGTTTATGTGACTATATGTTATTTTTAAAATTTTATCCATAGATTAAAAAGATATTAAAGAATTACAATTTTGATTTTCAGAAATATTGTTTTAATTAAAAAATTAAACACTTGACCAAACGATCTTTGACATGAATTAATTTATAATTATATTACACATTAATTGACAACAAGTTTTAAGCTCTAATATATTCTGTTTGTCTGCAAAACAGTTTTTCCTATTTCACTGAAAAAATACAAAAAAAATCGTATAATAACTGAAAGCCGATATTGATCTCTGTTTTGTGGAATCATGTTTCAAAAAGATTCTCTATCGATCCATAAAATAAAATTTTGGTGTGTCGAGGAACCTTACGAGAAAAAAAGAAACTGAGAAAATTAGTCCGAATTTCCTCTGTTTTAATATCCATCTACCTTTGTCGGAGTATATCTTCCTCAAATAAACAAATCATGGATATCAATATCGATATTTGTTAATAACGTTGTTATTTTGTGTTTTTAAAACACTTTTGGACTTCAGATATTGAACTATGTATAAATATTTTTGGAAATCTTAAACCCTCAGTACATGTAAACGTAATCCTTAAATTAACTTTGGTAAGACCAATACTGGAATACACTTCTGTTGTATGGGAGTGTTGCTCTTCCACATAAATTAAAAAAGTTAATAATGTCTGCAATATACGAGGGTGGTCGAAAAAGTTCGTGGACACGTGTAATTTTATTCAAAATAGCAACGCCATTATCAGGAAAGTATTTCATTTGTATAATATTGTAATATAGAGCATAATAATGTATATGTAAGAAAATCAGAGCAATGTTCGTTTTTGTAATGGAGTTATGAATGTATATACATTGTCTGTCGTTGAGTTTCTATAACGTCGTAGTCCTTGGTTTATCTAAGGGTATTAAATATGCCACATTCACCGTTAGGTCAAATGTACAATCGCATATTCCATCAAAATATCACTTGTGCAACTTGTGGATAAGTATCTCGAACTATTTTGATGTCTTTCCTGTTTCCTCAATATTATATATATAGTTTGTTTCGTTTCTCTCCGTGTTTTACCTCAGTCGACACATTTTTTATGATGGCGCGCTGTTCCGTGCAGTCAGACGACGTCGCTTTATCATGCGTTTTAAAGACATATTCTTGCATTAATATCTTTTAAAAGTCATCTGCTGGTTTAAAATTATTTCCAAACGACGTATGAAAATGACCTAACCCATACAGACTACATCACAATAGAAGGTTATGAAGTTTTGAAATGTTTTATAAAAACTGTAAATATTCATATCTAAAAACTTAATTACAAAGTTTGAACAATTTGTACGCTGGGCCGTGATAACATCCGGAGCCTTTGATACATTAAAATTTTGCTTTATTTCTATGGAAAACATTCAAAACCACTTTAGTTTGATTTTAAATTTTATGACAAAGATTTAGATATACAATATATATAAAATACATGTAACCCGACGTTTAAAATGACAAAAACGCTATTGTTCACGAACTTTTTGGACAAGCTTTGAACAGCTACAAGCTGCAAAAATTGTCACGGGACTCCTAGTTCTGACCTCAAAGGTAAACGGAGTGCGATCTTAAAACTGCTTGGGCCGATTTTATATCAAATTTTAAATACGCATTTAAACGATTTTTTTGCCAAGTATATGTATTATAATGGATATTCTTTAGTTTTCCCGGTCAATTGAGCCATATTTCAATCAAAAGGTGATGTACAAAATGTTTATACAAAACAAACGGATATCGGTTGTTTATTAAATTTGTCTTTGATGTCCATGCGGGTATGATTGTATTTCATGTACATCTACTACTTTGAATCGCCACAAACAAATGTCTTAAAAGTTTTAGCAACTCAATTATAAACCTGTGAACATTTTCTTTACTAATATTTCTGACGTTTGCCAATTGTGCAATCGATGTGTAACAAACTGGTTAAATAAACCCAAACATTCAGGGGACAGTACCAAATGATTCCCTTTTCTAAACATTTCCATGATGATTTGCTTTGTTATTATGCCCCCCTTCGAAGAAGAGAGGGCGTATTGCTTTTCTGCTGTCTGTCGGTCCACCAACAGTTTCCGTTCATTTTCTTACCAGCAGATAAACATATTGAAATGAAATTTGGTATACAGGTTTATTATGAGAAATCTAGGTCAAGTTCGATATTGGGTACGATCGAGCCTTTTTCGACAGAGTAATTGGCCTTGGACGTAGAAAAATTCCAGTTATTTGCAGTTTCCGCTCATTTTCTTCGCAGGGGATGAACATATTGAAATGAAATTTGGTATACAGGTTTATCATGATAATATCTGGCTCAAGTTTGATATTGGGTACGATCGAGCCATTTTCGACAGAGTTATATCTCTTGGACGTAGAAAAATTCCAGTTATTTGCAGTTTCCGCTCATTTTCTTCGCAGAGGATAAACGTATTGAAATGAAATTAGGTGTACAGGTTTATCATGATTCTATCTACATCAAGTTTGATATTGGGTACGATCGAGCCATTTTCGACAGAGTTATATCCCTTGGACGTAGAAAAATTCCAGTTATTTGCAGTTTCCGCTCATTTTCTTCGCAGAGGATAAACGTATTGAAATGAAATTAGGTGTACAGGTTTATCATGATTCTATCTACATCAAGTTCGATATTGGGTACGATCGAGCCATTTTCGACAGATTTATGGCCCTTGGACGTAGAAAAATTCCAGTTATTTGCAGTTTCTGCTCATTTTCTTCGAATTTGCAGAGGATGAACATATTGAAATGAAATTTGGTATACAAGTTTATCATGATAATATCTAGGTCAAGTTCGATATTATGTACGATCGAGCCTTTTTCGACAGAGCTATTGCCCTTGGACTTAGGAAAATTCCAGTAATTTGCAGTTTCCACTTATTTTCTTCGCAGAGGATGAACATATTGAAATGAAATTTGGTATACAGGATTATCATGATGATATCTAGATCAAGTTCGATATTGGGTACGATCGAGCCATTTTCGACAGAGTTATGGCCCTTGGTCAATAGGCAAAATATCTCTAACCTTTTTAAGATAATGGGTTTGTATAAATAATTATTAGATACTGTAATAGCCAGAAAATCGGACCACGTAGCTTTAACTGAAAGACGGGAACTTATGATTATGTATACTATTCACCATTATTTTGTACCAAAATATCTTAGTGTTATAACAATTACTGACATTTATATAGAGGATAATTGTATGCCTCTTAGAGTTCGATATAAAGTCATTTATTGCAGATGCTGTAAGAAAATTAAACTCAGTTCCATGTAATTCAGATGTAAAGAACGCGAGATCCATCCGTCATTTTAAAGGATTTATTTCTAATAATATAATGTAAGTGTGATGAAAGAAGTTTTTTAATAAAGTTTCATTGTTCATGTAATTGAGTGATTAACATCATTCATACAATATTAAGGCTCAATTTTTTACTTAATTATGATCTACACAAAAAATACTCTTGATTCTCCAAACCGCATAACTATATGAAAAAAATATCCCTTTTTGGTTTGTTTGCAAGCAATTTTCGAATACAAACTATTCTTAATACACGATTTAGGTATCAATAACTCGGAAAGTTTTCGGGGTAATGATAACTGTTAAAACTTAATAAATGTTAAACATTTTACTGTTGTGGAAAAACGCACTACTAACTCTCGCAGATTTACCTAGTTATCTTTTATTTCTTAAAATATACCCTAAAACCTTGAAAATAAGCCGCAGCTTATTTTATCTCTGGGTAAGAAAGTTCAAAATCATCTAATTTTCAAATCATGGCTTATTACCAATGCACAGTCCCGTAAACGATGAGTTCATAATCAAGACTTGTTATTAAAACAATATAAATTGTAACTGATCGATTGTGAACTATTTTACTGTTCTGCAAACGGTATATCCAAGTTAAAATGAAAAGTGGAAAAGTGTTTTTAATTCAATTTCATTTCATGTATTAGAATATATTTCCTTGCATTTAACAAGTTCAAGCCAGTGCATTCGCCATTACGTAAACAGCCACTTGCTGACTCGTCGCGTGATCAATGTTTGTTTAACAATTTCCGGTGTCAGAAGCATACTGAAGGGCATTTTAAAAATAGACCAATCATCTGTACGACTTGATAATGACGATAAATGACATATACTGACGTTTCACAATGGGTTTTTACAACAATCAAATAATTAGGGTTATTTATCAATTAAATAATTACTGTTGTCGAAGCTAATCACAATCAACCTATGAGAAGATTCATCTGTGTGCAGTATTTTGTTATTTCCTCCTTCAACTAAATCACCTTTCTGATACGCTTTGGTAACGGTCTGTAGAGGTTCTGGATATATTATACAGTCAACGTCAGTCACATCTGCGTTTACGAATGAGAAAGTTCAGCAGTTGTCCGGATATTTTTAGCACAACACTTCAATCGCTTAGTTTTAACTACACATTTCTATCAATTCAAATCAGGGGACTGTGCTTGGCAACGGAAATGATATTATTTCTAGCCTTATATTTTTCAACATCTCTCGCTCTGTTTATCAGGACATTGACATCTTGAAACATGAAATTTTGAAAAATTGATCGGGAAAGTGATGACTGTCCTATAACGCTTACTATGTCAATGTACAAATGTCTGTTAATAGTTCCATCAACAGTTGTCACAGTGCATAGTCATGCACCTCCAAATCATTCTACTCTCCTTTCGTTGAACTAAGGGACACATACATTCGAGAGAACAGTTCAGTCTGTTTTTTGGTTTACTTCCTTCATTCTCATTTTTCTTCTTTACAACTCGTCTGTGATCATGATACCCTTGTCGATTTTTACTTCGCTCTTCGCTGATACACTTGTTTGGGTCTGTGTTGATTAGGTCTTTCCACCTTTCAGGTGAAAAACCTCTTGTTTTCTTTATGTTTTTTATTATTATTCTTCTTCTTCTTTTCAATTTACCTCGGGGTCACTTTTTTGTTTTAAGAATTATCCAAACAATTTAAACTTTATGTAATTTCTCATTAAAAGTTACGGTACCAATTGACCCTGTGTCAAAAAATTCAAGAACTTACAGCGCGGGGGTGTTAAGGAAGCTTATAAGCAGTTAAGCGTCTGATTTTCATTGTTATATTCAAAAATTCAAATATTCAAATAACTGCTTTGAATCAGATCAAAAACCCAAAGTTATCCTTTATTACAGATGTCAGTGCAATAAAACCGGGCAGTACATTACTGCCACATTGGTGCATTATCACGTGCCAACTATAAATAGCTTACGTACATTCCTTAACAGAAAAATGAGATAGAACAACACTACCCTACTGTTTCAAAAATAAAATAAAAAACATACCAAGTGAAGGCCAAACATGTCAGTTTGATCAAAACCGTTACTAGAATCATATGTTCTTCTTAATCAAACATTCATTCAACTGGATCCCGAAAAACCGTCTTAACTTTCATCAAGTTTACACGGAAAACGGAATGTGGCATCAAAACAACGCAAAACACAGTCCTTCTCTCCGATTCCTGTAGCCGTAAGATATATATATATATCGAAGCCTTGGATCCACTCCTTCCAATTTTTTGCAAGATTTACTTCCATCGATATATGGCCTGGAGGCTTCAGTTGCTCCATAAACGATCATAAAGAGTGGGGGTTGTTTTATGCAAAATTCAAAACTTTGGAACTTTGGCAAGGTGCTACGGTTGGAGAGCCGACGACAGATTGTTGGTCCTAAGTTTATCGGTTGAAGGCCCTGCATTAAAGTATTTTCATATCCTTTCACCGCGGGGGGGGGGGGGGGGGGGGATAAGCATTGAGGAACTAGCTTTGCACTTTGAACAGCGGTTTGGCAAGGGCACGCTCCAAGCTGCATTTCAAGTAGAGTTAAACGCTATGTCCCAGGGGTCCGAGAGTTTAGAGCAAGGGGGAGGGCGGGTTATGGAAGTCGCGCAGCGTGCTCTAGGGGCGAGAGTTCCGGGACAAGTGCCCCAAGAGCAGGCAGTCCTACGGTTCGCGATGGGCTGCAGGATCCGCGAGCCGGACGGAAACTCATCGATAATCCTCCCATCACTGTAGACGAAGCTGTACGAAGGGTCAAGACGTACCAACTAATCAAACAAGCTCTTGCGCCACGGCGCAGGGGATTTCTTTCCGTGTCCCGAGACGGTCAGTTGTCCGGTGGGGAGCGGTCAAGATCTTCCTCGCCAGCACCGCGTAGTGATTTCTATGGCTCAATGAAGCGTGATGTTTCACAAAGACAAGAGTCCGTCGCACACTCTAGCTTGGCCAGAAACAGATGGAAAACGGTACCTAAAGGGGCCCAGGGGGTCCGGGTTGTTCTATGCATGCAATTAGCAGGGGCATTTTCGGATAAAGTGCCAAAATCGACCGCGGTCTGAATCATTACATCGTCAGGGCCCGCGTACTAGTAAACCGGCTGATGGTAGGCAGATGCATTTCTCAGATACTCCAACAGTTGGGGGGGGGGCGCCCAATCGAGTCGTGCCATCGGTACGGTCGGGGGGGGGGGGGGGGGGCTTGGCTACGGGGAAAGTGCGTGGCGCATACCAATCAAGATCAATTGTGTCCTGATGAGTGCGGTGGTCGATACTGCAACTGAGATCACAATTATAGCACAGCGGGTTTATGAAAAGATGTCTCCGCGGCCTGAAATCTCCGCTAGTATTGATGTAAACATCGCTTGGGGCGAGCCAACCATGGTGATCGGATCACAAGGGAATGCTCTTATAAAAATAGGGGGACCCAATTATGACATCTAGTGTACGTTGCCCTACATTAAGGTGAAATGCTACTGGGCATTGATTTTATGCAGGAGCATGGAGTACAATTGCACTGCAGCACAGGGGAATTGCGTGTCGGGGCAAGTCTGACGATAGAGTCCATGTTTAAGGCAAGTTCTCCCTCTGTGCAGACTGTCTCGGTACGTCGCATGCGTCTACCTCCATTGTCAGAGGATTGATTGCGAGATATCCGATGAAATCTCTGACTTGATTCTTGAGCCCTTGGATGAATTTCCGGTAGGGGTAATTTCGTCGAGGTCATTTAACAAGTCAGAAACGAGGATAAAGTTGTGTCTCATGAACCACACGCCGCGGGCGCACATTTTTCGGCAGGGTCAGCCCTTAGCAACCGCGGCGCCTACGACCGGAGCAGGGATTCCGAAGGCGTCAGTGAGACAGGTCGGAACGGAGAGTCCTTATGAAGTACCCACACACATCAAAGAGTTACTTGATGACATTCGGATTAATGCTCCGCCTGAAGTGCGCGATGAGGCGGTGCAGCTTATAACGCAATATTCAGATGTATTCGCCATTAGTGACTTAGAACTGGGCGACTTCACAGCTATCGAGCATCAGCTTCAGGCGCCGGAGAGGCAGGGGCGCAAGAGACGGGGTGGGAAACGCAAACGATATGAGTATTCTATATGTAAAACCAAAACTCCTGTGGTTCTTATGGTGCACTGTGACCAGTGTAAAGATTGGTTTCACCCCAACTGTGTGGGTAGGGGAGACGATGAGGTCAGGGAGTTGCCAACATACTTCTGTCCTGACTGCACACTGGTAGTATCGTAGGCTTTTGGATTTAGGGAGCTGAATAAGGGTTCAAAACTTCAGCATTGAGTTAGGTGTATTGATCTCACTTGAGGGTATGCCCCAGGGGAGTTACCCCAGTGGCAAATAGGGTATTTGTACCGCCGGGTGACGGAGATCCGCTAGGTGAGTTTGGTGAGACTGGCGGTAAAGGTTAACATGTTTAATGCCCTGTTCGGCCAACTATTAAGGGAAGCTTCGGTGCCGTGATCCATGAAATGCCACCCAGAGGAACATCACAAGGGAACACCAGTGTGGAGAAAGAAGAGCTAGAACCTCGACAGGACGGGAATTGGAAAAGCCCTGATCCTGGATTTTTTTTTTACATGAACTGTTAAATGTTTTGTATACTGTTATGGTTAAATGTGCATGTGGTGTAATGTGTAATTTGTAACTGGTGGTTGCACTGGTCGGAATCGGGACATTCCTCAAAATTATGGGGGAAATGTAGTGTATTTGAGGGGGGGGGGGTGTATTTCCGTCGTTTTTTATATCTAGCTCGGTGTCCCGGTTTTGCAGGCGTGTGCAACAAGTACATGTAAAGCGTTCATAATATAAATTGCAAGTCCTTTTCTTTTATAATATAATGTGGTTTCATTAATTTTCGTGGGTATCAATTTTCGTGGATTTTCTGGAAAAAACACAGTTTCAAGGATACGTAATTTCGTGGCCATTGATCCTATCAATACAAAATGTTAGTTGAAATTGAACTTTAATGAACATTTACTTTCGTGGATCAACTTATTATATGAGCTATTGAAGCTGTAAGTCAAATTAATGAAGGCGATCATGCAGATTTTTAGCGAAGAAAACAAAATGTTGTAGATTGAGAGAAAATTATAAATGGATATCTTGTTCAGCATTATTATTAGTAGAATGCTACCTATATAGACTTATTTTCAATAAGTCAAAATTATGCATTGAATTATAATGCAACTTCAGTTTTGTTTAAAATATCCTATATCTTAAAGCCAGGTACCTACAAAATCATTCAATTGCAATGGCATGCACTTATCTGATCATGAACAACTTTTACATGTGAATTTGAAATATGCTTTGCTATTTAAAACCTTGTGAGATCCTTGTAAAATCTTACAAATTAATTATTTTTTAATGAAATTAACACTGTGACCTTCCAAACTTTTCAACAAATGCATTATAAGTAATGGTTTCTAGTAACAAATATCCTAATATAAAACAGTTTGCAACATTTTTCAAAATATACGATATAACATCACGTTATTTTATAATTCAGTTATGAATTTTGACATGATTATGCCGTTGCAATATTGTAATTTTTAAATGACCTCAAACCGACAAATACATCTGCTTTTACCATATCGCACGCACGCACGCACGCACGCACACACGCACACACACACACACACACACACACACGTATATATATTTTTTCTTTAGTTTTTTCTTTAGGAATATATTGCATTCGAGCGACTGTTATTAATTTTAAGATGCATGCATGTTGAACTAAAGTATACGTTTTTCATCACATAAATTCACCGTTATTTTTATTGACTACCTTAACTGTACTGCGTAAGATGTAAAACAAATGCTGTAAGGTTTTTATTGGTACAAGATTCAAAACCATGTTTCAGATACCCTTGCCCTTTTTCTTAAGGTAGGGAATAACAACAACCAGGGACAAGAATAAACTAAAGAAATAGAAATCAAGATATCTGTGAGCCAATGCTCGCTAGTGATACCCCCGCTCTGATGTGAAGATGCAAAATAAGCAAAGTCGACATTTAACAGAGAGCTGGCATCCGATTGGTACAGAAATATATCCCACAATATGGCATGCCTAAACAAACACCGACTGTGTAAAAATTTCAATCATCTGCGATAAATAGCTGCTGAGAAATCTTTGACGAAAATTTGTTTGAAAAGTTTGGCTAAAAATAAACAAAGTCATCATTTAACAGGAAGTTAACGTCCGATTGATACAAAAATATATCCCAGCATATGGCATGCCTTAACAAACACTGTAAAAATTTCAAGCATCTGCAATAAATAGTTGCTGAGATAAATGCGACAGAAATTTTTGTTACAGACAGACGGACAGACAGACAGACACACAAGGGTAAAACAGTATACCCCCTCTTCTTCGGAGCGGGGGTATAAAAATATTTTTGACAATTGTAACTTTTGGAAATATTTTCAAAATGTAAGAATGCTTGCATACATGTAATTAAGATGCATAAATACGATGCACAAGTAGTGGTAACATATGCTCAGATGTTTACATTTACAATTGAAAAAACGTCTCTATATCTACATTGTCTCAGTCCATCCAGCTGAAATTGGGTACTGGCTTATGCTGGGGGTTAAACTGAGATGGACTGGTGTCCCATTCAGGGGGAGTCAATGACTCTCATCCGCTTAGCACCACGGAAACCGGAGATATTAAGAACCTGCCCTATGCGCCTTTATGGCACGGAGAAGGATTTAACTGAACTTTTAACGTCGCTTTACCTATCAAAGGGGAAACATATCGGAGCAAAGCAATGATAGAATTAGATAATAAAACTTATAAGATACGTTTCTTATTTTGTTTTTGATAATCAAACATAATAATAGAACTTCACATTGTAAAAAGTAGGTTAATTGTCGCAATAGCCAAATCTGAGAGAAACTTCTATTTGTCAAAGTGGTTGTTTTTTAAAGTAGTTCAACATTTAGATGAAAATAGAGTTTTTACATTTAACGTCTTAAAATAAAGTTTTCTTTAAGTAAATTATCATCATGTTTTTACAATCATTATGTAATAAATTACTAAATAATTATTAAATTTATCAGTTACAACAGTAATAACTAAAAGCTGAACGACCATCACTGCAAAACATAAATATGCATTTTACCTAAACGACGAAGATAAATATAAGGCTGGAAAGCAGTGAAAGAAACCTTACAATTGTTATGGTGTTTCTTAATTATATCCCTTAAGGTGAAATACAAAATTAATATGCTTTAATAAAAGTACTTTTATTAACATTTTTACATAATGACATCCCTGTAGGTATAGGCTTTTAGATACTTTTTTGAATATTATATATATATATATATATATATATATATATATATATATATATATATATATATATATATGTATATATATATATATATATAACTATCATAAGCTTTTTTTAAAGCTTTCTATAGAACTTAAATATTTTGGGCGAGAGATGCATACTGTAATACCCGTCGTGTAGTCCTTTAACCTCTTGGTTTTGAATTATAATAAATTTTCAGGTCGAAAATGCTTTGGAAAAACAGACAATACTACGTCGAAGAACGACCAAATGAGGTAGGTGTGAACGCATTTGTGTCTAATGCTTTGGACGTGTAATATTTTTACGTCACCCGAGTTATTCAGGTGACATATTGCCATCGGTCTTCGTCCGTCGTTGTGCGTCGTCTGTCGTGCGGTGTGCGTTAACAAGTATACATTTTTAACTTCTTCTTAAAAAATTACATGGCCAATTATAACCATTATTTTAATGCAAAGTATCTCTTTAGTAGGAGAAATCTAAATTGTGAAATTCTTGGTTCTACCACTCTCGGGGCGCCATAGGCGAGGCAAAATAGGCAAAAAAGTCAAATGTTCAAAAATCTCTCTCTACTCCAACACATGTTACATGTAGGAGAAAACTGAATGCATGGTTATGATGTTCATGAAGCTCTTTACCAAATGGTTTTTATGATGTTCATGAAACTCTTTACCAAATTGTGAAAATCATGAACCCTGGGACAGGGGTTCAGGCCCTATGGCGGGGCCAATATAGCCATATAGTGAAAATGCATTAAATCTTACAAAAATTTCTTCTATATTCCCACACATATGGGAAAAACTGAATGTATAGTTATGATGTCCACGAACTCCTTTACTTAAATTGTGAAATTCATGGCCCGGTCAGGGGTTCAGTGTTAATGCATATAATGTATTAAAAAAAAACTTCTTTTCTGCATCCACACATCTGTAAGAAAAACTTGATTCATTATTGTGTAGACATGGAAGCTCTCTACCAAAACTGTAAATTTCATGTCCTTCGGGGCATGTGTTTTGACTCGGGGGGGGGGGGGGGGGGGGCAGTATGGTCATATAATGTTCAGGCATATATATTGTTTAAAAAATTGTTCTCTTTACTTCTGTTGATACTGAATAAAAACTGACTGCATTTTAGGAAAGAAAATAAAGCCCTCTTCTAAAATTGTATGCCCCGATGGTAGGAAATTTGAATCCAGAACGGGCCAAAACAGTTATATTTACTAGTGTATAGGATAGGGGTTCTTACTGCAGGGTGTGAACAAAAAGGTTATAAAGTTAATGTATGTATATATAGTGTTAATGTATATAACGTTTACAAATGTCTACTGACATAGAATAGAAACTGACTGCATATTTAGAAAAATAGACAATAAGCTATTATCTTTAATAATATTTCATGTCACCAAGGTATGTCTAATTATTTTATTCTGCTCAGGAATTTCTATGAAAGAAATGAGTAAATACAAACATTCAGAAAAGCGAAAAAAATGAAACTGTCTATGAATTTTTACATATTGTGAAAACGTTCAAAAGCGTTGGAAAGAGTTTCAAAAAAAAAAAAAGGTTTGGGGGGGGGGGGGGTAATACTTTTAGATTTATCTTCCCTCGCTTGCTTATATCTAGTAATTAATCATTAAAAATAATGTAAATAAGAAGTTCTATGATTAAAAGAGTTATACAAGTATTTTTATCGTTTGAAACAAAAACGGTTTTTGAACTTTTCAAAAAAAACAAAATAATAGAATTGTTTATAGTAAAAAAAAAAATAATTGGTTAGCTAAAATCACTGGTACGCAGAACATATAAAATGATTTTGGTGTAAATGCCAATCGATGCATGAGACTGTAACACTGTTTGGATATTGAAATTCTGAAATATGTGAACGCAGCACAGTTAAGGCTGTCAATAAACTCCGTTCAGACAAAAAGTACGGGAAATGTGCATTATGACATCACAGTATATTACAAACCTCGAAAGTAGGCTACTTATTAAGGTAACTCACTCCTCATGTTTTGATTTCATTGCGCAGATGATCATTATATTTAAAATGAATATGATTGTATTTATTTAATCATCACAGATAGATTATTATTTCATAATTACACAACATTCATAAAGAAAATCCATTTGAATTGAAGAAACAAACAAGTTTTTTGGGGAACTATTTTTTCGTGCGGAAGGTTTTTTAGACGAAAATGACAGAAACAAGCAATTTTATGAATTTTCAATATACTTTTCTTTTTAATATACTTTATTCATTATTCACATTTTTAACATTTGATAGCCTTGTAACATATTTTATAGGTTCTGTGTGACATGTACAAAATCAAATCTTGAAAATGTGATAGCCGTTTAGCATAAAATCATGCAAATATATAGAACATGTCGGAATTTTTTAAGCCAAATTTTGCGAGAATTTTACCTTTGAAGCCCTTTATCTAAAATTTGACATCACTGACCCCCATGTTATATTATGTCAAAATGATACTGAATACATATCTAGGCAAACTGGATTAATCTTATAAAATTCTTGATATTCAAAAAGTTTTTATTTCAAATCAAATTGTAACTATTATAAAAATTGTCTATTTTAAGTGCAAAAAGGTCACACAAAAATTTATGCAGCTTCGTACAATTTTTTTTCGTAATCCCTCTATTCAGTGTGATTATTGTGCATAATTAAAAACAATATTTGAAGAAATAAGTTCACTAAATCAAAAATACTGACAACAAATCCTAACTAGGATGAAATTGCATTTTAGGTGCGAAAAGGTCAAATTAAATAGGCCATAACTCAGAGGGATGGATACTGACCCCCCATTATCTTTGTATTTTTTAAGTATGTTTTGTCTACAGATTTCAATGATATACTTCTCAAGAAAATCTTTATACAACAACATTGAGTAGTGGGATACCTTAATCTATTTATTAGTAAAATTGACTTATACTAATCTTTTAATTAAAAACAACAAATGCTATTGCTTACAATTTTGATGTCCGTTATATCGTACACACTGAAAAATAAGCGAGATGTCGTTCTCGCTGTACTACAAAGTATGACGTCATATGCTTCAAAATGACGCATTAAGTTAAATCATTGAAGGCTATCGTGCAGTTTTATAGCGAAGAAAAATAAATGTCATACATTAACGGAAAAGTATGAATGAATATTTTGTTTAAAATTATTATTAGTAGAATGCTACCTATATAGTCTTATTTTCATTTTGTTAAAAGTATGCATCGTATAAAGAAGCCACCTCAGTTTTGTATAAAATATCGTATATCTAAAATCTGAGTACCTAAATAAATCACTTAATTGCAAGGGCATACACTTACCTGATCCCGACAAACTTTTACATGTGAATTTGAAATATGCTATGTAACTTAAAAACTTCTACGATCCTTGTAAAATCTGACAAATTAATTATTTTTAATGAAATTAACCCTGAGACCTTCAAAATTATTCAACATATGCATTATAAATTACGGTTTCTACTAACAAATATTCTTATCTTAAAAAGTTCGCACCGTTTTTCAAAATCTACGATATAACATCAAGTTATTTCATAATTCAGTTGTGAATTTCGACATGATTATGCCCTTGCAATATTGAATTTTTTAAATGACCTCAAAACCACAAATACATCTGCTTGTACCATGCGACTGCCATATCACGTGACCACTATGAACATAAAATATTGTACTGTTATATATATATTTTAGAAATATATTGCATTTGAGTGACTGTTATTGATTTTAAAAAGGACATGCCAGTTTAACTAAAGTATACGTGTTTTCACCACAAAAATTTGCCGATATTTTTATTGACCGCCTTAACTGTACTGCGAAGGGTTTTATTTTTTGTTTAATTGTCCCATTTACACGGGGAGTTCTGTCTGTCTGGGATGGGAGATGAGGATTAGCGGTTATTTAAAAAAAACCATGTATATTAACCATCTCTTTTTTGTTTTATCTATGAAAAAATACACATAAACCTATATTGAAGAAATTATTTCATATCAGAGTCTTGTACCTTTTTAATATAAGGTCATGCACTCTTTTATTATCTGAAAGCTTTTATACCAATGTTATATGTTTCATAGTCCTTTTATTAAGATTTTAACGCAAAGAGGTGATTGTCATTACAAAAATTATGTTTTTTAAATTTATGTTACTTCAGAATGAAACTTAGTTAAATGCATATACGAGATTTCTCGACAATTCTGTGTATGAGCTATGGTACTCAGGTGACCGTTAAGACCTGTTAGCCTATTGTTGTTATTTACTCGCATCCTGTTATAGTAATGATATTTATTGTTGGTTCATTATTTGAATGTTAATAAAACAGAATTGTCAATAATCTGTAATCTTACTCAGTCGAAGGCAAGGCAATTGCGTTTAGCATATATATCTCCTTAAAACTAGGTTAAGATTTTAAAGAATACGATAGACAGCTAATTGATATTCGTTGATTTAACATGTGGACCTTCATGCAGCTAGTTATGATGTGAACGTTTCAAATAAAAAAAAAACAAAAACAAAAAAATATAGGTGTCAAAACTAGAGCTAAATGAAAAAAGATATAAATAATAAAGAAATGCTGTTATTTTGAAAGATGTTTTTTTTAGTTTGAACACTGAGACACTCTCAGGTATTAACTGTTTCATGCTCGTGAAAACATTTTTAAGTGTGTTTGGATATCCATGATTCTTAATGCATATATTTGATAACGATACGATGCTTACAATGTATATTGAAGTAAATAGTGAGCGATTTTGTCATTTTCATTGCAAAGATAATGGCTCTTAAAAGGAATTTTATCGATATCATTAAGATGAATGACGCTAAATCGTTAAAGATGAAATATTTCCAAATAAAAAAAATACAGTTGTTTGTAGACAAACTGTATCAAGAGTCATTAAACTCTATTATGGAGCAGTTTGTAAGTCTCCCTTGCAGGCAGTTTCATCGGTCTCGTGTGCATTTGTCGAGGTGCATTCCTCCATGATGTGCACAGTTTACTCATTTTAGAAGATGTCAGCCAACCCATCTGTCAAAACAATCAAGGTTAATTTTAAATGATGTATGCTTTTAACATTTAATTTAATACTATAATTTGTTTTGCATGTTCCTGATTAACAACGAAAATATATTGGTTTAATGAGTTTTTGGGTTTTTTTTTAAAGCATAACCAATTTCTTTCCGTATAGTCAGTAACAAACCTAAAATGTATTTTATTTTCCCGAGGACTATCAAATGAAATATTTATTTCAAAAGAAACGTTCTATATAATTTATCAAAGTAACTTTACGTCTACTACAAATTTAAATAGTCACTCTCTTCAAATTTGTCATTTTCGTCTTTTGAATAGTCTTTGTTCAAATATCCTCGTTGCACCTTTCTCATTTTCAAAGTATTCCGAACGGTTTTTTTAGCTCACCTGAGCTAAAAACTCAAGTGAGCTTTTCTGATCACATTTTGTCTGTCGACCATCTGTCCGTAAACTTTTAACATTTTCAACTTACTTCGATCAATCTTCTCAAGAACTACTAAGCTTAAGCTCCCTTGCAGGGAGTTTCATCGGTCTCGTGTGCATTTGTCGAGGTGCATTCCTCCAGGATGTGCACAGTTTACTCATTTTAGAAGATGTCAACCAACCCATCTGTCAGAACAATCAAAATTGTATTGATATTTCACATGCACCAAGCTGGTTTTTACATTTCTTGATTCAGTTGTTTACATGTAGCAGGCAGAGTCTCCAAACAAGTAGTATATAAATAGTCTTTTTCTTTAAACTAAGCTGTATAAATGTCGATACTGGTTATTGATATCAATGAATTTTGTACGTCTAGCATTAACTACAGCATCTATGTAAAGTAAACATTAAGTTTGATAACTGTTTGGATATAACTAACTTTTAGCTTGGATACATTCCCTGAGAACTATCGACATAAATGCAGATCGTGATGTCAAAGTTAATTATGACGTCATATCGTATGAAATACAATCAATCGGGAAGCCTTAACATACCCGCGGACTATTAAAAATAACTTCTCCAAAAAATATATTTCCCCCTAAATTTGCATGGCATTTTTATATATAGCTGGATTTGTACGTGTAAAAACTTATAAAACATACAACGGCAAAAAAGAGATAACTCCAGACCTTTACACTTGCATCATCTTATCTTTTGACCGATCTCAATTTTATTAAACTGATCCCGAAGTCACAAAAACTTTGAATATATCAATATCGCAAGAATTGGTCTGCTCTTTAATTGATCTTGAAACGCATATCATTTCTCAGAATAAACTGCAGTAGTACTTTGGAAAATGTTGTTGCTGTAGATTAATGAGTCTATTTAGCATAAATAAAACAATAACATTATTGTTCGATTTTTTAACTAATATGAACTAATGATAAGATACTTGGGTTTCAGCAATTCAGAATATATTCAGAATATGTTTTAAAAACATAATTTGCCTATCAAATAAAATTTTAATTAGCTTTTCAAGCGTTCAATCTATAAATAGATTTGTGCGAAAAAACACTAAAATCAATATATATAAAGTTTTCATAATATTTAAAAATCAGAAATATTCTAATATTGGAAGCATAGAAAAAAAATCAAAATATCTTAATTTTTTTAGAAAATGAGAGGAAATGCAGGCTAAGCAATATCAATTTTATTATTAATTCATATAATTTATTTTAATTTAGTAGTATTAGCTGATAGACATTCTGATATTCTATCAATTTACTGAAGAACAGAAACTTCATATCTTAAACAGACGATTACATAACTGCAGATAGCCACATTAAAGGGACTTGGACACGATTTGACTTAAAATTTTCAAATTTTATTTTTCCATTTTCAATGTTTATACTGATAAATATAGAAGTTTATAATGCTAAGTCAAAATTTGAGAGTCAAATATCAAGTGATAAGCAAGTTACAGAGTTCATAATTCTTTGCTTTGTAAACAAAGCTCGAATATTGTCATTTTTACATATGTGTTGTATTGTTTCAATCAAATGTATCTTTCTTTTGTTTATAATGGTATTTATGAAGATACTGAATTAGTTTAAATTGTTTTTACATGTCATTTTGTCTAAGAAATGGTAATTCTCTACAATACATTTTTTGTAAACAACTATAAGACTCGAGCTTTGTTTACATTACAACCAATTCTCACCTCTGTATCTCACTCGTAACTTGACTTTAACATTCAATATTTTGGTCAATCATGTAAAATGCACCAGTAAACCATTTTATACATAAAAAATAAAAATAAAATTTTTGATCTCAAATCGTGTCCAAGTCCCTTTAAGTTTATTTTTATCATCCTTTTAAGTATCGATCCCATATTAGGACTTAATTTTTCTAGCCCCGAATATCCATTATGTATTAAATACTCTAATTATATAAATTCAAAGCTTTTTAGAGTTAAAATAAAAAACCGAGAGAAATTTTTAAAAATGGTATCAACTAAGCAGTTATTTATTAGTTAAGATTGCATTATGGTCTATGGAAACAAGCACATTTTTTTTCAAATAAAAAAGTAAATACCAAGAGTATCAATAAAAGTGTAGTGAAAAGATGAATTTAAACCTTAGGAATACAAAAACTATTAAAAATAAATTTTGTACTGTATATATTGTTCTGAAATATATTTTTGTACAGACCCTGAAACGTGCTACTACACCTCTAAAACGAACCGTACCGTTCTGTGCAAGAAACGAACCGTACCGTTCACAAAACGAAACGTACCGTTCACAAAGCGTACCGTACCGTTCACAAAGCGAACCGTACCGTGCAAAAAGCGTGCAAGATAATTTATGCAAGACCCGCCTCCAAACGGACAAAAAAGCGTACCGTACCGTGCAATAAGCGTGCAACTTCCATATACGGCTTATTGACCTAATGTCTTTCGATGAATACGGACGGATATTATTGCTGACCAGATAAGTTCAATATTTTGCTAGATTTTTTTATACGGATTAGATAACACATACAAAGATTTAAAACTGTTATTCTTATTAAAACAGTCACAAAAATATTTCCTTTCTTAGACCGTAATCATTTCTTTGTTTTTCGACAAAACTTGCATCGCCGATTTCTTAAACACTGTAAACTATTAACGTTCACACAAGTCGTGGTTATACTATTTTGATTGTTTTTATGAAATGTTTTAAACATTGGGTACAGACTGGAATTCTCAGGAGAGAGAGAGATCGTTACCGAGACGTTAAAAAAGTAGCGTATGTTTAGAAATAAATACACTATGACTAAACAAAGGTTGAAATATAAATAATTTTATATCCTTTTTAAATAAAAAAAAAAAAGAATGTCGACTTAAGTTACGCAGACCCAGAAAACTGTCGGGGCTTTCAACGTGAAGTTGTGATCTGTAATCGTAAATGGGTATCTTTTAATTAATTTGTTCTTAGATAAATTCAAATTAATTTACCAAATATATTTATTAGTCAATTGATATATTATCAAAATTCAAATCAATTTAAGTCATGCGCTTTTTTTCTAAACAAATTAAATATATGTGCTGTAGTGAATGACGACCACATATTACCGGTGACTCGAGTGATTTGTTCTTGAGCTATTTATGTACCAATAAATAAACAAAAAATCACTCATATGATAAATTGTAAATAAATACATGTACAAAATCTTAGTAAATTAAATGCAAGCATTGAACGGAAAAAAGTTCACGCGTTCTATATTATTGATTTCAACTTTATTTCCTGCATAGCTGGTAATGGCGTCGTGATTTCACATGAACAAAAATCACTCCGCAGCACAGTTAAGGCTGTCAATAAACTCCGTTCAGACAAAAAGTACGGGAAATGTGCATTATGACATCACAGTATATTACAAACCTCGAAAGTACTTATTAATCTATTTATTAGTAAAATTAACTTATACTAATCTTTTCATTAAAAACAACAAATGCTATTACTTACAATTTTGATGTCCGTTATATCGTAAACACTGAAAAATAAGCGAGATGTCGTTCTCGCTGTACTACAAAATATGACGTCATATGCTTCAAAATGACGCATTAAGTTAAATCATTGAAGGCTATCGTGCAGTTTTATAGCGAAGAAAAATAAATGTCATACATTAACGGAAAAGTATAAATGAATATTTTGTTTAGAATTATTATTAGTAGAATGCTACCTATATAGTCTTATTTTCATTTTGTTAAAAGTATGCATCGTATAAAGAAGCCACCTCGGTTTTGTATAAAATATCGTATATCTAAAATCTGAGTAACTAAATAAATCACTTAATTGCAAGGGCATACACTTACCTGATCCCGACAAACTTTTACATGTGAATTTGAAATATGCTATGTAACTTAAAAACTTCTACGATCCTTGTAAAATCTTACAAATTAATTATTTTTTAATGAAATTAACCCTGTGATCTTCAAAATTATTCAACATATGCATTATAAATTACGGTTTCTACTAACAAATATTCTTATCTTAAAAAGTTCGCACCGTTTTTAAAAATCTACGATATAACATCAAGTTATTTCATAATTCAGTTGTGAATTTTGACATGATTATGCCCTTGCAATATTGAATTTTTTAAATGACCTCAAAACCACAAATACATCTGCCTGTACCATGCGACTGCCATATCACGTGACCACTATGAACATAAAATATTGTACTATTATATATATATTTTAGAAATATATTGCATTTGAGTGACTGTTATTGATTTTAAAAAGGACATGCCAGTTTAACTAAAGTATACGTGTTTTCATCACAAAAATTTGCCCATATTTTTATTGACCGCCTTAACTGTACTGCGTCGTGCGAAACACGTGTACAGAAGCTGATCTTTGGTTTTATACACAATAGGTGTTATTGTCTTTCTTTGTTTTTTAGCAGTTATTGTACTTCACAAGTAACTCTGTATATTTGGACGCTTAAACAGGTGTACACGAGATGCCGGTATTCACACCTTTCCACGGACACGTGTTAGGTAGCTCATCACAATCTGTCGTGTGTATAGTCTGAATATATCTTACTTCTACTTTGTTAGTTTCATGGCTTTTCTTAATCTCTATAAAACAAAAGAACCGTCTGTAGAAATGGACACAAACAACTACACGTAAGACTATCGGCGCGTGGATCCGTAGAACAATTCAGCGACTCTATACATGCGGGATTTTCACATATTAACTTGCGATAAAAAATATCATTTACTGGGTACATTAATGTACCAAAAAATGATTAATTACATCATAAATAGTTGAATGATATAACAAGTACATGTAAGCACAAACACAGCTCTTTTAAAATTTATTTTCAATCTAATATGCTGTGATGTGAAATAGCGTCGAAATTTTAACCGTCGAGATCAATCTATATGTACATCGTCCACTGTAAAAACTAGTCATTGTGTTGAAATCGTTGTGAAAACCATGTGTCTAAAATAAATGAATTCAATTCATACAAATAAAAATCTAATAATTCCAAATGGTTTGCACACAATCACATACACCGTCAGATTGAGAGAGAGAGAGAGAGAGAGAGAGCTTGTGTTGTGTTTTGATTATAATACAATGTACTTAAATTAAAGTTTTATCACTGAACTTCATTATTTCGCTTTAGGTTGCTATAGTTGGTCATTTGACCGGGATTTTATCTCAGGACTCCACGTGCTTCGCCTGTCAATCAGTTTAAGTGTAACAGTACAGATCACGTCATGTGCCGCGTGCTACTTGGCTCCTCCTATATGGCTAGAAGAAATTTGTTTTATGTTATCTTAAATCCCTATTTAAAAGAGTGTTCTTATTTTAAATTATTCAAAATAATTTCTTTCCGATTTCATGATTATAATTCATGTACTGGCGATCAGAGTCGTTTTCCCTCGCTGTCGTATTATTTTTGTTACTACATAAATTCTTATATATCTATCACTTTTAACATTCATTTGTTGATTACCGGGTATTTTTTCGTGTCCTGTTTACAACAAGTATGTGTGTAAAAAGGTAAAAAAAATATGAACAGGTTAGTCAGCATTTGTAAAACGTTAGCTAAATCGCATGCACACAGTGAAGAGCGGACACTTGTTCAACAGAATGATAAATATCGCCATTATATATGTATAAAAGTTATTGACTTGTTGTGTATATCCAGTTGTGTACATATCGTAAGAGATATGTTACATGTACATGTATAGTTTAACGGAAAATCAAAGACTAATAGTCATATTTTGACTATACACGCGATCTTAGTTCAGATAAGAGAAGCGATAACGGTTACATGTAGATATGATCTGTGTAAACGAACAAGTGCAGAAAATCATAGAATCAATATTTAAATGAATAAAAATTCGTGTCAAAAAACCATATAACAGTTGAATTCAAGATTTCTTATCTGAAATTCATTGTTTGTCTTATCATTAATTTTACATCGTCTATTCACTAGAGCAATCGGCGATCGACAATAGTACTACAGTAATACGCAATAAAGAATGATTATACGAATTATGAATAATAACAACTAGCCGAGAATCAAGACAACGATAAAGGAAACTAAAGAAATATCGGAATAAAGTCGGGGCAATTTTTCATAGCAATTTTAAATTGATTAGAAATATTTATTGACTTCAACTCAAATACATTTATAAAAATAAAAACTTAAGATGCTTTGTAAAATTATCGACAGCTCGCTGAATTAACAAAAATATATCGGATTAAAGTCAAACAGTTCTTTTAATCTATCTTAATGATTACATTTATCTAAATTAAAAACTTATAATAACAGACTGATCAAAATTAAAATTACCTCCGCTTCCCGGATGTCACTGAGTATACGTTTCACGCAACGTATCAAAAACCGGGAAACGGATGGAAGTTTTGATTTTAAATAGATCAATTGAAAATTTTTTGTAATACTAGTATATCATATAAATAAAGAAAAATTCTTGTCATAATTACATGTACTACTTTTCTGAAGTAGATCGGGCAAAATTTTATGGAGGGTAATCGTGTTCAAAAATCCAGACCTGTAAACTTGTAAATCCGAATATGCAATCGTGTTGATGTGTGAGCCTAAGCATGAATATGTGTAATTCTGATCGTGTAACCTATAAAACTCGGGCATAAACACGTGTAAGATTCGACTCAGTTCCTTCGCATGATGCACATTTTGCAACGTCATTGTTTACATTAGTTAATTAAACCTTCAACTTTGTACACTTTCAATCCGTACTTTCTGCATTTGTAACTTCAGGCTCGGCAATAGCACATCAGACATGATTCAAGTTGACAAATGTAAAGTCTATAAGTTTGTCGAATTTTGACATGACCTTATATGGAAACAGTGACGTCACTGATAGAAAAAGGATAGCTGCAGGTAAAGGCATGCCGTAATCGCCGGAATAGGGACGGAATAAATAATAATAAAAAAAATATTAGGTAGACCTATAATCATATTATCTCTGGATAACAACATTTCATAGAGTATTATTTTTCGGAAAATTAAATTATGAGATTGGTGTAAATTTTATCAAGAGAATGTATAAAAGATGCGAGTAAAGAATTCGATCGGCTTCAGACATCCTCTTAGAACTGAAAAAAATTACATTTAATGACTTTTTTTGAATACACGTGTATAAAGATATATACGCATTTTTATTCATAGGCGTCGGAACCGGGAGGGGGGGGGGGGGACTTAGCCCCCCCCCCCCCTCCCACTTTTTTTGCCAAGTTAGACATAACCATTAGGAACATAGCAAGAGGGAGGAGTCAACCCCCCCCCCCCACTTTTCCCTCGCAACAAACAAAATTGTTCCTTAAAAGACCTTAAAGAGAATGAAATATTAATAGTAATATTGAAAATTAGAGTCAAAGTAGGTATACTAGCACCCCCCCCCCCCCACCACCACCATGCACCACCACGGATTAGGAATTTCACGATTGGGGGAGGGGGGGATTGGGCAGGTAAGATTGGAGTAATTGGTATACCCTCCCCCACGGATTAGAATTTTCATGATTATGGGAATTCTTGTCAATAATTTTTATGATTAGTTTAGCCCCCGCCCCTTCAATTTGCTTCCGACGCCACTGTTATTAGAGTACATGCAACAAATTGTTAAAGTATAGGCCTCAGCTGAATTAAGAAAATATCTCCAAATGCATCCTTATCGCTACCACAAGTTGTGACAAGACCTCCCCCCCCCCCCCCCACACCCCCCGCGAAAAATTACACGGGGTCGATCGGCCAGCTGAGTTGCAAAGTTATCGATAAGAAAAACAAAGTATTTAAAGACATTGGTTTTGAGATTGTGATTAATATGAGACATAAGAAGCGACACCCTCTTTAAAAAAATGAATAAAAATTCCAAAGATAAGGTTCACTGTCGTGAAATTAAAATGCGTATAAATTATTTTAAGAAATGTTTCTTTGCATTGTCGGCAATATATAGGGGACAACGCCTATCATGCAGGTAAAAATTAACATTTTTTTTATTATTTCAAGCAATTATTACGGGATATGAGTATGACGTCCTGAATGTCGGTTCAATACAGACTCACTTTGTGAAGTTGGTTGATAAAAAATTTCTGGAGAGCTAGTATAATACAGCTTTACTGCCACTTTTGAACTAGCTGCAGGTCTGTAGCTCCGTCTCTAAAAATACAGATGGACGATCTGGGAGCTACAGTGCCTCCCATAATAAAACTTCAATTTACGGCGCACAAAAAAAATATGCGCTAGTTTTTTATTATTATTGAAGATTGTGTTATTATTTATCTTTCACTTACACAACAACAAAAAGTATAAATACATGTAAAGTAACATACATTTTTCCGCGAAAAATTACCAAATCCTTGCAGGTCGTTTATTCTAACTAATTCAGAAAATAACAAGAGTAAAAATGGGGTATTCTATATGCAATGTTTTTGCCCAAAAATGTTTAAGTTCAACAGCTGATATTTTTTCATAAGTTCCTAAAATCCTAGCAATTTGCATACCTCTGATAAATATGTTTAAATGATCTGCAAAAGAACAACTTCCTATCTTGAAAACTGTTCGAGGAGTTATCGGTACAACAAGGCTACCTTTATGACAGCCACTCGCCCGCCTACAATTTTTACTTTTTCAATAATCGGAAACCCGGTTAAAAATTCTCTCTGAAAATTCTTAGAATTCAGAAGCAATGGAGTTACATGGGACCTCACAGCGGTCTTCGATAGCCATGCCGCTCAAAATATATTTAACCCCTTAGGAAATTTCTTGATCCGTCTCATTTCTAGAAAAGAGTATGCAGTTACTTATATTCCAGTTTAAATTACATGTCAAATTTTTTTTAGAGAAATAAGATATTAGGCATTTCCTTTTATAATACCATGAGAATTATATCACGGAAATTAGCGCATTCGTCACATTGAGAACGATTTTTTTCTACATGAATCTCTTCCTGTTTGGTCCAGTTTCAATCATACCTCAATTTTTTTTCTAAAAATAATACCGGTGTTTTCGATAGAAAAGGTGTCGTTCATTAAAAAATTATTGCAACAGTTTAGCTGAATATAATCTTTATTTTTCGTTCATTCCGGCGGTTACGGCATGCCTTTTCCCGCAGCAAGGCAGTTGCCATATAAGGTCATGTCAAAATTCGACAAACTTGTAGACTTTACATTTGTCAATTTGTATCATGTCAGATGTGCTTTTGCCGAGCCTGAAGTTACAAATGCAGAAAGTACGGATTGAAAGTGTGCAAAGTTGAAGGTTTAATTAACTGATGTAAACAATGACGTTGCAAAATGTGCATCATGCGAAGGAACTGAGTCAAATCTTACACGTGTTTATGCCCGAGTTTTATAGGTTACACGATCAGAATTACACATATTCATGCTCAGGCTCACACATCAACACGATTGCATATTCTGATTTACAAGTTTACAGGTCTGGATTTTTGAACACGATTACCCTCCATAAAATTTAAACAAAATTATATCGAGAAAAATCAAAGCGTTCAGGCCACGCCTACCTCATTAATAAAGCGCGCAAACCGTTCACAAAGCGTGCAGCTATTTTTAGCAAAGCGTACCGTGCAAGAAGCGAACCGTTCCGTTCACAAAGCGTACCGTACCGTTCACAAAGCGAACCGTACCGTTCACAAAACGAACCGTACCGTTCACAAAGCGAACCGTACCGTTCAAAAAGCGTAACGAACCGAACCGTGCAACTGGTGTAGTAGCACGTTTCAGGGTCTGTAGATTAAAATCAAGGGGGGGGGGCAACTCTTCAACAACAGGAAAAGGTCATTTATTAGGATGCATTCCACTCCTACATACTGATACTTAAAGCTGACATGAATTCATAAAAGCATTTGGTCGCCATATTAGTTTCGATCGCTCCTCTACTGCCACTGGAGTATATATATCGGTTGAGAAAGTTACGGTCGGTTGCTTTCCGATCGAGGCATTCAGGTTGCACGGACTTCTAAATGCATGAACTCCATATTGTAGTAAAAAGTTTGTAGTAAAGAATAAAGAAAACAACAATCAATGAAATACAGAATATGTTCATTCTGTGAAAGGATTTTCTAAATATCTTTATTATTTTGCACATACAGTGCTGCTTCACTACGCATTCACATCGAACACGTGTGCCGTTCATACAGAGTGAATAACGTCTGCGTCTTTTTGAAAACCCCGGTGGCACTACATCGAACACAGTAGATAAATGATAGTA
Organism: Magallana angulata; assembly: GCF_025612915.1. Lineage (NCBI taxonomy): Eukaryota > Metazoa > Mollusca > Bivalvia > Ostreida > Ostreidae > Magallana > Magallana angulata. The sequence continues at coordinate 33,541,473 of NC_069115.1, forward strand.
AATCCAAGAAAATGACAATGTAACATCGTTTCCATCCGTTCCACCGTTTCTAAAATCCATGCGATCATTGACATTGCTCGATCTGCCACAGTGTGTTGTTTGCGCATGTGCGATGTTATAGCATACACAGGAAAACGGTCCACAATTATCGAGGAATTTTATAAGTATCTGCGCCTGGATTTCAGTCTGTCTTGTTTTATCGTGTATTGGATATATCTTGCCAGTGCAGTGGTTGTCATTTTATTTTTCTTCAAAACGCGTTTCTACACGTCTTTTCGTCAAAGGCAACGTGTTCGGATGCATGAAATACCTCAATGCTGTGAAGCATGAATAGTGCTCTCAGCTTATATAGGGGGTGTGTAGCGATGAGCAGAACAATAGAAATCGACAACTAATATGGCGGTAGTCGGAGATAAAAGGGAAATAATGCGTATTTATGAATTCATGTCAGCTTTAATCAAAGTACTGAAGTACTGATGGGAGTTGATTTTATCGATTATTATTACTTTGTAAATCAACGAGATGTTATTTTGCATGGCAAGTAATTTCTAATCAGTAAATGAATTTTTATAACACGAATTCTCGAACTTTTCCGACAAGAATTTCGAGAAAACCCCATATGAATCATGTATTGAAATATTTCTAAAAATTGTGCACATGTCTGGATCCAATTAATATTGAATATTTATTAGATGATATTATGAATATAGGATATTGATAATTATATAATAGTATCTTGTTCAACCAGACGCTCGACTGTCTCCGTTACTCTCCGAATACCAAAAGGACCCTCTGTCGGAAATTTACAGATACAGTCGAGCGTCTGGTTTAATGAGACTAAATTGAACTCTGGCGTAGGAATACATTCGACTACAAAAATATCTAAATTGTTTGTATGATTTAAAATCTGACTATTTTTTAAGTATTATAAATACGTTTCCTTGAAAATTAATGGTTCAGCAAAAAGTACACCAAATTTATCTGTTATGTTCAAGATCTATGTCTTATCAGCGCTGATGATTTGTGCTTAGGTCCAAACACTGTTTCACTTTCGGACTGCCAGAGTAACTGCATAGGAGAGTTGATTAAAATCAACTCCCAAAAATGAAAATTATGTCCAAGTATACTGAGTATTGAGCCCATACATATATATTATATGCATCCAGATTCGTTGAATCTGGGGCTATAATGGGTCAAATACCTTAAGTAGAGGAAAAGGTAGTGACCTTGCCCTAATCTTTATGCGGAAACAGGATGGACAAATTTGATTAAACTGATAGAATCATTTGAATATATGATTTGTCTGACTGTGTCAAAATTTCATAAAGTTCTTAATATAAGAAATGTGCCTGATAACGAGACGACTCCTTTCTTAAAAACATTACTTCGGTTTCAAATTCACACTGATTTTACTATAGGATTTATCTCAACATATGATCAGTTATCCTCCCCTATGTACACTCTCTGGTGGCGTCTTTGAGTGATGTAAATATTTATGTCTATAACGTCATAAAACTAAATGCCGAGGTCAATGAAAAAGCAGACGTCTTGTACAGGGTCGATACTGTCAACAATCGATCCCAAACAATGGCCTTATTAGATGCAGAGTTAATTGTGAATGTAGCTAAACAACATGTAAAAGTGAAAGATGGGTAACAAAGTGGAGACACAGGAGAGAGCAAAAAAAAATAGCTCACCGACCAGCCGAGATTTGGCCGACCGTCGAAAATAGTAGGCGTAGTTACATGGAAAAGGAAGGCCGAGTACATAAAATACAAAAGAGGAAAATCAACCAGAAAATGCAGTAGGGAACTCAAGAACTCAGACTTTAATGTGAGCCATGTGACTGTGTTTAATTAATAACGGAAAGTAAAAAATGAAAGGCATTTAAACGATCAAGAAATCAGCTTCTGACGAAAACATAACATCAGGACAGATTAAATATGCTGACCACACGCACTTAACAACTGAAGACTGGGAGAACTACATTTTCAAAATATCTGTTTCATGTTCCGAACTAACAAGACGATGTTGTGTGTGGGGGTCATAGTGGTATTAGGTACCCGCCGTCAGCTGCATCAAGTCAAACGCAAAAGTCATGAAAAGGGGTGCGATGGAAGTCAACGATTGTCAAAGCTGCACATTATTCCATTTGGCGAAACCATACATGCAAAATATTATGTGGATAAAAATCTTCAAAAAGAACTTAAATCTGCACTGAATCGACGAAAAACACCGGCAGAACTGATAAACGAAAGTTGGTTGTTTATTTATAAATCTAGGCTAAAGTAAATCACGAAGCGAATTTTCTTAACACCCTTTATATATATATATATATATATATATATATATATATATATATATATATATATATATATATATATATATATATATATAATTTAAAAATAATAAATATCTAGAATAAAATTACTGTGTCATTATATGATATGGACAAGTTCAGGAACTGAGGAAGTCATGGAACACACGTGTGGAGTACTTTCTAATTTATTTCAAAACGAGGCTTTTCATCTTATCATTAAGTCGTACATGAAATACTTCTTATATCATTAACATATATTGTTACATCCCCCTTCCTAAGCTAAAATTTATAAAAAGTTCACCACAAGGTTAATTTCAATGTCAATGAATGAAGTCACTTTAGTTCAATAAAGGCATTGGTATGATGTAGGTAATACAATTTAGCACTCCTATATATATAACATTAACTGACTAGAAATTCTAGAAATTGACTAGGAATCAAACATGAAACACAACATGAAACTACATACCATGTAATGAACCAGGCTTCACCTGGTAACACAGACAAGGGGTTATTATGCCCTTCTTCACTATCTGTGGACCTAACACAAATCATACATTTCACTCTTGCAGACGCTTTGGTGGTTACACTACCCGACCACTTCTAGTTACAAAAACAGCTGGATCAGCTTGATGAGTAAGCGAAGGTTTGTTGAGAGCGGTATCTGGCTCATCAACAGGTCTGTAAGGCTTCACGGGCGACGTCGTTGCAGGGTCATGGTTAGTTGTTCTTGGGTTTTCGGGTCCTGATTCTGTCACTCTTGATGGGCCAGTGTTTGGATTAGTTTCTGGGTTACTCTCTATTTTTGGTGACGGAGACAACTCTCTAGCGGAATGTTCCCTGCTTGTCCTCAAATGTCGTCTGTTTCGGCGGTATTCTCGTCCATCTTCTGTCCTGATGTTATATGAGCGAATGTCTACCTGTCCTACTACTATAGCTTTCTTCCAAGATTTCTCATTTCCCTTTGGTCTTACACGAACTACATCTCCTTCTTGTAACGTTGGCAGTTCTTTGGCTCCTTTGTTGTAATAGTGCGTTTCTCTCCCCTTTCTATTATGGAGTTTTTCTTTGACCTTGTCAGCATACCGTGGCTTAAGCATGTCTTCTGATACAGGTAATAAAGTTTTTGTTCTCCTCCCAAAAATCCTCTGTACTGCAGAATATCCAATATCCTGGCTGGGTGTGTTTCTAAGGTCTAATAATGCTAGGTATGGATCCTTCTGATCAGCAACACTCTTGTTTATTAGGCGTTTTATGACCTTTACAGCATTCTCCGCTTTCCCATTGGACTGCGCATAATTTGGCGAAGAAGTTACGTGGTTGAATTCGTACGCTCTTGAGAATTCAGCAAATTCCTGACCATTAAAAGGTGGCCCGTTGTCGGAGACAAGGGTATCGGGTATTCCATGTCTTGCAAAGTGAGCTTTCAGTTTGCTGATTATGGAACTACCGGTTTTACTATGTAGACGGTCCACTTCAAAGTAGTCCGAGTAGTAGTCTACTGTGATCAAGTAATCCTTGTTTTGGCACTCAAACAAATCACATGCAATGATTTGCCAGGGTCGACTCGGAATCTTTTGACTTATCATTGGCTCTTTCACTTGATCATTTGCATACATGTTGCAAGGTTCACACTTGCTGATGAAGAGTTCTATGTCTTTAGCCATATTTGGCCAGTATAGGCTTTCTCTAGCTCTTCGTAAGCATCCTTGAATTCCTATGTGGGAGTTGTGGGTCCTTTCAAGCAAGTTCGGGCGTATTGCAGTTGGAACTACTATACGTTCTCCCTTATAAACAAGTCCATCTTGCACAACTAGTTCCTCACGAAAAGGAAAATACATCTGGATTTCAGGCTCAACATCTGCCTTTGCCTTAGGCCATCCAGTCTTGATCACTCCTTTTAGCATTTCCATTGTTTCATCTATTTCTGTTGCCTTCCAAATTTGGGCAAAGCGTTGTTCAGACACTGGTAAATGCTCCCTATAGTCAACAGTGTGTACTCCCACAGGATCCTTTTCTCCCAGGTCCTCTGGCTGAGCTTTTAGATACGCTCTAGATAAGGTGTCAGCAAAATACATTTCTGTACCCCTTTTGTATTGTACTTCATATTTTTGAAGTGTGTACTCCCACAGGATCCTTTTCTCCTAGGTCCTCTGGCTGAGCTTTTTGATACGCTCTAGATAAGGTGTCAGCAAAATACATTTCTGTACCCCTTTTGTATTGTACTTCATATTTTTGAAGTGTGTACTCCCACAGGATCCTTTTCTCCTAGGTCCTCTGGCTGAGCTTTTAGATACGCTCTAGATAAGGTGTCAGCAAAATACATTTCTGTACCCCTTTTGTATTGTACTTCATATTTTTGAAGTGTGTACTCCCACAGGATCCTTTTCTCCTAGGTCCTCTGGCTGAGCTTTTAGATACGCTCTAGATAAGGTGTCAGCAAAATACATTTCTGTACCCCTTTTGTATTGTACATCATATTTTTGAAGTCTCAACAACATTCTTTGTAGCCCCTTTGGTGCACTGTGTAAATTCTTCTTGTGTATAATCTCAAGTGACTTATGATCAGATTCCACAACGACATGTCTGCCATAAATATAATTCTCAAATCTCTCCATTCCGAAGACAACTGCCAGGAGCTCCTTCTCAATCTGAGCGTAATTGCATTCGGTCTCTGTTAGTGATCTTGATGCATACATTATTGGGTGTCCCCCCTGTAGGCAAGCTCCAAGGCCCGATTCAGATGCATCACACTGCAAAACTAACTCTTTATGTTCATCAAAAAACCGCAACACTGGAGTATTTGACAGTACAGTGTTCACCTCCTTGAATGCTTTTCCATGGACATCTTCATCCCATCTGAAATGTGTGTCAGCTTTAAGAAGACTTCTTAAAGATGCTGTTATTTCTGAAAGTTGTGGCGCAAATCGTTGAACAAAGTTTGTCATCCCTAGAAGTCTTTGCACTTTTTGTCTGTCCTTGGGAGTTGGCATCTCTTGAATCGCTTTCACCTTTTGAGGGTCAATACAAAGTCCGTTTTTCGATATAACAAATCCTAAGTAAGTGACTGAGTCTACTTTCAGTTTCATTTTCTCCTTATTCAGTTTAATGTTTTTCTCCAAACATCTCTGGAGCAAGGCTTCCAACTTGCGATCATGATCATCATGAGCTTCCTTGTCATTGTCTCCACAGCCATAAATCAGTATGTCATCATGAATAGGTTTGATGCCATCAAGTCCTTCCAACGCTTCTTCCATGCGTCTCTGGAACTCTTCAGGAGCGGGTGATATCCCAAATGGCATTCTCAACCATCTGTACCTCCCCCAAGGCGTTGAAAATGTGGTGAAATAACTGCTTTTCTCATCCATGACTACATGCCAGAATCCATCTCGTGCGTCAACTACGGAAAATATACGGGCCTTGCCTAAATCTGGAAGTATGTCCTCAATTAGTGATGTAGGGTAATGGTTTCACTTCAGATCAGAGCTTGATTCAGTGGTCTAGGATCAATGCATAATCGAATCCGTCCATTTGACTTGGGCGCAACAACAAGGCTCGAGATCCAATCAGTAGGTGTATTCACATGTTTGATGATTTCTAACTGTTCCAGTCTATCCAGTTCTTGTTTCAGTTTATCTTTGATAGCAAGTGGCACTTTCCTTGCTGGCATCTTCACATGTTTGACACCTTCATCAACTTCTAGTGTCAAAGAGCCATCTAATTTACCTTGTCCTTCAAACACTGATTTGAATTTAGTCTCCATCTCCCTTTCAATGTCTTCAATTTCTGCGACTACTTCTTCCTGCACTTCATGTTTGGATAGAAACTCCTTATGGTTTACTGTGATAAGGTCAATCGCTTGAATGGCTTTGATTCCTAAAATTGCATGAAGCTGTTTACCCTCAACAATTTCAAATTCTAGGTTGTACTTTTTCTGCTTTCTTGGATTTCTTACACTGAGACGCACCTTTCCTAAAGTCTTTGTTTCACTTCTGTTAACCATAACAAGAGTCACATTTGATTTTCTCAAGTTGGTTCCAGTTGGATCATCACAAAGCTTTGTGTATACATGTATATGTTTTGGTAAGATGTTGACAGTTGATCCGTTGTCAAGTTGAAATTTAACAAGCGTTCTGTTTATGTTCATCCCCGCTGTTATTTTGCGAGACCCTATTTCGTTGACATGCTCTACTGTCAAAACAAACCCTTCTGATGATGATTCATCCAAGTCACGGTCCTGACTCGTGTGCACTTCCTGAACATGCTTTTGACGACTCCTGACTCTTGCGGATCGACACATTTTTGCAAAATGGTTAGCATTTCCACAGGTATTGCAGATAATTCCATAGGCTGGACATTTTTCTTTCTTTGGTACATGATTGTTTCCACAATATGAGCATAGTCCAGGTTGATCATTATCATATTTCACTTTATTCCCTGATGTACTTTGATTTCTCTGTCCTTTTCCTTTCAGATATTTGCCTTTAAAAATTGCACATCTTCAATGTCTTTCAGCTGTGATGCTGTTTTTTCATTTGCCCTGCAGATGTCTATACATCTTTGTAGATCTAACTTCTTTTCTTGTAAGAGTTTCTTGCGTGTGCTGTTATCCCGAATACCTAAGACAATCCGATCACGGATCATTTCATCCTCAAGTGCTTCATACTTGCATGTTCTTGCAAGTGTTCGCAGCATGGCGACGTAAGCATCTAGGTTTCATTTGGTTTTTGGTCTCTCTTATTGAAAGTGTAGCGTTCGTATATTTCATTTGTCTGTCCTACACAAAACTCTTCCATTGCCTTAATGACTGCATCCATTTTCTCCCTATCCGCGGCATTTGGAAATTTCAATCCGTCAAACACGCGGAGAGCATCCGAACCCATACATGTTAGAAATGTCGCACACCGCAACTTGTCATCCTTCTCATGTAATCCAGTTGCAATTTCATAGTCTTTCCACACTGATTTGAAATAATTCCAGGTTTTCGCTAAGTCACCTTTTATGTCTAAAGCTCTAGGAAACGGAATGTTCAAAACAATTGGGTTGGAATTGAAAATAAAGTTGTTTTGTCCCTCTTCGTCGCCCTTTGTACAGTTCCAATTTCCTCGAAACGGTTCACAGACAATACATATATATATATATATATATATATATATATATATATATATATATATATATATGCGCGATAAAGTTTATCTCAGATAGTGCTACCGTTATTTTTCCAAGAAATGACAGTCACTCAAATCACTTCTGACACCATGTGTCATTATATGATATGGACAAGTTCAGGAACTGAGGAAGTCATGGAACACACGTGTGGAGTACTTTCTAATTTATTTCAAAACGAGGCTTTTTCATCTTATCATTAAGTCGTACATGAAATACTTCTTATATCATTAACATATAATGTTACAATCACAAATTGATCCTATTTACTGCAAACGTTTACGTCATTCCTGGCTCTTCAGGCAGTTATGTACACACACACACAGATACATGTGTATATATATGTATCTGTATAAATGTGTGTGTATATATAAATATATATATATATATATATATATAGGTCATCAGTCATTGTGGCGTAACCGTAGCTCGTTTGGCAGATAAAAATAGTGATCTTTGAATCTTTAATGGAACCATTTGCCTGCTCTACTTCGACAAAGTATGCTTCTGCGCAATAAACCCTTTCTATACTTTGATAAAATGGATTGGTATGGAATGTATATAGACGCAATGACGGATGGCATAATGATATGAATTACCCGTGTCATATGATATTTTGATACCGAGAAATATTAAACCTGGGTTCAATATGTTTTGCGATATTATGAACCAGGGATCAATATATCGCTGCGAAATATTACCCCCCCACCCCCTTATAAAATATTGAACCCCGGGTTCAATATATTTTTGACATGATTTTTGAACCCCTCTGCCTCTAATTTTTAACCTCCTTTACTTTTCATTGCTATTGGATAGGGGTTCAAAATAATATACATTGAATCCCATTCCATATTCCACTTCTGTTTTGAGAAGGGGGTTCAACATATTATGGCCGCGAAATATTGACCCAAATCCTTTTTCAAATCAAATTGGACGGGGATTCAAAATCTATTGGCTGCGATATATTCAACCCCCTCCATTCAAATTCCATTGGAAAGGGGGTTCAACAAATTAATCATGGCTGCGAAATATTGACCCCCCCCCCCCCTCTTATATCATTGCTTCTTGGTAAGGGGTTCAAAAAGTTATGGCTGTGAAATATTGAACCACCCTGACGATTATCATTGCTTTGGGATAGGGGGTTCAAAATATTATTATATGACATTTTTGAATAAGATTTCTCGTTATGTGACAAATGAGACAATTTTATTACTATGCCCTGAAAATTGCTGAATCACACGAGAAACGGTTATATTGCCCTCCCGGAAAAAGTGATATTTCACAGAAAATTGTTATATTGCCCTCCCAAAACTGTTATATCACCCTCGCCTGCAATAAGTCTGCATATTAATTACGTCGGGTTCAAAGTTTAACTTAGCAATACGTTAACAGTTCCTCAAAAATAAAAATGTCATGACAGCGTCTGCTATTCAGAGAAACTTATTTTAATTTAATTTGAATATTATCTTCGTTTTGCAATTGAAAGCATAGATTGACATTTTGCAAGAAAATTGATTTGTAAGATATGAAGATGCATTCATAATTGAAATACACCTGTTAATGAGGTAAATATATGAAACAGATTTAAATTATTTTTAATGTTATAAAACATATATTACATGTCTTCTTGGGCGACAATACCAGAATATTTGGCCCCCGGTGACAGGAAGGCCCTGGAGTGTTATGTCGCCCGATGCCGAAGGCTGAAAATATTCTGGTGTGTCGCCCTCGAAGCCATTGGGTTCCTTCTTTCAATTTCAATTGGGAAGGGGGTTTAAAATATTATGGCCAAAGGTAATTGAACGACCCCCTCTAATTTTTCTCCAATTTCCTACTGGCCAGGAGATTCAAATTATTAAGGCTGCGACATATCGAACCACCCATAATATTATAAACCCCCTGTTCAATAGGAATTTTTAAAGGTAGGTCAATATATCGCGGCCATATATCTTGAACTCCCTTTCCAATGAGAATTTGAAATAGGTAGGGGTTCAATATATCGCGGTCATAATATTGTGAATCCCCTCTGCAATTGCAGTGAAATCATCGGGGGGAGGGGGGTGTAAATATATTGCTGGCAGAATATTTCCTAGCCCCTCTCCAATGAATTTGAAAATAGTAGGAAGTTAAATACATCGCGGCCATCATATATTGAACTTTCTCTCCAAAAGCAATGAAAATTAAAAGGGGGGGGGGTCAATATATCGCAGCCATAATATTGTAAGCCCCCTCTCAAATGGCATTTTAAAAAAAAGGTAAGAGTTTCAATAAATCACTGCCATTATACATTGAACCCCTCTCCAACTGCAATGAAAATTAAAGGGGGGGGGTCGATATATTGCAGTGATGATATTTTAAACCCCCTTTCCCATGGAAATTTAAGATAGGTAGGGAGTGTAGTTTATAGCGGCAATAATATGTTGAACCCCTTCTTCAATTAATTGCAATGAAAATCATCACGACGGTTCAAAATATCGCGGCCATAATATTTTCAGACCTCTCTACGATGGTAATTTGAAAAAAAAAATTAAAAGAGCTTCAATATATCGTGCACATAATATAGAAAAAACCCTCTGCAATACCAATGAAATGCCAGAGGGTTCAATTTATCGCAGCCATGATATTTTGAAGCCCTTCTCCAAAGGAAATTCGAAGGGGTTTCAATATATCGCGGCCATATTATATTTAACCCCCTTTACAAAGGCAATGAAAACTAAAGGGGTTTCATAATATCGCAGCCATAATATTTTGAACCGCTCCCCAAAGGGAATCGGAAAAAAGCCCTTAAGGGTTCAATTTATCGCAGCAATAATATTTTGAACCCCCTCTCCATTAGTCATGAAAATAAGAGGGCCGGGGGGAGGGAGGGGGGTAAACGTATCACATACATAATATTTTAATCCCCATATATAATTAAACTAGAAAGGTGTTCAAAAGATTGTGGCCATATGAACTCGAACCCCGTCTCCAAAGGGAATTAGAAATAGGAAAGGGGTCAATTTATCGCAACCATATTACATGTATTTTGAACCTCTTCACCAATTGCAATTGAATGGCAGAGGGGGTTCCAAATATTGCAGCCATGATATATTGAACCAAGTGTTAAATATTTTATAGGGGTGGGGGTTTAATTAAATCGCAGCGATATTTTGAACCTGGGTTCAATATACCATTGGGTTCGAAATATTATATGTCACTGGTAATGGCAAAATGTCCAAAAATACTTTTTTTTCGTGTCATATGATTATCTCAATTAAAAAGTAAAATAGAACCAAAATATAATATGCAAAATTATATTGATTAACAAATAAAATCTTAATTTTTATTATTCGTGTACTACCAGAAATGCTTTAAATTACCTGAAATTAATATAAAAACCAAAAAATTTTCCGAATGTCCTCTTTTAGATTTAAGTCCATTGTTGTTTGATCCTTAATACATAATATATGTTAAATAGATATATGTGAATATTATGTGAAAAACTATTCATTTTATAAATATTTTGTGAATTTACAACACATTTTACTGAGTGAATTGAACTTTTATAATTCAAATTTGACAATTTTAAACTTACGTAAACAACAACCAATAAATACCCATTTCTAGGGCTAGGAAATTGGTATGGATAGACTTAAATACATAATATTGTTTTACCAAGGCCAGATAACTCTACAATAAACATTTTTTAACTTTAAGAACAAGTTGGGGGGGGGGGGGGGGGGCGGTTATGCTCTAAAATTCTTACAAGTAGAGAACATAAAAAAGTGGTAATAAATGTACGGATCATTATACTTTAAAAAGTTGTACTCTGTAAATTCTGTAAGCTATGAATCGAACCTATTTTGGAATTTAAATGGAAAAACCCCCAAGATATATTGCTTTTTCCCTCACCAGTTTCCTTATCTTTTGGATTTTTTTGTTCCCGAACTTTTCTCCTTGTTTGAGTTAAGAGTTTCGTTATTTTGAATTATAATACTAAAATATCTTCTTGAAGGTTACATGTGTAAATCTATTTTAATAGAAAATTTTCATAGACGATTTTCATCGATTGATATAACCGAGAGTACTCAATATTTTCCGATGAACCTAAAATTACACGTGAATACAATTATCAGAACAATGTTCTATGCGTATTATACAAATTGCAATGTAATTTCAAATTTTAACTGTGTTTTACCTACCTTTTTTCGAAGTTTGAGTCTTAATGTCTCGAACGTAATAAAACATGGAAAAATGTTGCCGCTAAAATTGTTGTGAGATAGAATACTTTCAAGGTTTTTTTGGCAGGACAGGAAAATCTCGGGAAAAAATCAATTTTTATCATCCATCATTATCATTACAGAAACGAAATCATATCTCTTGGCCGATATGGGATGGACAAAAGGTTACCACGAGTTGTGTTTGATTTTCCGGCAATTCTTACATGCATGCCAGCAATTTTTTTAATGTGGGCAAATCTTAATATTCAATGTTTTATTAAAATATTAAAAGATATTGAGGTCATAGAAGACAAGTTATCTTTATTGGTTAGAACGGTTGAAGAAAAGAGAGTATAAGGAGAAGAAAAGAGAGATTGCACGACGACATCGTCGAGGCCCTTCCGAAACTACGGCATTGACTTTGTGCAAAAAAAAAGATGACGGCATCCTAACATTCAGACATGTTTTATATTATCAAAACACAACACTCTTAATGAAGCACTTGGTCAATTGCTTATATTTCATAAAAAAAATAAGAGTGTTTTGGCGGTATTGATAGCACATGTCATTTCAAATTTGTAATAAGGCCCGCCTCGCAGGGCTTCACCTTATGCAAACATGTAAATTATTTAATCTCGTTGAACTTCATTTGATATGAATTTGGATCTAATGATTATATCACATTTTGTGCTTTTCTATGCAACCATAGAAGGTGTTTTGAATATTTATTGCATACTTTGTCATGTATGTTATCCCAATATTTCAGAAGTCGTTTCCTTACACCTTTTATAAATGGGTTAAATTTGTCACCAAAGCACTATGTATAGCCTTTTTATTGATTTTCTTCTGTTTTTGGAGAAGATCATATTTGTACAAAGAGTTTCTTGCATAATAGGTTCAATTTCTGAGTGTATGTAACCTCTTTAAGAGATGAGTTCTAAAATCTTTAAAAATACTTTGTAATACAGCTTGATCACTAGTAATACTCATATGTATGGTAAATTCTCCTTTAATTAGGCCCTTGAAAATTGATGACCTATGTGAAACCCTTTTGTCAATTAAGATTTGCTGGCATATAAGAATTTGGCGGCAAATCAAACACAACTCCTAGTTACTTTTAGTCAAGCCCAAATTCTGCCGATAAAAAAGGGGGAAAACTAGACGCGATTTCGTTGCGAGCAACGAGAGGTATTTCGTTTGATTTGCACCATTAAAGACCGGGTCTAGGGTATCAATAGCAGCCAATCAGAAAAAAGGAGAAATTTTAAATTTCCTTGCCACCTTTCAGTTAAAAAAAATATCTTAATTTACATTTAATCAGCAAAAACTATAAATTAAACTAAATGGCATCTTTTTTGATAGAATGTACATCCAATCTGACCCTCTTTCCATTTTTGGGAGTTGATTTTAATCAACTCTCCTATACAGTTACTCTGACAACCCGAAAGTGAAACAGTGTTTGCACCTTCGCACAAATCATCACCGCTGACAAGACTTAGTTCTAAAAAATAATCGATAAATTCGCTGTAATGAATTCTGAAGCATTGTTTTTCATTTTGTTTATTGATACCTTGAAAATAGTCAGATTTTAAATGGTAGAAAACAATTGACATTTTTTGTAGTGGTATGTATTCATACATTATAGTTTACTATAGTATCGTTCAACCAGACGATCGGTGGTTTCCGTAAATCTTCGAAAAGCAGAGAATTTCTCTTGCTTGTCGGAGATTAACGGAGACAGCCGAGCGTCTGGTTGAACGAAACTAGAGTTCAATATTGCTTGGATCCATACAATTTTTCAGAAATATTTCGATTACTGATACCTACGTTGATGGAATTAAAGGGGCATGGTCACGATTTTGGTCAATTTTTTTTTCGATTTTAATGTTGACAATACTTCAGTAAGGCATTTTAATAGGCAACCAACGTTTGAGTGTCATTTGTTGAGATATAAGCGAGTTACAGAGCTTACAATTCTTCGCTGTGTAAACAAAGTGTTTGTTTACATTTTGAATGTTGAAATGAAAATTCCAGTTTTAGACCTCAAATAAATTTGTTAATCGTTAGAAACTGTTTATTTATGCTTAAAATGAATAAGAAGCTTGAAAAAGATTGTTTGCTTGTTTATTGAACCTAAGTAAACAAAAACAGGGCAGGAGCCTTGTTTACATGACGAAGAATTGTGAGCCCTGTATATTGCTTAAAACTCATCGACTACATGTATCACCCAAATGTCATTTGATCATTAAAAATGCATTCCTAAAGCGTGACCATGGCGCCCCTTTAATAGTATCTTTAAATATTACACGACATGATTCATATGGTGTTTTCTCAAAATTCTTTTCGGAAGAGTCCGAGTATTCATATTATAAAAAATGTGCGTAAATCAAATACATAAAAGAAACCACTTGCCATGCAAAATAACATTATCGTTGATCTAAAATAAATAATAATCGATAAAATCAACGCCCGTCAGTACTTTGATTAATTTTGAAGCGATCCAGAAATTCAAAGGACTAAGTGCGGTTTAATGCAATTTTTGCCCCCAAAATCAAAGTTTAAGAAAGAGCTTTAAAAATAAGGTGAAAGATAGTTAAAATCATGTTGAAAATAAATGTGTAAAAGGTTATCACCACAGTGACGTCATAATGTAGAAATGACGTCATGAAGATTGCATTATTTTGATAAATTGATGATTTGTGGCAAAATAAGGGTGTTTTCCAATGGTTTTTCGACTAGGAAACATCGAGCGCAGGCTTGCTCAAGTACCATTTTTTAGTATAATGTGTATAACTATCTGAAGAAAAACATATGTTAAAATCGCACTTGAGCAGACCTGCGCTCTATACTTCCGAATGCAAAATATAGAGAAAAAATTAGAATATTTTCATTTGTTTGCAAATTTGCGGGAATTGGTTCATTTAGGTGACGTCATAGATAAACAGCGAATGAGCAATGATGACTAAAATCAACATCAAAGTTATAGAAATCCTCTATACAATGATTTGTGAAGATTTTATTTTTATACGATACAATTTAAAAATTGGTTGAAATCGGGGGCAGGTATTTGACCATACCGCACATAGTCCTTTCCTCAGATATAATTGACAGATGATATATCAGCGTTTTGTGTACATCTCTACCGGAAATGCTTGTCACTATAGACGCACAGTAAATGACAGACAGCCTAAATAATCTAAATATTCCTTATTGTTGATATTTTGAAGAAATCATTTAGAATTAATGTTCAATTCCCCTGTAAATTATCAGTCTTCGTCGATGTCACCAGCAAATTGCGCTAGTACTTTCTTCTAAATCCCAGTTTATAAGATAAACAACTTTAATTTTACTGTTTCTCATTATGCCAATATACCTTCCGTTATCTTTTGTGCTATTATTTTAATTATAAGAATGTTTCAGAGAGGATTTTATTAGGGCAGAGGTAAACATTGGAAAGGACATTTGAGCTTGTAATGTACTACAGTTTCTATCCTTTACATCTGATTTAATAAATTGTATATGGATATTTTTTTTTTAATATTTATGATAATGAAAGATTAGGCACATATATGTATATGCAAAATTGTCAGGTAAAATATACATTTACTCACTGAAACACCTCCCTGGAACCTCGTTCACATTTGCAGATTTGGCGACTGATGTATTGACATTTGGCGGTAGGGGATTCACGCTGAGCCAAGATTCATATGCATTAGCCTCTTGCACTTAACCCTTATTGCTTTTTTTTGTGGGGGGGGGGGGGGGGGGATTCTTACTATAATTGAAGCTTTAACAGAGCTCGAAATATTACAAAAAGACATAAGGGATGTTTGTTTTGGCAGTGCCAAATGTAGAAGTACATGCATTCTTAGGTGTACATGTATATTACTTTAGAATGAAAATCAGGCATATGAACTACTAGAATGCACATTGTTTTATTACTATATGATATTAAATACTATGTAGGTACATGTTTGCAGGTACATGTATCTATTAATAGATTCAAGCTGCAAGGTTACCAGTTTTGAAGAGTGGCCTGCTTTCTTATATGCTTAATTGCCGTCAGTGTGAATATATTTAACTTGGTCAATCCTGGTCTTTAAATAAGCTATCGGGATAATTTGGATTTTTCTGTAATCATTAATTTCTAAACACTAAATCAAATGCCAATAACTTCTCTGGAAGGATTTTAATAGAAATATCATTATTCTTATAGAATAAAAAGGCGCTATTGTAGATTTTTTTATCAAATAAAAGAAGGGAAATTAGTATTAAAATCTATCATTTCAAAAAACAAGGTTCTTTATCCTGACCCAATTGAGGAAGAAAATATATATTCGGCACATGGGAATTGAATCCGGATCGCCTGCGCATATGTCCATGACTATAACAAGTATACTACGCGGACTTTCGCTTCATGACTTTGAAGCCAAAAATCTCGGGAATGTGTGTATTGATTGTCAAACAAATTCTTTTTTCTGTATATTAAGAGCGTCTTTATAAACAAAAGGCAGACAAACGTTATGAAAAATTAAGGTATTATGTTTCCTACCGGTAACGACCGGAAGTTATGGCGGAAGTTTGGATATGCAAAGGGCATTGCGGCTGAACACTAACTACAATAACTGAAAATTTCAAATATTTACATTTGATAGTTTTCGAGTGTAGACAACAAGCAAAAACCATAAATCTTAAATATCAAGGGAACGGAAGGGACGACAAAAAATTATCATTCACTTTCTTTCACATTTTGTCATGAATTAGATGTGAAAGTTTCAGCGAAATCGGCTGAAGCGTTGTTTTGAAAGCGTGTCAGAAAAGAAAATTTATGATAACAAGACACTGCATCTCAGACACGGATGAATGCGCCATTAATAGACTATCGGATTTTTTTTTTCACTCTTCTTTAAATCTCTTTATCCTTCTATAAGGATTTCAATAGAATTATAAGATAAAATAAGATATTGTTTCTATTTGCTCCACGATTTTAGAGTATATATTATGTTGTTTAACATGAAATTAATAACAAAGACAATAGGAGAAAAACAAAAATATAGTTTAGGGGAAAATAATATTTAATTTACATTTTTCTCAATCATTAAAGAAATGGTCCCACAATTAATATACGAGCTTCGATACACAAATCATATTTTTTTCCTCTTTTCAAATGTAATTTGAGCAATTCTGGTATTCGCAATTCATCCTAAAAGACTCAAATATTGGATTTGGGTATCTTGCAAATAAAAAAACATATTAAAATGAATATAAAATATAAAATAAATCCTCAAAAGCGTGTCTTTCTTATTCATAAATAATGAACAATTGGGCATTATATGCATGTTGAAATTGTTTTGCATTCCACGGCGAGTATATAATTTGAACCCGTTTTTATAGACAATAATGCAACCAAACGATTAAAACATTTTCTCAGGCCAGGCCTTTCTTTCACCATTGACCATAAATTAATTAGCTTTAATTTACAATGTATATTTCTATCAACTGACTTCTTATGAGATTTTAACAACGACTGTTTCCATTTTGTTTCCTCCTCAATAAAAAATTATTGACTAGCCTTCTTGAAAACATTATTTTTAATAAACACTATCAGCATGTTCATCAAAAGAATTTTACAAATCATAGTCAATTCCTGTCTTTTGAATAGTCTTAAACAATGTTAAAAATATGCTCTCTGCTCTTACATGTATTAGTCTACCGAGAAATAGAAGGCGGCATTTGTCTATTTATCTTTTTATTGACCACAAGCCAAGATTCGATGTACAGGATAGAGAAAGTGAGTATTTCGAGAGTCCCTGAACAATTCTTGAAAAACTTCCAGTTTGTACTGGTCCTTTTGTTATAAGTTCACATGAATAACGAGAAGACGGAAGAACGAATCTTTTCCAAATTTTGGCTGATACATCTGGGAATTATTTACGCCAACAGAATGGAGTAAATTAATTTTTTTTCTTGCGTTCTTGCATATTAGCATGCGACAAACAGCCAGCAGAAATAACATTACTGCAATTGAATATATCATTGCTAAATAGTTTTACATCAAGTTTAAGTGAAATATGTGACTGTCTATTAAAAACAATAGAAGCACTTTTATTTGGACTTTAATACAATCTCCATTTGTAAGCATATAGATCTTCAACATATAAAAATTCTTGAAGAGATCGAGGCGAATTGCTTAATAAAGCTGTATCATCGGCAAGCGCAATCCCTGGAATGTGCAAGCTGCCCATTAGTACACCATTTACATAGTTCATACAATAAGTCAATATAGACAAGTAACATAAAGGCACTGTGCACTCTGTCATGGCCAACAACTTGAGATATTTTAAAGAGTTTAGATTTGACTCATGCAACAGATACAAAACAATTGCTCTCACAGTACCACTCTTTCAAAATTGTCCACAAGGTATCGTCAATTCCAAGGTCATATAACTTATATAAGAAACCATTGTGCCATATTCTATCAAAAGCCTTTTCGTTATCAAGAAACGTACAAAAAACTGGTAAACCTCTATTATCATAATAACCAATGATTTCTTGTATAACGTAACAATCGTAACGGAACAATCACCATGATCAGTTCTAAAACCAAATTGTAATGGGTGTGGAAAACAGATTTGTCTATTTGATATTATCATTTTCAATATAAGACAAAATAACCTTTTCAAACAGTTTACTTAGTGCTCATGATAGAGTTATACCTCTATAATTTGTAGAATTTTTTTTCATTTTCATCTTTGTTATAACCTTTGAAAACTGATATAACCTGACCAACTTTAAACATCTCGGAAACATGTGCATATCGAAACATCGAATTAGCAAAATTACACAATTCATCAACAACTCTATTGCCACACACAAAAGACATGTTTGTTTGTGAGAAAATCTGGACCAGGCTCTGATTTCACACAAAAAAAAAACTTCAGTTAAATCTTAGACTTAAGTCTAAGTTTTTGCTCAAATATTTAAGTTTTTTTCTCAAATTTGAGAAAACTCAAATCTTTGCATTTCACCAAAAAAAATCTTAGTTGTGTTTTTACTCAATTTGAGAAAAAAACTTAAATTATCACCATAGCAGACTTAAGTCAAATCTTAAATATGAATATGTCATAAACATCGTTAAATAAATACAGTATAATGTCGTCTGTAATGTTCATTTTTTGGATCTATTCTACTTATTGATCAGCGTATATGCAATATTTCATGCAGGTTTGATAACAGAAAATTCATTAAAAATTATTAATTTTGGCGGAGTTATCTCTCTTGACAGAAATGTAAACAAAGGAATAGTTTCTTTGTTTGGTTAAATGGAAGAACTGTGTTGTGATTCTACTTTCTAATGATTTCAATGTAATCATAATTAAAAGTAATTAACATGGTTTTTTTGTTTTCTATATGATATATAAAATCATGTAAATATGTAATCCATATTTAGCATAAAAAAGGTGTACATTTCATGACTGATTAACATTTTATGACTCTTCTTAATTTATTCTGATTTTCCTCTGTTGAAAACATAAGCAGACGATTGTTTCTATTGAGAATATTTAAAAAAAACAAAAAAAACAAGAGAAGTTGTAAGGGGCCACTTGTGACAATGAACATTTTTGACTCAGCTGAGTAAAAAATTCGACTCAGCTGAGAAATGACTAAGTTTGATTTGTGAAATGCAATTTGAGAAAAATCTCAGCTGAGTAAATTCTCAAGATTTGAGATTAAAGGGACTTGGACACGATTTGAGATCAAAAAAATTATTTTTATTTTTTATGTATAAAATGGTTTATTGGTGCATTTTAAATGATTGACAAAAATATTAAATGTTAAAGTCAAGTTTCAAGCGAGATACAGAGGTAAGAGTTGATAGTTATGTAAACAAAGCTCGAGTCTTATAGTTGTTTACATAAAATGTAATGTAGAGAATTATCATTTCTTAGACAAAATGACATGTAAAAAACAATTTAAACTTATTCCATATCTTCTTAAATACTATTATCAACAAAAGAAAGTTACATTTGATGGAAATTTACACCAATACAACGAATATGTAAAAATGACAATATTCGAGTTTTGTTTACAAAACAAAGAATTATAAACTCTGTATCTTGCTTATAACTTGATATTTGAGTTTCAAATTTTGACATAGCATTATAAACTTATAGATTTATCATGATTAACATTGAAAATGGAAAAATAAAATTTGAAAATTTTAAGTCAAATCGTGTCCAAGTCCCTTTAAACTTAGATAATAACTTTATTTTTACTTGTGAAAACGGAGTCTGGTGCTTTTCCCTTGGATACTGATTTAATATGATGTTGAATTTGCTCACGTGATATGAAATTTAAGAATCCAATGTTGAATTGAAATCATTGTCAATGTCGTAAACGAGCTGGTCTATTTACTGTTTAAATGTCTTTACGAATTTTGTCAGGTCCAGATTTGAGTAATAGTTTTTTCCACAATTTACACATGTAAGGCATGTTGTTTGCGGACTTGTCTTGATATGACAATGAACTAGAACGTTTTGATGAGGATAATCATTCTAAACATAAATAATATCATTAATCAAAACATATTGAAAACTGACATGGAATCATAAAACAAATTAAGTCGCCATAGTACATTCATCTCTGAATATCACTTTGCTCCAGTATTAAAAATAATTGTTGAATCTGCTTCCTCTTAATGTAGATATTTCTTTCTTTACAGATTGGAAGATAGTAATTTTAGCAAAGAGGTTGGCTATGTTCTGATCGCATTGGTGTCAACAATCTTCATCAGCATTATTGTTGTATTTGTGATTCTATGCCGAAAAAGATGTTCTCTGTCTGGTAGGTTTATATATATATATATATATATATATATATATATATATATATATATATATATATATATATATATATATATATATAATGACCAAAGTATTTTCTCAGTGTCCGATAAAATATAATAAAAGGAAAAAAAACAACACTGACTGCAAACATTAGCGCTTTCATTGTTTAAAATCTTCAGACGTTTTACAGTCGTTAAAATTATGACGTTATTACGTTATTTGTGATAACTTCAACAATAATACTATGACGACATAATGCCCTTTGAAGGAAATAGTAAAACAAAATCAAAGACGATGAAACAGTCTACTGTGAAATCATTATAATTCGTGGGGGCTAATTTTCGTGGATTGATTAACTTTTACAGGTTCATAGGGACGTAATTTCGTGTATTCTTTTATACCAACATAAGGACATATGGTATTAAATCACTAATTTATGAATTCGTGGAGGATGTAAATTCGTGGATGAGAGGTACCCACGAATTCCACGAAAATTGAGCCAACACGAAATTTAATGATTCCACAGTATATCAAACTATTTATCGAAGATTTTAGTGATTTTATAAAATGTTTTATTTTATTTTATAAAAGTCACTAAAACCTTCGTTAAATAGTTTCATATAAACTGTTTCATCGACTTTGATTTTGATTTACTATATATTACGCTATATAACGTTATTCGATGATTGTTTCCTTCAAAAAGCATTATGACGTCATAATATTATTGTTGGCGTTATCACTAGATAATGTAATAGCGCTGTTGTTTTGCAGTTAGTGTTGCTTTTTGTTTATATATTTATATATATATATATATATATATATATATATATATATATATATATATATATATATATATATATATATATCTATATAAACACAATAAAATCCACAGTGGTCGGCGAGTTATAGATAACAATTAAATAAGAAAACACGAAAAACGTTCAATATAGCTTAAGCGCTTAAGCTATATTGAACGTTTTTCGTGTTTTCTTATTTAATTATATATATATATATATATATATATATATATATATATATATATATATATATATATATATATATATATATATATATATATATAAAGATTAGTAATTTTAATAAAAATCAATTCATTTATTTGTTACATACTGCGTTTAAAATAGAAAACTGGAAGGGAAGGAAAAGGAGGAAGATGAAACCGAACGGATACAATAAGGTCTTCCGTTGAAAACGGAAAATCCCTCATAAGCAGGCAACATTTATTAACAATTTAATTTATATTCACTATTAGACATATATCAGTCAAAGTTTGCGCATGGTTATGATAACCAAAGGGCTTCCCGGGGGCATTGACTTTTGTTTTGTTAAGTACAATGACTAGTCAGATAACAACTATGCTACAGTATAGAAGGTTTGTAAGTAAATAATTATCATCAACCATTTAAGGCACGAAATCTGTACAATCACATTCTTCTCTATTTTGTAGGCTTAACAAATGTATTCAAGCACGGTGATGAACCTCACAACATAGGTAAGAAAGTTTTTAACCAATGCAGTCTGGCTTGAAGTTTAATCTCACAAATATGGGACTGAAACCAGAAATAGAATATTGACCCCGATAAAGCACCGAAAGTATTGCATATTTATTCGACACCGAAGTCGGAGACATTGGCATATATGTTTAAACAAAAGGAAAACACATGTTACATAAAAAGTATTACTATTAAAGTAACTGCAGAACTGTAGCTCTCCGGGGAAAAAAATATTGACAGACCGGAGAGCTACAGGGCCACCCATTGAAAAAATTGTAAATGTATTGCACAAAAAAAACCGTGCGCTAGTTTTCGACTAATTTACCTTATTTATACGCAAATTCTGTGAAAACAATTAGTGCCATTAAATTCTTCATGCAATTTACCACTAATATCGTCTCTTCACTTGCCTCGAATAGTCTTTTAAACACCATCACCAGTCCCGTGAATTCATGTGGTGCACTTTGTTTACATGTAAAAATGGCGACTATCGATCTCGATGTAAATTCAACATACTTGATTTTCCGAGGTCGGTGGCGTGTTTCGAAGAAAGTCTGAGGCAAATAAAGAGGCAATATCAGTAGTAAATTGCATGAAGAATTTAATGGTACTAATTGTTTTCACAGAATTTGCGTATAAACATGTTAAATTAGTCGAAAACTAGCGCACGTTCTTCTGCGCAATAAATATACAATTTTTTCAATGGGTGGCCCTGTAGCTCTCCGGTCTGTCAATATTTTTTTTCCCGGAGAGCTACAGTTCTGCAGCTACTATTAAAGGGACTTGGACACGATTTTAGATCAAAATTTTGTTTTTCTTCTTTTGTGAATAAAATGGTTTATTTGCTCATTCTTAATGATTGATCAAAATATGAATGTCAGAAGTCAAGTTATAAGAGATATACGGAGGTAAGAAATCATTATTTTGTAAACAAAGCTCGAGTCATATTTGTTTACAAATAATGTAAAGTATTTAAGTGCCATTTCTTTTACCAAATGACTCGTGGCCAACAAGGTAAATTGATTTTATTTTTTTATAGATATTATGATAAACAGAATAATGAAACATTTATTTATTACACCAATAAAACGCATAAGTTAACTTTAACAAAGCTTGGGCCTTTTTGACAAAACAAAGACTTTTAAAATCTCTTTTTTGCATATAATTCAATATCTGACTTTCAAAATTTAACAAAGCATTAAAAGTACCAATATTAAACATTCTAAACATTAAAATTGGAAAAATAAAATCTTAAATTTTGAGCTCAAATCGTGTCCAAGTCCCTTTAAACATACATGTAATAATAACCAATTTATTCGTAGAAGTATAAAATGTGTGAATAAACTCAACAAAATCTCACTGCAAAGCAACGAAGAGGTCTTCCGTTGCAGCTGCAAGATGAACAAAACAAAAAAAAAAGATTTAAGATTATCACTTTCCTTTAGTGACGCCCCCAAAAATATGTTCAACTTTTTAAGGATGAAAATGGAAATAAAAAGAGATGTACGAAATGTTATCATACGAGAATTTTCACGCATTTTGTCACCACTAATCTGTTTGTTAGTCGTTTAAACTCATCCGAAATTACACATGTAAACAAACCAAAATGTTGAAGAGGTTTGGGTGTCGCGTAATTGTGATTGCTGTCGAAACGTTGTAAGCCGATGGCCAATGCACCTATTATACTATGGTTCGAACAATCCAACAGTCATCAATGTTCATAAAAAAAAAGTATGAAAGAAAAGAAAAAAAGCAACACTAATTGCAAAACGCTTTGCAATTAGTGTTGCTTTTTTCCCCTTTCTTTCACACACACACACACACACACACACACACACACACACACATATATATATATATATATATATATATATATATATATATATATATATATATATATATTGTCAGTATAGTATAGTTCCGTCCGGTGAAAACCGGTAAGGGACTAATAAGCAATATTTTAACTGCGAAATTAAAAGGGTTAAATAAAACCACGTGGTCTTAAAATGACAAAACATTCGGAGGTTGTTATTTTTATTTAACTGCTTTATAATTTTAGTGTAGCGTTCCAATGGTGGGAACATTTTTTTACATAAAGTGATACGAATACCAATCTTCTGTACAATATGCCATCCATGACTCTTGCCAAACGGAATCATCTGGGACATTTAATATTGGTTCCTCGATACATGTACATTTATATATATCTTGAAAACTTTATCTTTCAAAACAAGAGATGTTTTTGAAATACTTTGCCCCTCCTCTCTTGGAAACATCCACAAAGAAACTGGAAATAATTAGCATTTTTTTAAGTCAAAGGGACATAACTCTGTCAACTATCGCTTGATTGTAACCAAAATGGAACTTGACCTAGACATTCATATGATAAATTTGTATACCAAATTCCATTTAATTATGTTTACCCTCTGCAAAGAAACTGAACAGTAACTGCAAATATGTAGAAAAACAAATTTAAAAGGCATAACTCTGTCAAAAATTGTTTTATCGTTCCCAGAATCAAACTTGACCTAGTCATTATTATGATAAATTAGCATACCAAATTTCAATTCAATTTGTACAACCTCTGCAAAGAAAATAAACATTGTGGACCAACCGACCGACAGAAAGCCGGATACCAGCAAAGCAATGTGCCCTCAGTCCTCTACAGGGAAAGGGGTGATAAAACATTGTTTAAAGAGAGTGTTCTAATTCATTACACCTGTTGCAATACTATATATATATAGTACAGGTCACGAGTATCCCGACACCCACTGTGTAAAAACACAGTGGAAAACGGTCTGTGTCACACCGTGTACGTATACACGGTGTGACACCGTCTATGTGTATTGCAAAATTCAAGAAAATGCACCGTGTCGCACCGTGGCCGCCCGTGTGACTCCGTGGCCACTGTGTCACTCCGTGGATATCGTTACCTGAGACGATGATAAAAACAGCGTTTGTTTAGAAATAAATAGGTCATGGCTAAACAATGGTTGAAACAAATAATATATCTTTTTAAGTTAAAAAAAGGAATGTCGACCTAGTTATGCGGACCCAGAAATTGTCAGGGCTTTCAACGTGAAGTTAATTTTTTGTGATCTGACAACTCGACGTGAATGGGTACCTTTTAATTCATTTGTTTTTAAATAAATTGAAAAAAAACCTCACCAAATATATTTATTAATCAATTGATATATAATCAAAATTCAAATCAATTAAATTCATCAGGGTTTTTTTTTCTAAACAAACGTGATGTTGTTACAGGATACTGACGATCCGATTAAAATGTCGGGAGGTTAAACGTCTTATTTTCTGTTATCTGAAAACTCTGTTATATTAATTAATTTACAACCTTACTTTAAACTAATACAATTGAGAAATGAAAACATTTCGGATCATGGTTTTTTTAAAATCCATATGGATGTGCTGTAGTAAATGACAACCCTATATTACTGGTGACTCGAATGACTAGTACTTCGATCCGCTATTAATGTACAGTAAAAAAACAAAAAATCACTTTTATATGATAGATTATAGATAAATACAAGAACAAACTCTTGTTAAAATATATTCAAGCATTGTACATGTTCTAAAAATATACCCGAATTTCATAAGATAACTTTTAACTTTATTTCCCGTAAAGCTGGTAATGGCGCCGTGATTTCACATGAACAAAAAATCACTCGTGCGATACACCTGTACGGGAGCTGCTCAGATACACAGCATTGTTTTTCATCTTGGGTTTTATCCACAACAGGTGTTATTGTTTTTTTAAGGTGTCACTGTATTTTACAACTAACTCTGTGTATATTTGGACGTCTGAACAGGTATACTCGAGATGCCGTTATTCACACCTTTCCCACGGACACCTGTTTGGTAATCATCACAACATGTCGTGTGTATGGTCTGAAAATATCTTACCTCAACTCTGTTAGTTCCATGGTTTTTTAGGTCACCTGAGTCACTTGCAATTGGTCTTCGTCCGTCGTCGTGCGTTAACAAATTTACATTTTTAACTTCTTCTTGAAAACTACCACGCCAATTATTACCATTTTTAGTGTGAATCATCTCTATGGTAAGAAGAATCTAAATTGTGAAATTCATGGTTCTACCACCCATGGGATGCCACAGGCGGGGCCAAATATGCAAAAAAAAAGCCAAATTTTAAATAATCTTTTAAAAAATGGTTATGATGTTCATGAAGCCCTCTACCAAAATTGTGAAATTTATGGCCCCTGGGTCAGGGGTTCTGGTTCTAGGGTGGGGCCAATATGGCCAAATAGTAAAAATGTATTAAATCTTAGAAAATCTTCTTCTCTTCTACATGTATCATATATATTTGTTAAAAACTAAATGAATGATAATGATGTCCTTGAAGCCCTCAACATAAATTGTGAAATTCATGACCCCTGGGTCAGGCTCTAGGGTGGGGCCAATATGGCCAAATAGTAGAAATGTATTAAATCTTAGATAATCTTCTTCTCTACTCCCATACATATTTGTTAAAATCTAAATGCATGATTATGATGTCCATGAGGCCCTCTACCAAAATTGTGAAATTCATGACCCATTTGTTAGGTGTTCAGGCTCTAGGGTGGGGCCAATATGGCCATATAGTAAAAATGTTTTAAATCTTAAAAAATATTCTTCTCTACTCCCACACATGTGAGCAAAAAACTTTTTACATGGTTATGATGTCCATGAGGGCCTCAACTAAAATTGTGAAATTCATGACCCCTTTGTTAGGTGTTCAGGCTCTAGGGTGGGCCAATATGGCCATATTGTAAAATTGGTTTTAAATCTTAATAAATCTTCTTCTCTACTCCCACATGGGCAAAAAACTGAATTCATGGTTATGATATCCACAAACTCCTTTACCTAAATTGTGAAATTCATTGCCCCTGGGTCAGGGGTTCAGGACATGAGGGGGGGGGGGGGGGAGCAATATAATATTAATGCATACACTGTTTAAAAATCTTCTTCTCTATTCTCACACATCTGTTTAAAAAACTGACTAGTAATAATTATGTTTATCAGGAAGTCCTGTACTGAAATTTTAATTTTCATGTCCCCTTAAGGATGGGTTTTGACTCTAGGATAGGGCCAAAATGGATGTATAGATGTTAATGCATATAAAGTAAAAAAATTATTTTCTTTACTCCCACACACCTGAAAGGAAAACTGAATTCATGATTTTGTAGACCATATCTTAAAGTTTTTCACCAAAATTATAGGTTTCACAGTTCTTTTTGAAATGTGGTAGTCATTACAAATTTATAATTTTTCTACTTCAGTATGAAACCTAATTAATTAGATGCATATATGAGACTCTATGACAAGTTTGTGTATGAGATATACGCTACTCAGGTGACCGTTAAGGCCAATTAGCCTCTTGTCTTAATCTCTAACAAACACAACAAGTGTCCGTAGATATGTACATAAACAATTTAACGTAAAACTATCGGTGCGTGGATCCGAAGAACAATTCAGCAACTCTAAAAATGCGGGAATTTCACAAAGTATTAACTTGCGATAAGAAATCATTTAGCCTACCGGGGATATATATGTACGAAAAAAAAAACCTGACTAAGTAAATAGATGAATGAGATAATACCGTTAACTTTTTGCAAGCATGTAGAACAAACACAACTTTATTTACTTCGTAACCAATCTAATATGTATCATGTGAAATAGTGTCGAAATGTTAACGAAAAATCTGATTACATCGTGTACTGTACAAATTTTCGTCATTGTCTTGAAATCCTTATAAAAACCATGAGTCTATGATTCATACAAATAAAACTTTTATAATTCAAAAATGATTGCACACAATTATATACTCAGAGAGAGAGAGAGAGAGAGAGAGAGTTTTAGTTTTAACAACGCAGTATTCCAACACTCTTACACGAAGTATAAGAATGAAGAAACTAAACATTGCAAACACTAAATACTTCATTGTTTTCTTTCTTAAAAAACAATAGAAAGACATTATTTTCTTATCATGGAAGAAGCACGTGGTGTATCTCGCGGGCTGATTTGATTGACATGGGTAGCACGTGGACTCTGACTGCATGAATTCTATCGCAACTTTAGGGAAAAGGTTTCAATATAATGAGGATATAAAACTAACATATTACACTGAATTCCATTAAATTTTACTTACAGCTAATGTCTTTCCACAAAGAATCTGGGGGAATAAGCAGAGGCAAAAAACCACATAGGTTCATTATAAAAAAAAAATTCATTTCTAACAAATTTCACTTTCATTACATTTATTAAACATATGTGATTATATACATTCAGTGCTGCCATAACCCACAAAAAGTATCTTCACATTTAATTGATATTAAGACAACAAAAAGTTATATGCTAGTTTGGCAACAAAATGATATAGAAATCGGATGTTCAAATTATATTTTTTCATAGAGTGGGTCATCGTACCATTTTTTAAAGAACGAATATTGATACCACATATTAACGTCTATCTTTTTCAATTTTCCAAACAATGGTACGAAAACCCACTCTATGGTAAAAAGTAAGTTTTCTTCTTTTAATTCTTGTGATTGGTCTTTAAATTACTAAGTCCAGCTGTTTGTCTAAAACTGATAACAATAGAATCAGCTATATTATAGCATCTAAACAAGCGAATCGGTGGTGTAGTGGTAAGCAAGGAGTTTTTTGAACAAATGAAACTGTAAAAGTGGGTGTTCGAATCGTACGCGTTATGTTTTTTTTTTATCTTTTTGTTTACATTGTTAGAATGTAATTTTCTTTTTTTATCTAATAATATACATTGTTAAAATGTAATTTTCTTTTTTTTTCTTTTTTTTTTAAATTTGCATATAATAACTTGAAATTATTTGATATGCGTTTTCTATTACTTTTATAGAATATGAAATGTATGTTATTCTCTTTGAGATTGCACGATTTCATATTGTAAACAAATGGTTGTTGTGCATGCAAGAAACAATTAAATGGCAAGATCTTTTAACCCTTGAAAGTCTTGTTTAAAACACAACAGGAACATACGCTGGACAAAAGCATGTAATTGTGCACAGCCCCTCCCCCCCACTTTTTTGCAAATTTATACATAGCAAAGACCTTTTTTTCTTTTCGAGATTTTTTATAAGTCTAGCCCCTACCCCCACTTTCAATTTGCTTCCGAGCCACTGTATGTTTTTTTTAAAATACTTGTTTTAAATACCTACAAAAGGAGTTAACTAAATTCTTTCTGTCTCCCCCATACTCTTTGTCGAGTCCCCCAATACTCTTTGTCGACTCCCCTGCGTTAGGGGTTGTATACGATGACTGAGGTAAATTAGTAAATTAAATATTGTTAGAAAGTAATCAACATTTTTGTATTTTAACTCTTTAAGGTAACTCAGTATCTATAGAATTATGGGTTCAAAGTTAAAAAAACTTAACTTTTTTTAACTTATTGGACTTGAATTTCATCAAAAAATAAATAAAATATATATGCATCCATACTATTTAAGATGTAAGGTAATAAAAACCAAAGGCTGAAATTATCATCTGAAAATCATACTTTTTCTTGTTTAAAAATTAAATAAAAGTGGATGGATACTTGTTTATCTATTTAAATTTAATTGCTTACTATGCCAGAAAACTAAAATTAATTAAAAAAAAGAGAGAAAATTGTTTACATTAGAAAAATTATAGCATTTAGATATATCACTTAGAGAAAAATAGAAAAGAGTTATTTCCCTTTGTCATTATTGAATTATGTCGAATATAAGGATGAAAAACGCTTATTTAATATCTCCAAGTAAACAATGATTTGAGTTTTTGATGTGCACCTATAATAACTTAGAAATTACAAATCTACTTGCAAGAATTTTAATGAATTCATGGTTTATGTAAAATGTATAACGTCACAGGAGGGTGGATTTACTTTAAATGAGTATGTGATTGTCATTTTAAATTTGCCAGTTTAAAGTATATGTAAATACTACAAAATCTAAGCGCAGTTACGCCTTTCAAATGTCGATTGCTCCTTTCTCGCATTTTTGGACATTTTCATTTGGACAATACTGTCCACCGTTTAAATGCCCAGTAAACTCGTACGTTTATTACTTCTTATAAGACGTATGAGAGGGTCGTGGGCATTTGCAACGGCTTATTCCCCCAGATGCTTTCTTTGAAAATTAAATTTATTGTTATGAGTCATAACTTTTAAATAAATTTGTGTAAAAACATAAAGTCTAACACGTACCGGTACTCCTCTCTCTCTTTCTCTCTCTCTCATGACGATGATTAAACAATCAAACAGTAATTTTTGCAATACTGGGTAGTTTCTTTGAACACAAATAATTTCGATTCCTAAACTAAGTTGCTTGATAAAGATGAAATAAAAAATGATCTAGTACCAATTCACGGATTCTATATGCAATGAATATGATTACATATAATTATCTTTAATTTGTCGACGTAATATTTTAAAACCCGTAATATTTTTAAAAACAAAGGTGAGAAAAATAAATTTTAAGAATGAATTACAAATGCAATTTTTTTTTCACTCACTGGACTTAGCGTATACACGTACATTTTAAGATTTCAACACCTTTAGAAACCCTGACGTGCACCTGGACACACGGCACACCTGCTTTGTATATCTTCTGTATTCTGTGTTAGTTCCAGGGGTTTTCTTAAGTTGGACAAACTTTAAGAGAGTATGGGACTGACACCAAAGTAATTAAAAAGTTTAAAAAATTGGTTCAACAAATAGCATTGCATTTTTTCTAACAGAATAATACAATTTTTTAATAGGTTAATATGTTGGTTTCCATGGTAACGGTATCCAAACATACCCTTGTTGGAAATACTTCCGTTCATCAAACTACACCACTTGCAACAGAAATGAAGCAATGCTACATAGTTTATAATCGTTTTATTTCATTTTTCTTATATGCTATTTATAATACATTGACAGAAGAACAATTTATCTAAAAAAATTCTGAAAGCCTCCTCAGTATCATACAATGTGCGACCAAATTTCCTCCGCATGGTTCAAAGTTGTTGCTTTTTGTGTTGACCTTCAATGCAAAAAGTTTTATTTTTTAACTTACATGTAAACGAAATATGCAAATGTTATGCTTTCACTGGAAAAGAAGAATCTTATATGTCAATGACTTAGATAAACAGATATTGCAGTCTGAATTTACTATAGCTGGTCTGTTTTTACAATTTCGCGCCATTTTCACTTGATCACCCTTCTAGTGTAGATAAAATAACCCATACCAACTTTTGTTCAATATACATTGAGTCAATTAATAATGTCTCTTCTACAATGCTAGTACTTGATAAAATTCACCAAAAAAGTAATAAATTATTAATTTAAATCCCAAATTTCCTCTGCTTAACTAGAAATTCCTCTGTTGAAATACAAATTTTTAAACCATTTGCACCTTATAACAATATACCAGGTAGAAACAAAATAATTCTAGTAGGTATAAACAAATAAATATTTAATTCATGATTTGCTACATGTATCTCATAATTATTTTTTTCAACTCTGAAACATAAAAAAGGATTGAAATCAGCATTACATCATGTACAAAATACACAGTACAAATGCCGAATATAATTTTAAGCCATTTGGCAGAACAACATCCGTTACTGTTACAACCATATATTATGGTAGGATTTTTTTTTAATACTAATCAAGTTTATACTGGACATTTAACTCCCCACATGTATATGTACTATGTAATAAATCAACAAACTTATACAAATAATGCACCCAAATCAAAAGCCCTCTCAACATTATTACATGTATTACCAATCTAGCATAAATAATGAAGCTGACAATTACCGCTCCAGAACGAACGCTATCAACAATTTTATTATATATCTAACATAAATATTGAAGCGTAAAAGAGCACATCCTTGGCTTATCATTGCAACATCCGCTTTTATTTGGGCAAATATGTAGTATAAACATCTTTTGAGATACTGTATGACTTTGAAAGTTAAAGTTATGTGTTATTTTTTCACAAAGTATAGATGGTTCCTTAAAGGGACTTGGACACGATTTGACTTAAAAATTTCAAATTTTGTTTTTTCCAGTTTCAATGTTCATACTGATACATATAGAAGTTCATAATGTTATGTCAAAATTTAAAACTCAGATATCAAGTTATAAGCAAGATACAGAGATCATAATTCTTTGTATTGTAAACAAAGCTCGAATATTGTTATTTTAACATATTCGTTGTATTAGTGTACATTTCAACTAAATGTAACTTTCTTTTGTCGCACAGGGCGAAAAACCATCTTTAAGCAAGTCCTTAAAGGTGGCTTAAAGGTGACTTAAAGGAGCTTAAAGGCTATACAACCTTTAAGCCGCCTTTAAGTCACCTTTAAGCAAGTGCTTATAGGTCCTTAATGTCCAAACTTCTTTAAGCCACCTTTAAGCCACCTTTAAGCCATCTTTAAGCATCTTTAAGTGGCATTTACGCTCTCTTTACGCTGCCTTTACACTGTCTTTAAGTGGCCTTTAAGTCAATATTGATCAAGCTGAACAATAAAAACATATATTAAATGCAAAAGCTCTTTTATAGAGATGGGAGGGGGTCATCCGAGTGATAATATAATTTCCAAGGAAGGGGGGGGGGTGTTCCAGGCGGTTTTAATCGTCGCTCCATTAAACACAGATCGCTATCATCAGCACCGCTCCGATGGACACAGATTGCCGTTATAAAATTCTTTATAATTTTTTTGGCGGTTTCAAAATTATTGTAGGGATGAGCGCAGTCTCTGTATCTTAATATGTGCATAAAACTAATTAAAGTATGTTTGTTTCCTAATATAAATTAATCGGTGAAAAAAATCTCTCTCTCTCTCTCTCTCTCTCTCTCTGTTCCTCCGGTTATTAAACAAAATAAAGATAATGAACCAAAACTGCATGATTTAATTTGATAATCGGTTTAAGGTTTGTATTTTTTTTTTCAATTTTCATTATTTCTAACTCTAGATCTGCTAGATACATGTTAAAGATGAAAAGACCCTCAACTGCCTTTGTTATATCAGGCAGGATATTACTGCTTTGTTTGTCTAGACATAGTTTTGTTCGTTTGTGTATATCTAATTAGAGTCTATTGTTTGTCCAACTTAAGAAAACCCCTGGAACTAACACAGAATATACAAGATATACACAACAGTTGTGTCGTGTGCCCAGGTGCATGTTTGTGTATATCTAATTAAAGTCTATTGTTTGTCCAACTTAAGAAAACCCCTGGAACTAACACAGAATATACAAGATATACACAACAGGTGTGTCGTGTGCCCAGGTGCACGTCAGGGTTTCTAAAGGCGTTGAATCTTAGTATGTACGAGTATACGATAAGTCTAGTGAATAAAAGTTAATTTACATTTGTAATTCATTTTCAAAGTATTATTTCCTAGCTCTGGGTTTCAAAGATGTTACGTCTACAAATTAACGATACATGTATGTAGGAGTAAAATCTTGAGGCTAATTAATTAATGTACCGGTGATCATAAATAGGGGTTAATTATTTAAATATATGTATAAGGGTAAATATGTCAAATATACCCGGCCTGGCACATCATACAATTGTATATACAAGTCATTTGCAATTGCCACATGCAGTAAATACGTCACCGGTAATTGGTAATTTTGTTTGTTATAGAATTGATAGTTTAAAAATCATGTACATACAATTACATGTAAATATTTAAACATATTGGAACGGCGCCGCGATCATGAAAACCGGGAAATTGCGGGAAATTGAACAAATACCCTAATAGTATGCATTTCATAAAAGAAATGATTTCATTTTCTTTCTTACAATTTTATAGCTATAAATTAGATGAACGTATATCTACTCGGTTTAAATTTATTAACTAAGAAAGCCTACTATAGTGAACCTAACGGTTTCCATTTAGGTATAATATATTTTTGTTCACTGAAGACCAAGTTCCGTATTTCATTCTAAATACACGCATGCATGTAATTTATAAATTAGATATAATTGATTGTTACAAACTGAATGGTTTGTCAAAATCTTTTCAAGTAAACACATTCAATACAGTGATTCAATATCCACTGATATATAGGATATAAAAACGCTCATAGATATGTAAGTTGCCGTGGCGCAGAGGAAGTGTGGTGATGCTAGTAAACTAAGGGTCCCGGGTTCAATTCTCGCTGTGGCCGGTTTTATTTTGTGTTTTTTTTTTCATTTTTCTTTCTAGAACAAAAACCGGTTTAATACCTTTTCTTTCATAAAGTTAATACATTTTGTTGGAAATTAAGCACAATATTGAAATAAAAATTTTTTAATGGCTTAAAGGTGGCTTAAAGGTAGCTTAAAGGTGGCTTAAAGGTGGCTTAAAGGTGGCTTAAAGAAGTTTGGACATTAAGGACCTATAAGTTGTCCTTAAAGGTGGCTTAAAGGTGGCTTAAAGATAGTCTTTAAGCTGCCTTTAAGCCATCTTTACGCTTTCTTTAAGCCATCTTTAAGCAACACATATAGCTTAAAGGTAGCTTAAAGGTGGCTTAAAGATCGTCTTTAAGCTACCTTTAAGCATCTTTAAGCTATCTTTAAGGAGAACTTAAAGATGGTCATTCATCCTGTGCACAGGGCGAAAAACCATCTTTAAGCAAGTCCTTAAAGGTGGCTTAAAGGTGACTTAAAGAAGCTTAAAGGCTATACAACC
Source organism: Magallana angulata (assembly GCF_025612915.1). NCBI lineage: Eukaryota > Metazoa > Mollusca > Bivalvia > Ostreida > Ostreidae > Magallana > Magallana angulata. Next base: position 33,576,214 of record NC_069115.1, read on the forward strand.
TTTAAGCCGCCTTTAAGTCACCTTTAAGCAAGTGCTTATAGGTCCTTAATGTCCAAACTTCTTTAAGCCACCTTTAAGCCACCTTTAAGCCATCTTTAAGCATCTTTAAGTGGCATTTACGCTCTCTTTACGCTGCCTTTACACTGTCTTTAAGTGGCCTTTAAGTCAATATTGATCAAGCTGAACAATAAAAACATATATTAAATGCAAAAGCTCTTTTATAGAGATGGGAGGGGGTCATCCGAGTGATAATATAATTTCCAAGGAAGGGGGGGGGGGGGGGTGTTCCAGGCGGTTTTAATCGTCGCTCCATTAAACACAGATCGCTATCATCAGCACCGCTCCGATGGACACAGATTGCCGTTATAAAATTCTTTATAATTTTTTTGGCGGTTTCAAAATTATTGTAGGGATGAGCGCAGTCTCTGTATCTTAATATGTGCATAAAACTAATTAAAGTATGTTTGTTTCCTAATATAAATTAATCGGTGAAAAAAATCTCTCTCTCTCTCTCTCTCTCTCTCTCTCTCTCTCTGTTCCTCCGGTTATTAAACAAAATAAAGATAATGAACCAAAACTGCATGATTTAATTTGATAATCGGTTTAAGGTTTGTATTTTTTTTTTCAATTTTCATTATTTCTAACTCTAGATCTGCTAGATACATGTTAAAGATGAAAAGACCCTCAACTGCCTTTGTTATATCAGGCAGGATATTACTGCTTTGTTTGTCTAGACATAGTTTTGTTCGTTTGTGTATATCTAATTAGAGTCTATTGTTTGTCCAACTTAAGAAAACCCCTGGAACTAACACAGAATATACAAGATATACACAACAGTTGTGTCGTGTGCCCAGGTGCATGTTTGTGTATATCTAATTAAAGTCTATTGTTTGTCCAACTTAAGAAAACCCCTGGAACTAACACAGAATATACAAGATATACACAACAGGTGTGTCGTGTGCCCAGGTGCACGTCAGGGTTTCTAAAGGCGTTGAATCTTAGTATGTACGAGTATACGATAAGTCTAGTGAATAAAAGTTAATTTACATTTGTAATTCATTTTCAAAGTATTATTTCCTAGCTCTGGGTTTCAAAGATGTTACGTCTACAAATTAACGATACATGTATGTAGGAGTAAAATCTTGAGGCTAATTAATTAATGTACCGGTGATCATAAATAGGGGTTGATTATTTAAATATATGTATAAGGGTAAATATGTCAAATATACCCGGCCTGGCACATCATACAATTGTATATACAAGTCATTTGCAATTGCCACATGCAGTAAATACGTCACCGGTAATTGGTAATTTTGTTTGTTATAGAATTGATAGTTTAAAAATCATGTACATACAATTACATGTAAATATTTAAACATATTGGAACGGCGCCGCGATCATGAAAACCGGGAAATTGCGGGAAATTGAACAAATACCCTAATAGTATGCATTTCATAAAAGAAATGATTTCATTTTCTTTCTTACAATTTTATAGCTATAAATTAGATGAACGTATATCTACTCGGTTTAAATTTATTAACTAAGAAAGCCTACTATAGTGAACCTAACGGTTTCCATTTAGGTATAATATATTTTTGTTCACTGAAGACCAAGTTCCGTATTTCATTCTAAATACACGCATGCATGTAATTTATAAATTAGATATAATTGATTGTTACAAACTGAATGGTTTGTCAAAATCTTTTCAAGTAAACACATTCAATACAGTGATTCAATATCCACTGATATTTAGGATATAAAAACGCTCATAGATATGTAAGTTGCCGTGGCGCAGAGGAAGTGTGGTGATGCTAGTAAACTAAGGGTTCCGGGTTCAATTCTCGCTGTGGCCGGTTTTATTTTGTGTTTTTTTTTTCATTTTTCTTTCTAGAACAAAAACCGGTTTAATACCTTTTCTTTCATAAAGTTAATACATTTTGTTGGAAATTAAGCACAATATTGAAATAAAAAATTTTTAATGGCTTAAAGGTGGCTTAAAGGTAGCTTAAAGGTGGCTTAAAGGTGGCTTAAAGGTGGCTTAAAGAAGTTTGGACATTAAGGACCTATAAGTTGTCCTTAAAGGTGGCTTAAAGGTGGCTTAAAGATAGTCTTTAAGCTGCCTTTAAGCCATCTTTACGCTTTCTTTAAGCCATCTTTAAGCAACACATATAGCTTAAAGGTAGCTTAAAGGTGGCTTAAAGATCGTCTTTAAGCTACCTTTAAGCATCTTTAAGCTATCTTTAAGGAGAACTTAAAGATGGTCATTCATCCTGTGTCGATAATAGTAATTAAGAAGATATTGAATTAGTTGAAATTGTTTTTACATGTCATTTTGTCTAAGAAATGGTAATTCTCTACATTACATTTTTTGTAAACATCTATAAGACTCGAGCTTTGTTTACAGAACTATCAATTCTTACTTCTGTATCTCGCTTGTAACTTGACTTTAACATTTAATATTTTGGTCAAGTTAATCATTTAAAATGCACCAATATACCATTTTATACATAAAAAATAAAAATAATTTTTTTTATCTCAAATCGTGTCCAAGTCCCTTTAAGATTTCCTTCATATGATTAGCATCCAATGTTTTACCAATAGTTGTGTCAATGTTTGTCCGAAATTTGGAAATTATTGTGCTATCTTCATCACCAACTATTGTCTTTATACAAACAGACCCATCATTCACATCCTTGACCATCTCTTCTATCATGTCACTCTCCATGGCCTTCATAGAACTTTCCGTTCCAGTTGATACTGCAATCATGTGGAGGAGGTGTTGATTTGGAATTGAGAGACAAAGTACATAATTATGCGACAGGATTTCAATCTTGTTGAAAAGTTTTCTTTTTTTCCAGAAAATGTCCCGATCATAGATGAAATATCTAAAAACTGTTGTGACATTCAAACACAAGGATTTCTTAGGATGTACAATTTATAGTTCACAAAGACTAGGGCTGGGACAATTCAGGTTTATTCAACTACATGTAATTCGAGTTCCATGGCATTCAAAATTATATAATTTAGAACTTATATACTGATATAATAAACAAACTTTTTAAATAAATGAAATTCTTCCAATTGGCACACTCATGCCTAGAGAATTAAACAGAATAAAATAAATGACAAAAAATAAATTGCACAGTGATAATCTCTGGGACTAAGGATTCAGTCAAAACATATATGGAATAATACATTAACTCTTACCTTACTGTATGGGGGTTTTAATTTGTTGACATGAAAGAGTATACCCTTGAAATCCATGAAAATTAAACCAATAACAGTGATACACTGTATCAAACGAAATTACCCGGTAGTTTATGTACTAGTAATTTATCAAATACCTGATAAACCGTCATGACTTCATTCTCTCTATCTATTCTGCCAACCAACATATTTCTATATATAGCTCTTCTTCATTAGGAGATCAATACAGTCTAAACATGGCCACGACCATCGAGCTCTCTTAAATGCTTATCTGCTTACATCCCTAATTCTGCCAAACTCCTCCACTCTCCAACCACGATCATACATTTGGACAACTTCTTCATGGTCAACATCTGTAATATTAAGTTAAATAATCAGGAATTTTTGCATCATGAGAGAATATTAAATGGAACACCAGTTGGTTGCAAAATTGATCAGTAAAAAAAATATATGCATATGTACTTGATATTATAAAGGCATAAACAGACTCTGAGGTTAATTCAGATTTAACAAACATAATAATATTTACTAAGAGAGGGATAGTTAATATTAGAATATGACTTCTGAAATCTTTACTTTTAAATTAGATGTTCTCCAATCAGATAAATGCAAATATTTCAACATGGAGAGGGGCATGGGGCCGTGAAAGTTAATTTTTGAGGGAGCATTTTTGTGAAAAACTGAATCTATTTCACACGTATTTGATTTTTTATTTGCTGTCAATATGTCAATAATGAGTTAATGTGTATACCATAGTGTATATCATTACATAAAGTGTTCAATCTGTCTTTCTATTTTAAAATACATCTCCCGACGTCATGGGTTTCCAATAGTCTAACTCTTAACGCCACACATAATGGCTGTCAGTTTACAATTTCTATCTAAACTTCATCATTTTTAACCTCACTCATATATAGCATCATAAATTACTGATACAAAATCAAAGTCATCATCATTTGCAGTTTCTATTTGTAGCTTATACATGTAGTCTGTCCCGAGTTATTGCTTCCATCACTTTTTGATTATTTTTAATAAAAATACACATACCTGTGAAAGAAATGCTGTTGAAGTCGATAAAAGGGAAAATATCCAAGATATCTTAATTGACAAATTATCATTTTTCACTTATAAAAGTTCACAGGAACGAAAACAAATTTCTTACGGAGATTTATAATGGGAAATGTTACCATCTTTTCTCCATTCTGAAGTACTCCGGACACCTCGCACAAATTTTCAACGTTATCATCCAGGCTTATTAATGGCTAATGCAATGCAAAATCTCAGTAGACGTTTTATTTTGGGATGTGTATTGAAACCAGAAGCGGTAGAGGGGGCGTTTCAAAACATATAATCTGGACATTTTTCATAATAGTGGATGAACGTAGTTTTAACTCAAAGGTATTTATGATTATCGAAGTATCAAGCGAAAAGTAGTGGAAGCAAAAACTCGGGACAGAGTATAAATATAAATTGAATGCCATATAATTTGACTAATGAATATGCATAGAGACGACAGGAGATTCCATATGTGTGGTATGACATCATTTTGAATCATGCGTTGAAAATCGACTACTGGAAACATATAATTATCTGAAACATGTGACAACATGATACAAATTCTGATATATGTTAGAATTAAGTTTAACCATTAAGTACTGAACCATAGTGGCACACTGTCAAAAACTTGTATAAATGATTATAATAAATTTTTTTATTATGAAATTACATCTCAGGAGCTTTGGGCTTTACTAATGAATATGTACGATGCCTACTTTGATAGGCATAGATATCTTACATACCAATGCTTGATCTTTACAACGCCATAGCATTTATATATGAAAAATTCAATGATGTCCATTATGGCATACCAATTTTACTTTTACTCTAGTCTCAGCAAGATTCGCCGAAACTGAAAATCTAAAGAACGTCTATCAAAAACGTTCAGTCTCGACGAACTTAATCCTGCTGAGATTACCAAATACTTTTACTCTATCAATGAATGTTGGTCAAACCTGGACAGATCGCTTTTGCTGACGTCGAGTCATCTTCCTCCATCTCTGATGAGAAATTTTCAGCTGTTATATCAAAATATGTGATTGGTCTGCCCAAGAGAGCGTCCACGTTCGCACTAGACCATCTTTTTTCTGAGCTTTAGCAACCTTTATGTGGCGATTGGTCTTCTCAGCGTTCAAAATCAAATCCACGTTTCCTCCGCATTGCCGAAAACTGAACCGATATTTATGTCGTAAAATAAGAATTTTGAGTTAAATTAACTCTTATTATCATTTATATTCACGATTTTTTTTTTAAAACATATAAAATCCTTTCCACTATAAATTTGATTGCTTAATACCTTAGATTTGAACCAACAGATTTAACGACCGTGAATTGGTTTACGTCTTTCGGAGTTGCGCGCTAGATTCAAAATCGTGAGTCCCATACTTCCTTAATTAGATATACACAAACGAAAAACACAAGGTCTAGACAAACAAAGGAGCAATATCCCGCCCGATATAACTACGGCAGTTGAGAGTCTTTTTGTCTTCAACATGTATCTAACATATCTAGAATTAGACGTAGACATAATTAAATTGAAAAAATACATAATTATCTAAAACTGATTATGAAATATATTAAATTATTAATTGTTTATTTTTTTTAATAACCGGATAAACTTAAAATAAGAAAAGAAAGAAATGTACTTAGTTGATGTGAATGCGTGTTCTTTTACGAAATCATATTCTAAATGAAAACTGATTAATATAGATTTGAATTGTGGAATTTAGAGTCCGGTTCATTGAACTTAATTTAACCAGAACAAAATTAATCAAAATATGTTTACACAAGCAAAACTTGGGTATAGACATCTATTCCTTCATGGTGTGTGTTGACAATTAAAACCGCCTAGAACACCCTCTTCCTCTAAAACTATATCATCACTCGGATCACCCCGTCCCATCCGTACAAAAGAGCTTTTGCATTTAATTTATACATTTAAGATGAATCTGTTCAGCTATATCAAGGTTGACTTAAAAGGAACTTAATAATGGTTGACAACTTAAAGGAGCATGGTCACGATATTGGTCAAAAATTATGTTTTCGATTTTAATGTTTATAATGCTTCAGTAAGGCATTTTAAATGGGCAATTAAAATTTTAGTGATATTTGTTGAGTTATAAGCGAGTTACAGAGCTTACAATTCCTCGCTATGCAAACAAAGCTTTTGTTTACAGTGAACATTCCAGTTTTACACCTAAAATGAATGTGTTAATCGGTAGGAACTGTTCCTACATCTTTATGCTTAAAATGAATAAGAATCTTGACAAATCATCTTACAAAGAATTTTTACTCGTATATATCATATATCCCATGTATCTCGCTTAAAACTCATCGACGGCCACCCAAATTTCACTTCATCATTAGAAATGCATTCATAAAACATTGTAAATAATAGAAACAGGAAAATAAAATTTGACCAAAATCGTGACCATGTCCCTTTAAAGGGAGTGTACATGTCACTTAAAGATGTTTAAAGGTGGCTTAAAGATGGCTCATAGAAGTCTGGACATTAAGGACCTAAAAGCACTAGCTAAAAGATGACACAAAGGTGGATTAAAGATCTTATATCCTTTAAGCCACCTTTACGCCACCTTTCAAGACTTGCTTAAAGATGGTTTTTCGCCCTGTGTCAGGTATCTCTAGAACGGTCAACAATTCATAAACACTTGTTGAATAAAGTGTGTTCATATTTACGACTCCTTTTATTTGATATTAAGATAAAGGACTGGGCCCTCAAATTAGGGGCTAGGAAGACTTAAAAATTATTTTATAATTATAACTCGTTACGGAGCAATACTTTGTTAAATCATACAAAAACAAACAACCTTATTTAGCTGAATCAAACACTGAAATCCGTTCAAAATCGGACGATACATTGCATAGATATTGGGGTTTTAAAATTGATTTTTTCGGTATTTTTTAATTTGATTCCGCTTTCCTAGTTAAAAAAGTGTTTAGTTCAAAGTTAAATTAACTCGTACCTAAAATGATTAAGTAATTGCTAAGTCGTATTTAAACACATTAGGACAATCGCAACTTCTCGGGCCTTTCCGGCAAGCTCGGAAAAACACCTCGAATGTATTAACATCACCGGATGTTAGAATTTTATACAAAATGTAGTCGCTTCCTATTAAATAAGTATCGGCTAGACGGTCTTGTATGTCGCTTCTGTGTTATATTTTAGTGTATATCGTTTACTTTAATGAAGTATAGCTCACATCTCAACAGATCGTAAGAAGTGTTCTATTTATTTCAAGTTTTACAAAAAGGGGGGTTGTCATGGACGCCTAGGTAATACATTCGAGGTGTTTTTCCGAGCTTGCCGGAAAGGCCCGAGAAGTTGCGATTGCACATTAGGAGTTTTTCAAAGATAAATTAAATCGTATCTAAAATGGTTCGATAATTGCTAAGTCGTATTTAAACACATTCGGATTATTTTTGGTTAAGTCGTTCTTAACTTGAAATTGTTAAGGTTTGTTTATTCGTACTCAAGTCGTACCATGAAGTATTCGCGCTTTTTTAACTTTTTGATTTAGTTACTCTAATCATTGGTTAAAGAACTCTGCTTCTTACAGGAAATTCTAGCATTGCTCCCGAAATTAACGGAAGACCCCCTCGTTGCTCTGCAACGAGCTTTGCTCTACTTATCATTATTTTTTTTAAAGTTCAAATCAGGATATGCCCTTGCGATTTTGAAATTTGTTTATGGCCTTCATTCGGTAGAATTATAAACACATATTATTTAACTGTCAATTCAAAGAATCACACTAAGTGTCATACAATGTGGCAGTTTCTATGCTGTTTCAAATTTAATCATAATAAAATAACTTTACATAAAGATTTGGTTAAAATAGATGCATTGTTTTAACAACGTTTAAATCCGTTGATATTTTCTCACTAAGCCTTAACAGTGCTGCAAAGGTTTTACACAAAACGGACATCCCTTCTTTTCTTTTTTATACAAAGACATGGTATTGCACATAAAAGACATCAAACTTGGCTATGATATTATCAAGCAGCCAAATGTTATACGTGTAGCCTGGTTGAACACAAACGATAACTACATGTGTGCTTCGAACATTAGCCTTTAGTTTAAATAACCGCTATATGATAAAATAAGACATGTATGGTCTTATTAGATTTTCAAGTTTTAACATATATCAAGTTAAATGTACGATCAGTAATATGAGATTCTTATCCGAACACACATACTTCCGCTCGAAATTTCACAGGAACTGACCTGAACAAATCACGGGGAAGTTTCGTGAACTTAAATTCTGCAGATTTATAGCTATTATTGAGTTTTTTAAGGTAACTGAGTAGTAAATATACGTATATTTGCCAAACAAACTAGTTTTGCTTTAAATTAATAATCGTGATTAATTGATAAATACACTGTCAGGTTCTTTTCGAGATATGCGCTTATATTTGCATGTCATTTATTCAGAAACTGCTAATGGTTGCAGCTTGGAAACAAGGACACGTGATTTACAGATAGAGAGTGCCTGTAATAATGGTATGTATTTTATTTAAAATGGAAAAATGCTAAATCATTATACCATAACTTCGTAAAGAAAGTTCGGGTATATTGTTGTTACCCTGTTCCATCCGTCCGTCCGTCTGTCACGTTTTACTTTCTGAAACTGCTCTTACATCTTATAAACCAGCAAACTCAACTCTTGGAGTTTGATTTGGGGTGTCATGATGTTTTGGAAAAAGGTTTTAAAAATTCTCTGGTAGTCTTGGGGTTCAAATAATTGGTAAAAAAAGACATTTTTCACAAAAAAAAAACCCTTTCTCGAACTCCTCCTACATTTCCATCAGTAGACAAATAATCTCTTGGAATATGTTTTATGGTATCCTATAGATGCGCAAGAAGGTTTCGAAAATTTTAATCCTGGGGGTCATTTAAATGTTGAAAAATTACGTTTTGTTTTGTTTTTTTTTTTACAAAATAAATGGTTTCAAAAACGTCCTTTTTTGGCAGTAGCCAAATGATCTTCTAGAATATGATTGGGGGTGTTATATTGAAGTGTGGTCAGGTTCAAGAATTGTTTTTATGAAGTGGATCAGCGGTCAACAAAAAATAACGTTTTTTGCAAAAAAAGAATGGTTCCCAGAACTCCTCTTATAACTTTTGGTGTAGCTACGTCATCTCTTGGGATATTATTGGGGCTGTCCTATAGATGTGCAATAAGGTTTTTGAAATTTAAATTTCACCCAGGGAGTCAAATAGTAGCAGAAAACTGACGTTTATCACTCAAAAAAAACCATACATCCTACAGTGCTGCTATCCTGAAAGTTGACAAGGATAGGATAGGATAGGATGCAGGATGCACGATACATGATAGAAATATAAAAGTTAAGTTCTATCCTATCCTATCCTTTCCTATCCTGCATCCTGTAGCCAATCAGATTCGAGTATAAATTTCAGATTTATTTTGCAAAACGGAAATTGGCGTAACAATGTATTTTCTATGTCAATTTTATAAGTTTTACAAGTTAAACCATTTAAGAATAATTATTATATCAAGAACGTAGTGCATAACATTGATGCGTGCTAAAATGTCGGCGCTACATCTTTGTCAATTCGTACGCAAGTACGGAGTTACTGCGAGAATTCGATGCAACATTTGACAACGTCAGAAATAGATTTCTGTATTTACTTAATTTAAAGTCTGAAAATAATAAAAGTTTGAATTAAAAACGACCGATTCTGCATTTTAAAAGATTAACATGTATACAAGAAACAGACATTGCTTCACGTTTCATATAATTTCTTCGATGCCCAATAACAGGGACGCATATTTCTGTCCGATATTAACCTGAACATATCGAATTAATAAATGTAAGCTAGCTATAAATACTTAAGAATTTATAAATTAAAAATAATTCAGAGTGATTTAACTATAAACGATATAACCTTTCTAAAGGAATAATTCATTTCAAGATCGTGTTTACATTTATCGCCGAACGAATCGCTCAAATAATGATAATTACGCTCAGTTATATGTGATAGGAAAATAATTTGATAAAAATATGTGACTAAACAGTTCCTCAATAAGTGCATCGAAGTTATTTATCTGTTTTTTATGCATAAATAAAAAAAAATAAAAAAATCGAATCGCTTACCTGTTTGTTTACGTTATTGTGTCAATCCCGCGTACGATTTCATTTTACCGTAACACAGGTAAGTAAGTTATCCCGCTCAAAGAATGTTCGGTTTTAAGATTTAATTATTCATTTTGAGTACTACATTAATTGATAAAATCATTTAATTCTTAAATTTCGTTTCATTTAACTTGCATTCCTATATTTTAAAGGTATGGGATAGGATAGGATAGAGCTTATTTGCAGGATAGGATGCAGGATACAGGATATAGGATAGGATAGGATAGTTTTGTCAACTTTCACGATAGCAGCACTGTAGAACTCCTCTAATTATTTAATGGATAAACACATTATTTCTTGGGATATGATAGGGACTGTTCTATAGATGTGCGGTAAGGTTTTAAAAATAGTAGCAGAAAATTGACGTTTATCACTAAAAAAAAACATAGATTCCAGAACTCCTCTTATGATTTAATGGATAGACACATGATATCTTGGGTTATTATAGGGACTGTTCTATAGATGTGCAGTAAGGTTCTAAAAATAGTAGCAGAAAATTGACGTTTAATCACTCCAAAAAAACATAGATTCCAGAACTCCTCTTATGATTTAATGGATAGACACATGATATCTTGGGATATTATAGGGACTGTTCTATAGATGTGCATTGCGGTTTTGAAAAATTAAATTAAACTCTCGGGCCCATTACCTAAATACCGTTAGATGCCCTTTAAAGATTAAGAATATATATGGTAAAGGGGTGGGTATCTCAACCATTTTCGACATATTTGTGCACTTCCTGTTTGTGGGGGGTCACGACCACCCACGTGGCCTATGTCCTACATACCGTTTGATACCCATTGACACAAGAAATAAGAATATATATGGTTTAAGGGTGGGGATTTCAACTGTTTTGAAGATATTAGGGGACTTGCTGTTCGAGGGGGGTCAGGGCCACTCACAGGGCCCATGACCTACATAACATTTGATGCCCCTTGATATAATGAACAAGAATATATATATATGGTTTAGGGATCATGATTGTAACAGTTTCTGAGATATTTGGTAATTTCCAATTCCTGGGGGGATGACCCCAGGTGTCAGATCCAATAAACCCTATATATTGCCAGTAACAGTCAATATATGATTATGAAAACCCTGTATTATTATCTTTGTCCGTTTTAAAGTTACTATATACAATAGAGTCTACGTTTCTTCCATTAAGGTTCAATGTTAGACCCCACACCCTTTTGACCCCCAGAAAAGTGGTTGTCTAAACCCAAATGAGATAAATCAAACTAGGTCCCACAACTAGATTTGCAGGCCTATTGTATCTTAGAGTTTTGTGCAATTCTGTTCAGCATTCTCTGAGAAACAAGTTTAGAGCGGGGAAGAAGAAAAAAAAGATGAAGAATAAAAATACATGTACATGTAATAAGAACCGTACAGAAACAATGTCTCAAAATTTCATTTAGAAGACTTAATAATGAAGATTAAATAGAGACAGGGTCATCAAACATCAAATATTTAAATATAATTGTCAATTTCTGATTCTAAGGGGGTCAGGATGACCCCTTAGGATCATGACTTACATACCATAACGATCTGATGCGGCATGACCAAAAGAGATCATATTTTTGGATAAAGGTGGGAATCTCAATGGTTTCTATGATATTTTTTAATTTAAGGAAGAGCACTTGGGATCATGACCTACTTACCATCTGGAATGCCTTGAACAAAGAAACAATAATATATGTACTATGATTCAATTTAAGAACCCAGAAATATGTTTATCATCTACGTTTTGTAATATGTTTATCATCTACGTTTTGTAATATTCCTCTATATATATATATATATATATATATATATATATATATATATATATATATATATATATATATATATATATATATATATATATATATATAATAATAATAATAATAACTAGACACGATCTCGTTGCGAGCAACGAGGAGGTCTTCCGTTTGATTTTAGAATTTGAGATATATGTTTGATCTTGATTATGCTACAGTAAAACTCGTTTATAGCGCAGTCATAGGGACCGATGGATTTACTTCGTTATATCCGTAATTCGCTATATCCGTATAACGAATTCGTAATAATAACTATAGCAAATTCACTATATACATGTATTCTTATACCAGACTATAATTTTTGCTATTTGAGGCTTAGAATAAAAATACATTACTTTGATACCTTTCATAATTAGATTGTAAGTCGAAAAAAATATATAGATCTTTCAAACTATTATGTTAAAGGGTAGTGCAAAATTTTTTAAACAGTAAAGAAATTCGTTATAAAAGTGTTAAATTTCGTTATAATTCACCTCTACGGAATCAAAATCAGTTCACTATATCCGTAAATTCGTTATATTCGAATTCGTTATAATCGTAAAAATTTGCAAAGATTGGTGAAGAATTTTACCGGGGACTAAAAAAGAATTCGCTATATCCGAGTTCGTACTAAACGAGTTTTACTGTATTTAACAGCTAAACATGATTTAAAATAGAAAACAGGGTGTACATTCTAAGGGTCAGATAGATACTATTTTGTTTCAGGGATAAGAGCTTTGTTTAACAAGTGTTTAGAAATTCGTCACCGTTCTTGTGATATCTGAGAAAAAAAAAACTTTATGGGGCCAGTCCCTTATCTCCTTATTCGAGCCACTGAACCAAATTTTGAAGGTTGCATTTTGTAAAGTATATCATTTTGAGCATCTTTTCTTCTATACTGCATTTCAAAATATTTTCCTTTTTGAGATATAGGTGGTCATAGTTTATGGACTCTTGACCCCTAAAAAATCCGTATTACATAACACATGAATAAATCATTACATTACTTGGATACATAACTGTAAGATAAACATATTTGCATCTATAGCCGTTCATTAAATTTCCCTCAGCAAAGAGCTACATATGAAAGATTTTAGAGCGCTTTAGTACCCTAATTTGCCGGGCCAGCCCCTTTTTATTGATATCAAATAAAAGGTCATTTAAATCTGAACACATTTTGTTCAACAACTGTTTAGAAATTCGTTATCGTTACCGCTCTTGAGATATATGGGAAAGAACGTTTTAGGGGCTGATCCCTTAACTCCTTATAGGGGCCGTTTAGCATAATTTTGAAAATTGCATTTACTTAGTACATCATCCTGAGTATCTTTTCTTCTATACCTCATTTACAAATATGTTTCCTTTCTGAGATATTGGTGATCAAAATTCTGAGGGCTACAGATGAAAGACTTTAGAGCCCTTTGGTCCCCTAATTTTAGGGGCCAGCCCCTTCGCTGGGTTGTTAAGGAAGCATATGGGCAATTTAGCGTCTTTTTTTGACTGTTATATTCAAAATCGTGAAATTAAATAATTATTTTGAATAAGATCAAAAACTTAGTATTATCCTTTAAAATAGATGTCAGTGCAATAAAATCGGATAGTACATAACTGCCACATTGGTGCATTATCACGTGACAACTATAAATAGCTTACGTATATTCCTTAAAATAAAATGAGATAGAACAACACTACCCTGCGGTTTCAAAAATAAAATAAACATACCAAGTGAAAGCAAAACATCTCCGTTTAATCAAAACCGCTGCTAGAATCCTATGTTTTTCCTTATTAAAAAGTTATTTATCCGGTTCTCTTAAACCCTTCCCAACTTTTATATAGTTTGCACGGAAAACGGCAAATTGCATCAAAACAACACACAACATGTGATTCTAGCAGCACTTTTCAATTTAAGCATTGATCAAACTAACGATACGTATAAGATTTCAAGTTCAATATATACGGGGTAGTGTTGTTCTAGTCGGATTTTTATATCGTTAACAACGATATAGGAAAGCCTGGCCGAGAAATAAAAGCAAATTTACATACCTTTTAGCGAATGATTGATAAAACTAACATATCTTCAGTATTCTTATGTTCAATTCTCAATAAATCACACCACAATACTTTATTAGAGTTCTTAGATTAGTTATATTTTGAATATGTTTACAATGCTTTCCGATCAAATTCACACGACATTCAACTTTTAGTCATGACGTAATCAGTGTGTAAATCTACGTAATACAAACTAATTTCTGGAGAAAAATTGTCTTCAGTATTCTTTATTTGTTTTTGATCTACGTTTAGTTGCTTAGATATTTGAATATGTACATAATAATTAAGATTTGTGATTTCACTGAATTACATGTAACTCAGATGCCATATGCTTCCTTAATACCCCCGCGTTTTTCTTGATATCAAATAAAAGGTCATTTAAATCTCAACCCATTTTGTTCAATAACTGTTTAGAAATTTGTTACCGTTCTTGAGATATATGGGAGAGAACATTTTAGGGGCCGATCCCTTAACTCCTTATAGGGGCCGTTTAGCAAAATTTTGAAAATTGCATGATTTAATACATCATTTTGAGCATCTTTTCTTCTATACTGCATTTAAAAATATTTTTCTTGTCTGAGATATATGTGATCAAAATTCTGGATTTTTGGCCCATAAAAACCTCTAATTACTAAATAAATTATAAAATCATTACGTTGCTTGGATACATAACTGTATAAATAAACATATTTACTGTTCACTGTTTGGTACCCTGATTTTAGGAACCAGCCCCTTTTTCTTGATATCAAATGAAAGGTCTTGTAAATATAAACTTGTTATGCATTACATGTGTAAACAAAATATTTTTCAGAAAAGAAATAAACTAAGAAAACCATGAAAATTACGACGTTTTTTTAGTCTCAATTTTCGGGACCAGGCGAGCTTTATCGCCTTTTAAGCATGACAAATATGAATGCCAAATTGCACATCTACAATCTCTTTTCTACAATCCCTGAAAGTTTGAACTCAATATCCTTTACCGTTTAGGAGGAGATCCTTGGACAAGCCGACCCTCTGAAAATCGCTAAAACGTCATTTTCTCAAGAACTGAAATGACGTCATCAATTTAAAAAAAAATCATATTAAGTTCGGATTAATATCTATTTGATCTGAAAGTTTCACGAAAATCGGTTCAGCCCAGGGTTGGCAGGGAAATACCAGTGCTGGGAATTACCGGTGGTAAATACCGGTATTTCCCGTCCCGGTAAATACTACTGTTTTCCACTAAACTGGGAAATACTGGGAAATATAAATTTATAATCTTCATTTCTTTAGTTTGTTCAATGTAAAACTTATGTTTAGGATAAAAGATATTAACAATAAGCATCAAAAACCAATTTATCATACTTTCCCATTTCACTGTCACTTTATGAATCTTAAATTCACCAGATATCACCTATTCTAAAAGACTTCTATAATAGCTGCTAATGTACAAATTTTAGTCCACTTTTTTTAACTTCAAGTTTTGTGTTTTACAGATTTATAATTCAACGCACAAAATAAACTGTTATAATTAGTATAGGTGTTACAAGTAAAAATTTAATAACCACACATGTTGTTTTAATAAATAATTGACACTTGACAGTTTTGTGCTCCTGTTTTGGGCAGATATATACTATGAGTGGGGCTGATTGGCTTCTTCTTAGGTGTGTTGCATACTGAGGTAGTGACACAGTCACACTTTATTTTTCACAATTTTCTTGCCCCATTTTTACATACACCAAATAACCAGAAAATGGAACCTTTGATATCATGTTTATGATAACTGTGTAGATGCACCTATACCTGATTAAAGCTTTAAAAACAAATTACAATGGTGTACGAATGAACCTTGTTTGGAGTATTCATAAGAAGATAACCAATGCATTACTGACCAGTCAAAACTTGTTAAAATCAAAGAACATTATAAATGTAAAAAAGCTGACAAGGTGTACTATTGTCTACATCCCAACAGATTTGATTAAGACTAATGTCTAAGTATGAAGTACTATAATATGTAGTTGTACTTTATTTCCCAGTATTTCCCCGGAAATACCAGTAATTCCCGGGAATTACCAGTATTTCCCACTGTCCTGGGAAATATGAGTATTTCCCGCTTCATATGGTTCAGCCATATCCGAGAAATCGCCTGCACAATTTTTGTAAGAAAAAAAATAATAATAGGGAAAAAGAAACCGAACGAAAACAATAAGGTCTTCCGTTGGAAAACGGAAGACCTTAATAAAAGAAAAGAAAAAAAAAACAACACTAACTGCAAAACATAAGCGCTTTCATTGTTAAAAATCTTCACACGTTTTACAGTCGTTAAAACTATGACGTGATTACGTTACCTAGTGATAACGTCAACAATAATACGATGACGTCATAATGCTTATTGAAGGAAACAATCATAGAATAAAGTTATCTAGCGTAATATACAGTAAAACAAAATCAAAGACAAGAAACCGAACGAAAACAATCAATAAAGTTATCTAGCGTTATATACAGTAGAACAAAATCAGACAAGAAACCGAACGAAAACAATCAAAGACGATTAAACAGTCTATATCAAACAATTTAACGAAGGTTTTAGTGACTTTATAAAATGATTTCTTTTTCCCTTCGTTCAATTGCATTGTCAGTATAATGTTTATAAAACGGAAAAACTGAAAATTGTCCGTGGCCACAAATATCAAGATGTTCACAGAGTCTTATTTTTCTGTACTTGGGTTGATTGACGTGTTGTTTGTGTACACGAATACGGGTGCATAGGGTTGTTCCAGTTTCTCCTATATAAAATTCGTTGCATCCGCTACACGTAATGTTGTATATAACATTTTTTGAGGCACAAGACTATTATATTATATTATATTAAGATTATATATACTGCAAAATGGTTTCTAAGCATAATTTATGAATAAGAAATTTAAAAAATAAACAAAAATGATAAAGATTTTATAGGCATGGTAAGTGTATTATATAACAGTGACATATATTATTTACAATATAAAATGTCGTCGTACGTAATTATATAGCATACAGGCAAATACTTGATTATTAAAAATCAGTTTTTTTGTTATTTAAATTTAGGTATTGAATTGACAATTAATCAAATTGCCCACTCTTCAAAATTTTAAATTATTTATTGAATGCAAAAATTGACCCCCCCCCCCCCCTTTAAAAACAGGGTGCGTGATGAAGGACATTTCTTCAATGAATTATAAGGGCGGCGCATTACATTGTACATCATTGAAACCCGGACGAATGAATAAGAAATTATGATTGATAAGTTATAAGTAAAATGTTGGTCTGTTTAAATGCAATTAAATTATGAATAAAAGATATGTGTTTCCGAATTACATGTGTTACCAATATATATACTTTTGCTAAGCGAAAACATAAGAAAAATATATATTTTAAAAAGAATAACCAAGAATCAGAAACCAAAAGTATTTCTCATCCGTATATTACATAATTATGGTATTATAAATTCACAATTTTTGTAATTTTCAAAATTTCTATTTAATTTATTTAGAATTTTGTTTGTGAAATAACGAACACAATTTGTTTTAGAGATCGATTATTACAGACATTGTGTCATTGCATGCTTGAAAGCCTTTTTATACTGTTGTCTTTAATGTTTGCTATTAAACTGAAAATATAACGCGATCGAGCTTAAGGAAGGAGTCTTCTTGTTATCAAACATACTTCTTATAAGAAATTCATGAAATTTTGACACATTCAAACGGATCATATTACCAAATGATTCTATCAGTTTAATCAAATTTGACCTTTTTGTTTTTGCATAAAGGTTAAGTCAAGGTCACTACCTTTTTTCTCAACGTAAATGATAATAAAAATAAGAATAGCTCTTTGTAGTTCTGTAGACATTTGTTTAAGATTTGAAGATTCTATTCTTCAATGAAATGATAGAATATAAGAATGTCTATCAGCTTAATATACTAATTTGGAATGAATATTTATACTAAAATTGATATTGCTTAACCCGCATTTCCTCGAATTATTTTAAATTTTGAAGAAATTCTGATTAAATTTTTATGCTTCCAATAATGAAATATTTCTGATTTTTATGTATTATTGAGACTTTATAAAAAGATATAAATTGACAGAAAAGCTAATATAATGACCGTTTAATAAGAGAGAAAAACTGATTTTAGTGATTTTTTCTCAAAACTCAATGTATAGAAAGGGCGCTTTAAAAAGCTTATAAAATCTAATTTGATAGGCAAATCATATTTTAAAAACATATTCTGAAACACAAGTATCATATCATCAGTTCACATTAGTAAAAAAAATCCAACATAAATGTTATTGTTTTTAAAATGCTAAAACAGACTCATTAATCTGCAGCAATTCTGAATTGCGAAACATGTGATATTTTCCTACGCCAATATTACGCCAAAAATATAGTCCTTGTTAGATTCTTTACATTGATTACTTTTTCTATGCCAAGTTGTATGGTAGTAAAAAAGAGAGAAAAATATACTATTTTAATTTCCTTTCATCTTGAGTAAATGAACAATTAATCAAATTTACGTTTGACAAGTCGAAAACCAGAAAAAACTCCTTCCTTAAGACAAATTTAGGCATTCAGTTTTTTAACGAACATCACATAAGCTTTTAATTAACGGTAACCACATGTACATGTTTGATAAGATTTCTACCGGTATAGTTATTATTAGATTTAAAAAACTACAAATACATGTATATGCATGCTGTAAAAAATAAAACAATATTTTAAAAAACACGATGTTCAAAATGCGTTTGATGTCAACTGAGTGTAGATATGGTAAAACCTTTATTGACAAGTACAAAGTAATACTCCAGTAGTGAAAAAGAGTAGACAAATCAGAAAACTTGTTCGAATAGCACTGATTATAACAATTTTGGTTATTACAATGTACATGATCATGGGTTTCTTTGAAAACCATTTGAATTAAACAAATATAATCACTTTTATTCAGTATTTTGAATTCAAGTGAGTAAAATACAGATCTGGTAAATGCTCTGTCATATTAAGCGGTGATTTTTAGATCACAAACTACAAAGCCCCAACTCGTGTTTAATTTAGCCTCATACAATTATTTATAGATTTTAAGCTGGATGATGCTTCTGCCTGACATCAATCATAACTAATTTTAATACGAAGTTATAGAGATCGCACGGGAACTTTAATTGTATGATTGCATTTTCAACACAGCCATCAAAAAATATGTAAGAAAAAAATGCATAACGATGGCATGAATTGAGCCTATATATGTAAAAGATAATTTTGAGGTAAACAAATCAATCATTTGAAACCATTTTAAGTTTTAGCATTATAGCAAAGGGAAAACACGAGTTTCATAAAAATGTCTCCCTCTACTCTCTCTCTTTTCTCTCTCTTGATGAAAACGAATGTGTTCTATCAAATTAGAAAACAAAACAACAGTACTCTAAACCAGTATCATGAGCAATTCTTGTATCTTAAATGATAACACAACTTTTGATTCAAAAAGCGATTCTAAAGGTACAATGTTAAAATTCAACATCCGATTAATCAATCAATAAACTGTAATGAAGCGTAAGGATAAATTTACGAAAAAATGAAAGTTAATCAACGTAAACTAAAAGGCTTCAGTTGCATTGGGTGTATCAGAAAAAAGTGTTTTATCCATATATTTAAGCATAATTAAATGCATTATTTTGTGATTCGTGCGGGTGAAAAGGTACCTATTACTGTAGAAAAATATATGTTTGAAGAAATTTAAGTAAATGTATATTTTTCCTGAATCCTTGCTTTCTTCATAGTCCATGTTTATTAACCAGAGAAAGCATATTTTGTCTACATTTACATCTATCTTTGAATCCCCTCTTATCCATTAAAAATGAGTTAAGTGTGTAAATTATTGTCTATCACATCGTTACACAAGAGGTTCGTGCAAGTCCATGCAGGTTCGTTGGGTCCGTGCTCTTGATGTAGCTAAATAAGTATTCATCAATCAAGAAATTAGCCACGCATTATTCAACACTAATAGTAATATGTTTTACGGTGCGACCGTTGGGGCGAGCACAGCATGTGATCAAACAATGAATTATAATAAATTAATAAAATAAAATTAACAACGTGAAATTTGAATGCCAAAAAATAAAACATACCTATTTTTCAGTAAATTTTCATTATTCATAGTTTATAAGATTTGTTATAATTTATTTATTTATATGTAGAACAATAGTTTAATCTCAGATACAATGTTGTTGAGTAATTAAGATTTTAATATATAAATATTCATTGCACTGCAGTAGACATTTTTTCTTAAACTTAAATATAAAACTTGACTCATCATAGAGCTCCCCCCATGCTAATTTTTTTTTCATTTTTGTCAATTTATACATAGAAAATCGACTTACCATGGATTTGCCCCTCCACTTAAAAAAAATAATTAATGTTTAATTTTATTTTTAATTTACGCTTAAAAATATTTGCTTATCATGTTAAAAGAACATGGTGTTGTCCCCCCCCCCCCCCCCCCCCACATGTAATAAATGGAAGTGAAAATAAAGAAACCATTGAACTGCTAAAGGGCTGAAGGATTAGAATTTTCATGATTTATTTTTCTTTTTGCTTGCAAAGATTTTTTGGATGAGGCTGCCATCCACCCACCCACCCCCTTTAAAAAAAGGCGCTGCTACGTATACACTGGTATAACGTTACGTTTCAGGAAATTACCGTAATTATAGTGAATAAAATATTTGTGAGCATTCATCCAAATTAGTGCAATTTACAACTGTTTCCTGTATCTGAAGAAATGTCCTTATTCGTCAGCTGTTCTTTATCTTAGCCTTTGCAAGATTTTGAGAGGATTTTGGTCATTTCAGCAGATTTACAATAACTTCAATTAGAGTAATTTCCCCTTATCAGTGCTTATTGTCACGTCAAAGCTGACGTTGGTTAAGTGTCGTCTTACTCTTTAAAACTCCCCTGAGAAATAAAAGTATGCGAAGTATACTGTTTTATTTACTTAAAAAGCATGATGTTCTTAAAATTACACATCTTATAAGCTTTTCAAAGGTTTTACTTTGATTCTCGGGAGAACGTGATGTTGGAACGTGAGGTTGGAAACCATTGGTACTATGAATTGTGGGTCAAAATTTACTGACTCCGAAAAAATATATCGGATCAATGTGTAAACGTTTGTGACGTCACACGATTATTTTTGATTGAAAGTGTACTGAGGTGAACTTTAGAGGTAACATTGACTTTATGTCGCTTACATCGTTATTGTTTTTACTGTCTAAATTTGTCTTGCTGATTCTCGTGAGAGTGTGAAGTGATAAAAATTGCCATGATTACAGGGAACTACTGGGACGATTAAAACGATGCATTACTGGTCCGATTTACTGACGCCAAAAAAATCCGTTGAATGAATGTGCAACTAGTCCGAATTTTCTATTCACACACGCCTTGCCGGTAGAGCTCGCTTCGCGCCGGCGCTGCGCGCCGGCGAGCTGCGCTCGCTATAAATAAGACATACATGAATGATTAAGAAAACATCCATTATAGCACTTGATTTAAAGACGGTATTAAATAAGCTAAATAAATTAAAGGCATGCATAAATTAATACGCCGAAATCATTTCACAGGATCGCATATATTATAGTCTTATCAGTTTATAGCTGTATGAATTACAATCAATTTGCATAAGAAATAGATTGAAAATACATTGTGGATGTTAATAATCCGGTAAATATAAGCAGTAAAATACATGTAACAAAATTCTCGCCAGTTGTACATTACCCATATCAATGGCAGAAACAACATGCGTTTGTATAATATCAAAGATATTTATACAGCAATCTAAGAATGAAGCTTGTCAATGAAACGTGTAAAACTAACATTATTTTCCCCATTTAGAAGTTAGACGGTATGTTGCGGTGGTGCTATTTGGGTTTTCTGACACACTGGTTAAACAAGATTTTTTTCAGTAAAGAAAAAAATATTTCTAATTTTTTTAAACCCAAACAGTGTTTTTGACAATGTAATGAATGAATTAAGATGTTCTTTATTGTAACAGAAAATACATCACAATATGTTAATATTTCTACATCACTGACATTAAAAAGTAGATCACCTCAGTCAATACTAAAACATAAAACCTTTTCATCAAAAATACATGTATCTGATAGTGTTATTTATTTGTCCAATGCCAAATTTCAAAATTTGAATGAATTGTTGAGATGAAATAGAATTAATGAAAAAAATATATAAATGTGACTGTAATTCAGTCTTGGAACTTTCCTACAAAATCACGAAGTAAAGAAAAAAAACATTAAATTAAATCTATTCAGGACATTTTGCAGAGACAACCAATCGCCAATTTTAAAATGCTGTTAAATAGATATGCATGATTTTAACATATTAGATTGGTTCTGTGTGACACAAAACAATGAAACCTTGTTAATTACTGAGATTTATTTTGTCACAATATGATATCATTTTTATGAGGCAACCTTAGTTAATATCTAATTCTTAATGCATTTTTGACGTCTCGGTTTCCATTTTTTGACGTTAAAACACAAAAAATTCTGACGTCATAAAAATGAAAAGTTTATAGCCAAGCTAGATTATTAATTTTAATATAATCTGATTTCCTATGTTTTCATCTGTAAGAATTACTTAAAACATGATTTTATGATTTTTATGTCATACAGTGCTGCTATCCTGAAAGTTGACAAGGGTAGGATAGGATAGGATGCAGGATGCACGATGCATGATAGAAATATAAAAGTTAAGTTCTATCCTATCCTATCCTATCCTGCATCCTGTAGCCAATCAGATTCGAGTATAAATTTCAGAGTTATTTTGCGAAACGAAAATTGGCTAAACAATATAATTTCAATGTCAATTTAATACGTTTTACAAGTTAAACCATTTACCATTTAAGAAAAATTATTATATCAAGAACGCGGTGCATAACATTAATGCGCGCTAAAATGTCGGCGCTACATCTTTGTCAATTCGTACGCAAGTACGGAGTTACTGCGAGAATTCGATGCAACATTTGACAACGTCAGAAATTGATTTCTGTATTTACTTTATTAAAAGTCTGCAAATTAATAAAAGCTTGAATTTATAAACGACCAATTTGGCATTTTAAAAGATAAGCATGTATACAATTGCTTCACGTTTCATATAATTTCTTCGATGCCCAATACATGTAACAGGGACGCATATTTCTGTCCGATATTAACCTGAACATATCGAATTAATAAATGTTAGCTAGCTATAAATGTTTAAGAATTTATACTTTAAAAATAACTCCGAGTGGTTAAACTATAAACGATGTAAATTCCCTCAAGAAATTATTTATTTCCAGATCGTGTTTACATTTATCGCCGAACGAATCGCTCGAATAACGAGAAATACGCTCAGTTATATGTAATAAGAAAATAATTTGATAAAAATATGTGAATAAAAAGTTCCTCAATAAGTGCATCGAAGTTATTTTTCTGTTTTTTATGCATAAATATAATTAAATCAAAAATCGAATCGCTTACCTGTTTGTTTACGTTATTGTGTCCATCCCGCGTACGATTTAATTTTACCGTAGCACGGGTAAGTAAATTATCCCGCTCGATGAATATTCGGTTTTAAGATTCAATTATTCATTTTGAGTACTACATTAATTGATAAAATCATTTTATTCTTAAATTTCGTTTCATTTTATTTGCATTCCTATATTTTGAAAGTATGGGATAGGATAGGATAGGATAGAGCTTATTTGCAGGATAGGATGCAGGATACAGGATATAGGATAGGATAGTTTTGTCAACTTTCACGATAGCAGCACTGTAAGACCCCTTTTCTCATACACTGGCTTATATATATATATATATATATATATATATATATATATATATATATAATTTAATTCTGGTTGTAACGCGCTTTCTGATTGGCTAGAAAAATTATTTTATATCGTATAAAGAATGTTGCCTACGTCATAGTAAGACTAACGTCTAAAATGTATCAATACGCCTGACGTTACGTTTGAATTTTGTACAATTTTACGTCATTTTAAAGGTAAAATGACCGTTTATATATACAATGAAGAATAAAAAAATTAAATTATAAGCAATGAATTCAAAATTTATTAGTTTTATACGATATAAAATGGTTTGTAACAGTTTACGCTTTTTTATAAACCGCTTCGCGGTTTATAAAGCGTAAACTGCCCCAAACCATTTTATATCGTATAAAACAAATAAATTTTGAATTCATTCCTTAAATATAATATAATAAAAAAAGCAACACTAACTTCAAAACATAAGCGCTTACATTGTTAAAAATCTTCAGACGTTTTACAGTCGTTAAAACTATGACGTAATGAGGTAACGTAATTACGTCATAGTTTTAACGACTGTAAAACGTATGAAAATTTTTAACAATGAAAGCGCTTATGTTTTGCAGTTAGTGTTGCTTTTTTTATTTTATTATATTTTTACCGGACACTGAGAAAATACTTTTGTGATTTGGATATACATATATATATATATATATATATATATATATATATATATATATATATATATATATATATATAAGCACTAAAATTAACCAACGACACGAAAAATATTGTCAAAATGTTCGGGACAACCCGTTCCTTCTTCAGGACAACAAAATAAAAACGACATAAGAAAGAAGAAAAACATCTTCAAAACTAGCACTTAACTACAAACTAAATAATATATAAAACCTAGATAATGTATAAACACCGGATCAAAACGTGGCAGCTACATCTTAGTATTTAAGGTTTCGAGCCCGAGAAAGAAAAATCCCGTTCGACGCAGCGGACGGTCTGTGAAGAAGTGCTGAAAGATAACGCGAACGAATTAACTTGGTAATTGGGGGTTGCTGTTAATTAAGCTGTACTAGTAAGATAATTCGTAGTGAAAGTTTGTAGGGAAGATTGGCCCTGTAAAAGCCCACATAAATAATCATGAATGCAAAAACTTATGGAAGTTAAAGCTGACATGAATTCATGAATACGCATTATTTCCCTTTTATCTCCGACTACCGCCATATTAGTTGCCGATTTCTATTGTTCTGCTCATCGCTACACACCCCCTATATAAGGCTTATAGACTATTCATGCTTCACCGCATTCAGGAATTTCATACACCCGAACACGTTACCTTGGACGAAAAGACTTGTAAAAACGCGTTTTGAACAAAAAATATTACAACCACTGCACTGGCAAGATGTATCCAATAAACGACGAAACAAGACAGACACAAGAAGAAACAAATCCAGGTGCAGATACTTGGAAAATTCCTCGATAATTGTATACCGTTTTCCTGTGTTTGTTATAACATCGCACATGCGCAAACCACAAACTGTGGCAAATCGAGCATGGTCAATTATCGCATGGATTTTAGAAACGGGGCGTTTTTGTAGGAACTGATGGAAACGTTGTTACTTTCTTGGATTTTCTATCATTTATTAGCTAACACTGTGTTGGATGTAGTGTCGCCGGGTTTTTCAAGAAGATGCAGACGTTATGCACTCTGCATGAACGACATATGTGTTCGATGTGCATGCGAAGTAAGGTAGCTGCAAACTAATACGGATACCTCGGACTAAATATATTTTGTATTCATTGATTGTTGTTTTCTTTATTACTACATTTTACTACAATGTGTAGTTCATGCATTTAGAAGTCTGTGCAACGTGAATGCCTCGATCGGAAAGCAACCGACCGTAACTTTCTCAACCGGTATATATACTCCAGTGGCAATAGAGGAGCGATCGAAATTAATATGGCGACCAAATCTTTTATGAATTCATGTCAACTTTAAATAAAGAAAATAAAATGGATAGAGAACAATTAAAAATAACAAAACCGATTAAGGAACGAGCTAATAATTTGAATAATTAACATGATTAATAGTTGGTACATGGACCCAAAAGGATGAAGATGGTGATATTGCTACGAAAACAAATCAGTACTTAGTTGATGTTCATTTTGGTGAAGTCACTTAATTTGTTGATGCCGTCAGGGCGGAATGACTTCAGTCTATGCATTCAAATTTTTTCGTTATTTTCTCTCTCCGCATCTGTCCAGTTAGGGTTGTGATCAATGACCAAAACCACCATGTCCTCCCATTTGTGACCATCTAAGTCAAAATGTTCCCCAACGGGTTCTTTAATTTTTTTAGTTTTGACGGTGGAACGATGATTATTGATGCGCCTACGGAGGTCTCCTGTTTCCCCTACGTATTGTTTCGGACAAAATTTACAATTGATGAGATATATACAATTGTCAGTACGACAAGAAGTATTTGCGAAAATTTTGTAAGTACGGCCAGTAATGGGGCTAGAGGAGTCGTTTTAGAGAAGAAGTTTAAATTGTGAAAAGTTTACAGACGGACGCATAGACGGACGACGGACAAAAGGGGATCAGAAAAGCTCACTTGAGCTTTCAACTCAGGTGATCTAAAAATGATAAGTCTATACACTTACTTATACATGGAATACAAAAATTTAATACGAAATTGTCACAGGGTCAATATGGTGTCAACTCAATAGTGTTAGTCTGACAAATAAAAAATTACTTCTGCAATTAAATTAACAGAAACTTTACAAATGCGATAGGATAGGTAACGATAATAAGCTTATTCAAATATTAAAGGGGCATGGTCATGATTTTGGTCAATTTTTTTCTGTTTTTATTATTTACAATCCTTTAGGAATGCATTTTTAATAACAAAATGAAACTTGAGAGTCAGACGTAGAGTTATAAGCAAGAATGTGGGCTTCCACTTCTTTGTCTTGTAAACAAGGCTCGTGTCCTGTTTTTGTTTACATCGGTTCAATATACCCTTAAAAAATCTTTTTCAAGCTCGTTTGTCTATTTTTCTTTTTTATTTTAGGCCAAAATAAAGAGCTTCTAACGTTTAACACATTTATTTTAGGTCTAAAACTGGAAAATTCAATTTAACATTCAAATGTAACCAAATGCTTTGTTTACATTGCAAATAATATTGTGCTACTATACATATATATTGGTTAACATCATAATGATTATCCAATTAGAGCACACTATGAATCCCTTTAGCTGATCATTACGAAAGAAATGTTTATGAATGTTAACTAATCCTTTTCTGTGTATTGAAAACACATGCATATATGTATACACCACGTGAAACCCATCTAATCGAAGAGCTGGGTAAAACTTGTACTCGCTTTTGAGACTTGTAGACCTGTGTTGTGTACGTAACTTCAGACAAAGATCAGTTATTTGTAACATGCATGTATTTTTATGACCGAAACCCCTTGCACTTTCTTATTAGGTAAATAACAGGTTTAAGGTGGTGCAGGACAACTGCATCTTGTGATGTTTACTTCTTATTGAAATAAACAATAAATAAAAGTATAAATATAATATTTTCCCCCAAATAATGTTACCTAACACTGAAGCGCAATGGGTTAGAGCAATAACATGACTGTAAAGCATTGGAGTCCGATGTGTGTTTTCGGTAATGTTTTACTATTGATATATTAAATGAATGTTCAGGGGAGGGAGGGTCTGGACACCTCTCTCACCCCTTCTCTAAATTCGTGGACACGATTATACATGTAGGCACACAGAAGCAAATCTAAAGCCGGCAACCGCCGCGGAGAGGGGGCATAATTAAATTTTATTTGTAATAATTATATAGACCATTATACTTTCTATGACATGAAATGTTAAGATTATTGATTAACTTAAAATTCACATGCAAACAGTTCAACCCCGAATTGCACATTGCTCATGTGTGTTATCATATTGGAAGGGATCTCATCCTTCAGTTATGAAAAATATAATTTTTAAATGTATTATCTGAACTTGCATGTGACCTTCATTTTCAATTAAAACGGTGTTATTTAGGGGCAAACACTTGGTGCGGGTATTACTGTCTTATGACAACATCTAGTTAAAACTTGCATTTATAAATACATGTTACATAGATGTATATACTGTTTATTAGATATAGTACATACAGGTACATTTAACGGATAGCCAAAAATTAGGTATCTCCGCATCCAATCAAAGATTTCTTTCTTGTATCTTAAGCTCACCTGTCAATTCAAAGGACCACATTAAGTGTCATACAATGACAGTTTCTATGCTGTTTCATTCAATATCAAATTTAAATCGTAATGAAATAACTTTACATACATATTTTGTAAAAATAGATGCATTGTTTTAACAACGTTTAAATCCGTCGATATTTTCATACTAAGCCTTAACAGTGCTGCAAAAGTTTTACACAAAACGGACATCCCTTCTTTTTTTTTTTTTTTACAAAGACATGGTATTGCACATAAAAATCATCAAACTTGGTTATGGTTCTATCAAGCAGCCTAATGTTTATATTTTTAACACGTACATGTAAGCTTTATATTTAACCCCGTATAGACTGGTTGAACACAAACGATAACTATGTTTCGAACATCACCGTTTACTTCAAATAACCGCTATATGATGAAATAAGACTTAATAGTTCTTCAAATTTTAACATATATCAAATTAAATGTGACATAAACAACTATCAGTAATTACGTAATTTGATATTCTTATCCGATCACTCAAACTTCCGCTCGATATTTCACAAAAACTAAACTCAACAAATCAGTCTCCTGAATTTTAATTCTGCAGATATATATATATATATTATTTTTTTTTTTTAATTTGAATTATTTAAGGTTACTGAGTAGTAAATATACTTATCTTTGCCAAACAAAGTAGCTTTGCATTAAATTATCGATCGTGATTAATTGATTAATATAGGTTCTTTTCGAGATGTGTGCTAATATTTGCATGTCATTTATTCAGAAACTGCATCTGGCAGCAGCTTGGAAACAAGAAGACATGAGTTACAGAGAGAGAGTGCCTGTAGTAATGGTATGTATTTTATTTAAAATGGAAAAATGCTGTATCATAAAAACTTGCATTTATTAATACATGTTACATAGATGTATGTACAGTTATTTTACATTTAAAGGATAGCCTCAAAAATTAGGTACCTCCATATCCATTCAAAGATCTCTTTCTTGTATCTTAAGCTCACCTGTGAGATAAAACTGTATACGAGGGGGTTCAGCTAGTGCATGAGCTAGCATGGTTTCTTTGCCGAAATATGGGATTATGGGTCAGCCATGGATCACAGCTATGACAATTTTTTTTCTGAATCGAGACCAGGATTACCTTCGGTGAACACGTTTATTAGTCCAAAGGCGCTTAGATGGTAAAGTTGTCAATAAACAGGGCAGAAGGAAAGTATTCCTTTCAAAACAAAAAGACTAGCATGTGATATCAATTGTCAGCATCATGCAATAAGTTATTTTTATGCCGAAACTACAACAAGGGCAACGTAAAGCTGCGCATCCCCTTGCGAAGTGAAATATTGGAGGAGGAATGCATTTTGTAGAATATACATATAATTAAAGAGACCACATATTTATTTTTTTAAAACATCTTTGAATAAAAATATCCCCATGCACGCTCTGGGGTGTAACCATTCTCATTATTTAGTGTTATATAGTGACAATAAGTGTAAGCAAATTGAAGTTTCATAATGGATATGAAACGAAGCTGAAGACCTTGCGATTTGTAGTATGTCATTTGAGAAAATTCAAGATAAGATGTAATTTCAACCCATTATTTTAAATAGAGTAACGCATCTTCAGCGATTTAACATGAAATTAATAACGTTAAAAATACTGACGATATTCTTCAATGTCTTTTTTAAATTATGAACCTGTTTGGGATATATAGCCAAAAAATAGGTTCAAACTTAATTATCCCCTCGCGCAACTTGTTGCAAAGGGGATATAGCATCGCTACCGTGCGTGTGTGTGTTCGTATGTGTGTATGTGTGTGTGTGTGTGTATGTATGTATGTATGTATGTATGTATGTATGTATGTATGTATGTATGTATGTATGTGTGTGTGTGCACTCCATTTCAATTTTCTAGTAAATTAATAAAAAACCTTCCAATAGTACCTACAGTTTTCAAGATATGAAGTTGTTCTTTTGCAGATCAATTGTATATATATCAGAGGTGTGCATATTGCTAGGATTTTGATTTCCAATAATTTATCGGAACAATACCAGCTTTTGAACTTAGTCATTTTTTGGCAAAATATTGCATATTGGGTATCCTCATTGTACGGATAACTCCTCCTACAGTTCTCAAGATATGAAGTCGTTCTTTTGCAGATCAATTGTATATATATCAGAGGTGTGCATATTGCTAGGATTTTGATTTCCAATAATTTATCGGAACAATACCAGCTTTTGAACTTAGTCATTTTTTGGCAAAATATTGCATATTGGGTATCCTCATTGTACGGATAACTCCTCCTACAGTTCTCAAGATAGGAAGTTGTTCTTTTGCAGATCAGTTGTACTTATATTAGAGGTGTGCATATTGCTAGGATTTTGATTTCCGATAATTTATCGAAAAAAATACCAGCTTTTGAACTTAGTCATTTTTTGGCAAAATGTTGCATATAGGGTACTCGATTTCACTGGATACGGGTTGACATGGATTATGGATACAGTTTACATAAAAGAAAACCCGGTTTGCTGTCACATTGACAGCTTCTCACTTGTTTGATTTAGATCTAGTACAGGTAAATAAAATGTAGTTTTTGCAGTAATGGAGGGTTAGCTGTATGTGGTCTTCTCATTAACATAACTATATATTGCTAAAAAATGCATCCCTACACACAATAACTCTTGTCGCGAGGGGATGCTCCGCTTAGCGGTGCCCTTGTTTAATGCTTGCTCTAGTTTTTCACTATGACATCCACTTAACTCCCCATTTCTAAAACGTTTGTTGCGTGGACCCTGAGGTCCACGCAGAAAATATATAAGCGAGGTTAAACCGGATGCTATGGGGAAAATTCAGCCTGCGCATAAGCTAGCCTGGTTCCTGTGCGTAATGGGTAGCTCAGGGAACCAGGCCAACCTCTCACCAGAGGGCGCGTTCCGCAAGCTTCACTAACACCTCTCAATCTCTCACCAGAGGGCGCGTTCCGCAAGCTTCACTAACACTGTGTTGAAGCACAGCGTAATACGCCCTCTGGTGAGAGATTGGGAACAAGGCTAGCACAAGTTTATCTGAATCGGGATCGGATTTCCGTGCCATATGACACATATAAGTTCAAAGGCACTGTAATTGTAAAGTTGTCGGTAAACGGTACAGACAAGGTATTCCTTTTAAAGAAATGATTGGCATGTGATATGAACTATCAGTATTGTGAAATAAGTTAATGTTATGCCGAAACTACAACATGCATCAAATAGCATAATTTGCAATGTTTTGTTGTTTTCCGAATACACATGTAACTTAACTTTACATTTATAGTAGGCGAGGCTAGAGAACTTCCCGATTAAATTTTTTAATCATTTAAGTATGATTGAATAATTGATTGATTGAATAACAACGTACAAGTGGTTAAAAGCAGAGGGCTGGATTCTGTGGAATCTCTGATAATTTTAAGGCTTTCACGTTTTCGTTGGAAACACATGCAAATGGTCCACGTATTGTAGTCCTTTTTTAAAGGACAGCAACTTGTTTCTATCTTAAACAAGGTTTAAATCCAACAAAATATTGAGTTGTTGATTTGAAATGATTTCTTTTGCACACCGGAAATGTCCATTGTGAAGTCGTACATTCATTTTTTTAAATTGATTAAAACCTTATAAAGTATATTAAGTTGGATACATGCATGCGAGGGTTTTCTTTAAATTCTCTTTAAAAGGCTGAAAGAGACACACACATACATGCACATACACACACAGCTGCAATGCTATATCTCATTCGTAACATGTTGCGCGAGGGGATAAATAGCATAAATCGTGGTGATATCTTTTTTAATTTCCTAATTAGTTTAAATTTACTTTTATTAAGCGAGATCAATGTACTTCCGAATTATTTTTTACGCATATACGGCAAAATATGATTAAACAATTCTGTGAAATCGAAGAGTAACAGTTCACAATTTTGTCAAGTCTATACCTTTTTAATGGAGAATTATTGGATGTTCCATTCTTCGCATAAATAAACATTTATTCGTCATTAAATTGAATTGCAATAAATGACATTTTCAATATCAATTTCGTGTTTAAATTTTACAACAAAAACAAGCTGCGAAATGATGGTCATTTTCGATATTAAAAATTAAAACAAATGTGTATATAAAGATTGCTTATGTCCTCCGAAGAGACATGAATTTGATCTAGGTTCAAGGTTATGTTCATAAATATGCATAATTCTCGTCTAGGCCATACATATTCAATTTAATAGGCCTATATAATAGAAGATAATTAGAAGCTGAAATTTGACAGAAAGATTACTGGTGACTTGTAATTATTATTATGATCGTGATCTTTGGTCGTTTTTCAGTTACTTCTAAAGGTAGCTATCAAAAAAATGGTACATCAATTACCTTCAAAAGAGAAATACCGGTACAGTGTATTTGAGTTATTATATTTTCTTAGTGTGTGTGTGGGGCAGGGTGGGGGGGGGGGGGGGAGGGTAGGGGGTGTCTGTGAACTCACAATACCTTGCTTGTATTATTTATCAACAAACTGTTGCAATCAAAGGTAACTTTTGTCCATTTCATATTGTATTAAAGCAGGGGGTTAGATCTCGGATAACCTAAAGGGGTTTACATTTCCTTTTTAAACGCATACATATGATATTGTTGCGTGGCCCTGAGGTCCACGCAGAGAATATATAAGCGAGGTTAAACCGGATGCTATGGGGAAAACTCAATCTGTGCATGAGCTAGCCTGGTTCCTGTGCGTAATGGGTAGCTCAGGGAACCAGTCTAGCACACGTTTATCTGAATCGGGATCGGGATTCCGTGCCATATGAAGTTCAAAGGCGCTGTAATTGTAAAGTTGTCGGTAAACACTACAAAAACAAAGTATTCCTTTGAAAGAAATAATTGGCATATGATATGAACTATCAGTATTATAAAATATGTTAATGTTATGCCGAAACTACAACATGCATCAAATAGCATAATTTGCAATGTTTTGTTGTTTTCCGAATACACATGTAACTTAACTATACTTTTATAGTAGGCGAGGCTAGAGAACTTCCCGATTAAATTTTTTAAGCATTTAAGTATGATTGAATAATTATGTCACTGTATAAAAGTTTAAATCTCAAGAATAATGCATCAAAATATGAAATTTTTAATTTACACAAAGCTGTTACTGCAGAGTTAACACAGTAGTGCGAATTGTAATGTGTGCACAAAAAAAAAAAAATTCACCGAATGCCTGATACTATACATGCAAACTTCATTCATAGATGGATCATAATTATTTTAGAAGTATGAATCCTTTAAATTCTGAGATAAAAAGTCAGGGCTGTACATACATGTATACGTAATACAACATACAAATTTAGTGGTTAAAAGCAGAGGGCTAGAGTCGGTGGAATCTCTGATAATCTTAAGGCTTTAACGTTTTCGTTGGAAACACATGCAAATGGTCCACGTATTGTAGTCCTTTTTTAAAGGACAGCAACTTGTCCAAGTATTGCTGTCTTTTTTTTAAAGGACAGAGCAGTGAAAGTCATAATAACTACATGAGAAATTTTAGTTTTGTGCGAGGAATGGTTTGCTTTTCAATCTGACTTATAAAAAGATCAACAAGGATCATGGCTGAGATAATTCGAATATTATACATGTTTAGCATTTCGATAAATTGATAACTTTGTGGGTTAAAACCGTATTAATTACAAGTGTTGTTTTAAATTTTTATTAAACATTTTCAAACAGCAATCCGAATTTAAGGTGGAAGGACCCAATTCAAGATTTCGCACCTCTGCGCAGAAATCCGCGCATATGCTATGAATATGACTGTCGTAATTAGGTACATCAGAATAAGAGAAAAAAATTTTAAACATAATTTGCGAGTTTCGAAAAGTCCGTTTTTTCCCCCAGTTTATATTGTTTTTATCTGGTAGATATTGAATTTATATCTTAACCTAACAATATGATATGTATAGAGCATTTAATGTAACGTCAGGCAATATAAAATTATGTCCTTTTTCAATGATATTTCTAAAGAAAAATGAACCATGCAGTGAACTTTGACACAACCCCTCAAAAAACTTAGGTCGATGACCTACATTTATTTTCTGTTCATCGGTAAGCTAATTGACTTCTTAATATTAAAACATAGAGTCAAAAATCTATTGCAGAATTTTTAAAATATCAGTCTTTATACCACACCCCAAAAAGTTCCTATTACTTCCTATTATATCTGAGGATTTTCGTACCCACAATTTGAAACGCCCCCAGTAAAATAAGGAAGTCGATGATGATGTAATTTTTTTATTGATTTTCACTCGCCATTAACTGATAAAAAATCTATTGAGGAAATAAATTTGGTCTCCCGTCCTTAAGAAATCAGGCCTTTTGCTTTATATTCTGAGATTGTAACACGTCTCATAAATTTGAAATTTTTTTGTTTCAACAATATTTATCTAATTTTCAATTGCTTCTGTGAGATTTGAAGATTTTAATGAAAGATAACCTACTTGTAACATCACTGCTTCCACACAGCTTACAGTTCTTCTGGCCTATTGGTTTTTGAAAATAGATTTATAATGATTTTCCTCGTAATAGTATTTTGTAAGAATTTGTAACGTGTTCACAATAACATCGAGTTTTGCGGGATTCCTCAGTTACTAAACTGAGTTTGAGATATTAATAAAAGAACTTAATTACGAACTACTATGCAAAATTTAACTACGCAAAAATAATAATTCCGCCTGAATATGTACAAGATCGGCGGTTTTGATAAATTATTTCCTTATTTGTTTGAGTAACAAAAATCACTAAAAATCACTTACAGTACTAAACTATAAAAACTACAAAATTAAAACTGTAACCCAACTTATAGAAGATTAAAATTACTAAAAAAAATATACTCAACTAATGAGTATCAATCAGTATTCAACAAATGAATAACAACCACCACCAAGGATTGTATACTCAACTAATGAGTAAACCAAATTTAATGCACAGGGCGAAAAACCATCTTTAAGCAAGTCCTTAAAGGTGGCTTAAAGGTGACTTAAAGGAGCTTAAAGGCTATACAACCTTTAAGCCGCCTTTAAGTCACCTTTAAGCAAGTGCTTATAGGTCCTTAATGTCCAAACTTCTTTAAGCTACCTTTAAGCCACCTTTAAGCCACCTTTAAGCATCTTTAAGTGGCATTTACGCTCTCTTTACACTGCCTTTACACTGTCTTTAAGTGGCCTTTAAGTCAATATTGATCAAGCTGAACAATAAAAACATATATTAAATGCAAAAGCTCTTTTATAGAGATGGGAGGGGGTCATCCGAGTGATAATATAATTTCCAAGGAAGGGGGGGGGGGGGGGGGGGGTGTTCCAGACGGTTTTAATCGTCGCTCCATTAAACACAGATCGCTATCATCAGCACCGCTCTGATGGACACAGATTGCCGTTATAAAATTCTTCATAATTTTTTGGGGGTTTCAAAATTAGTGTAGGTATGAGCGCAGTCTCTGTATTTTAATATGTGCATAAAACTAATTAAAGTATGTTTGTTTCCTATTATAAATTAAACTGTGAAAAAAATCTCTCTCTCTCTCTCTCTCTCTCTCTCAGTTCATCCGGTTATTAAACAAAATAAAGATAATGAACCAAAAATGCATGATTTAATTTGTTAATCGGTTTAAGGTTTGTATTTTTTTTTCAATTTTCATTATTTCTAACTCTAGATCTGCTAGATACATGTTAAAAATGAAAAGACTCTCAACTGCCTTTGTTATATCGGGCAGGATATTACTGCTTTGTTTGTCTAGACATAGTTTTGTTCGTTTGTGTATATCTAATTAGAGTCTATTGTTTGTCCAACTTAAGAAAACCCCTGGAACTAACACAGAATATACAAGATATACACAGCAGTTGTGTCATGTGCCCAGGTGCATGTTTGTGTATATCTAATTAAAGTCTATTGTTTGTCCAACTTAAGAAAACCCTTGGAACTAACACAGAATATACAAGATATACACAACAGGTGTGTCGTGTGCCCAGGTGCACGTCAGGGTTTCTAAAGGCGTTGAATCTTAGTATGTACGAGTATACGATAAGTCTAGTGAATAAAAGTTAATTTACATTTGTAATTCATTTTCAAAGTATTATTTCCTAGCTCTGGGTTTCAAAGATGTTACGTCTACAAATTAACGATACATGTATGTAAGAGTAAAATCTTGAGGCTAATTAATTAATGTACCGGTGATCATAAATAGGGGTTGATTATTTAAATATATGTATAAGGGTAAATATGTCAAATATACCCGGCCTGGCACATCATACAATTGTATGTACAAGTCATTTGCAATTGCCACATGCAGTAAATACATCACCGGTAATTGGTAATTTTGTTTGTTATAGAATTGATAGTTTAAAAATCATGTACATGTACATACAATTACATGTAAATATTTAAACATATTGGAACGGCGCCGCGATCATGAAAACCGGGAAATTGCGGGAAATTGAACAAATACCCTAATAGTATCAATGCATTTAATAAAAGAAATGATTTCATTTTCTTTCTTACATTTTTATAGCTATAAATTAGATGAACGTATATCTACTCGGTTTAAATTTATTAACTAAGAAAGCCTACTATAGTGAACCTACCGGTTTCCATTTAGGTATAATATAATTTTGTTTACTGAAGACCAAGTTCCGTATTTCATTCTAAATACATGCATGCATGTAATTTATAAATTAGATACAATTGATTGTTACAAACTGAATGGTTTGTCAAAATCTTTTCAAGTAAACACATTCAATTCAGTGATTCAATATCCACTGATATATAGGATATAAAAACGTTCATATATATGTAAGTTGCCGTGGCGCAGAGGATGTGTGTTGATGCTGGTAAACTAAGGGTCCCGGGTTCAATTCTCGCCGTGGCCGGTTTTTTTTTTTCATTTTTCTTTCTAGAACAAAAACCGTTTTAATACCTTTTCTTTCATAAAGTTAATACATTTTGTTGGAAATTAAGCACAATATTGAATTAAATTTTTTTTAACGGCTTAAAGGTGGCTTAAAGGTAGCTTAAAGGTGGCTTAAAGGTGGCTTAAAGAAGTTTGGACATTAAGGACCTATAAGTTGTCCTTAAAGGTGGCTTAAAGGTGGCATAAAGATAGTCTTTAAGCTGCCTTTAAGCCATCTTTACGCTTTCTTTAAGCCACCTTTAAGCAATACTTATAGCTTAAAGGTAGCTTAAAGGTGGCTTAAAGATCGTCTTTAAGCTACCTTTAAACACCTTTAAGCTATCTTTAAGGAGGACTTAAAGATGGTCATTCATCTTGTGATGAGTACTCAACAAATGAGTTCTCGACCAACCGATGTGAGTGCTCAACAAATGAGTATTCATTTACTCAGTCTCTGTATAGCTAAGAAAGTGTAGTATGCTCGGCACAACCCGCGAGAGTAAGGAAACTTCCACGTTTTCTTATGGGAATTTACCAGGATACTTACCTTATGCAATACGTCTGTTCGCTTCTGAAGTCAGAACTACTCTGATCTAGTGTGTTGGTAATGCGACGCTTATATTCCCTTCTATCAAGGATGTCTGAGAAAACATTCCTTTATCAGAGGCGGGAAATTCAAATAATCAAATCTATATACATTACAAATTCGCCACCCGATCCCTTCCAACCATTGTGACCCACCCTATCAGTGGGGATTATGATTTTAATTAAATGTACACTGCTTGGGAATGCACAAGTTACAATTTTTCTACACAATTGTCTTTTGAGAAGATTTTTAAAAATACTTACAAATTTTATATATTTTCAAATGACCTTTAAAGGGGCATGGTCACGATTTTCGTCAAATTCTATTTTTTTATTCTTATTATTAACATTGCTTAAAATATGCATTTCTAAAAATCAAATGAAATTTGAGAGGCAGTCTTTAAGTTTTAAGCAAGATACAGAGCTCACAAATCTGTGTTATGTAAACAAGG
The DNA here is from genome assembly GCF_025612915.1 of Magallana angulata. Lineage (NCBI taxonomy): Eukaryota > Metazoa > Mollusca > Bivalvia > Ostreida > Ostreidae > Magallana > Magallana angulata. Next base: position 33,614,570 of record NC_069115.1, read on the forward strand.
CTCGTGTCCTGTTTTTGTGTACATAAGACAATATACCAATTAAAAACCTTTTCCAGTTGATTTTTCTATCTTCTTATTCATTTTAAGCATAGATAAACAGTTCTTAACTTTTAACACATTCATTTTAAATTAGGTCTAAATTTAAAATGTTCACTTCAACATTTAAAATGTAAACAAAAGCTTTGTTTACATGTCAAAGAACTCAACAAATGACACTCAAAGTCTGTTTGCCTATTAAGAATGTCTCACTGAAGCATAGTAATTTTTCAAATTGGAAAAATAATTTTTGACCAAAATCATGACCATGCCCCTCTAAGGAGACTTGTTTTTTCAATTAAAGACATATGAAAGTCCTTCCCCTAATAATGATTTCTGCCAAGTTTAGTTGAAATTTGATCAGTAGTTTTGGAGAAGAAAATAAAAGTGAATAGTTTATGACAACGACAACAACAACTCCAACGACGACGACAGACAACGGACAAATTTTGTTTAGAAGAGCTCACGTGAGCCTTCGTTAACATTGTACACGGATGCTGTTTACTTTTTGTTCGACAATAAAAAGATTTTGTTATACAGCGACTTTTAACTCGAAATAATTTCAATGTGTCCTTACCCGTAATAATAAAATACATGTCATTCGTCGTAAAAAGAACTATACTTCGGTACAATATTAGCATATTTTGATAAAGAAATGATCATGTTTTTTCTAAAATATACCTATTATTTCACTTTTTCTTTAAATATAAATTATAATTTGTTACTTTCTTCTTACTTTAATAAAAATAGCAATATTGTAGAGGCTATTTTACATATAGAATATACAAGAAATGATAATGTAAAATTTAAATATATAAGGGGGTCATAAAATTTTGCAGGGTTTATACTTTTCTTCACAAAAAGTGTGCCCATTTATATGATATAATGAAACTTATTCTTCAGGCAAAAGGACCATTCATCTACGTTGAATAAAATTGAGGGTCATTATCCTACGTCTAAAAATGACTCCTGGTCATAATTCTGTGGAGATCTTTTTTTTGCTTTACACCGGTCAAAATGTGATCCAGATATGTCACTTTAGCTTTCAACTCAGGTGAGGTTAAGGTACATTCATGTCATTGATCAGCTATAGAAAGACCTAATTTCCGAGATCACACGTTATACGTAAATAAAAAAACCCAAAAAACTACATGTCCATACATGAAATTACCTGCACTTACACCGATCATGAGTTATGTTTGCACTGACTTTTCCCCCTAGTATGTTGGTACTGGGAATGGAAGTGCGCACCTAGAATTAATGATTAAACCAAAAGTAATAAATGTTTACTTAACTGAAGCATCGTTATCGCCTAATTCAATTTTATCTTGATTGTATTTCTCAAAGCAGGTAAAATAGCCAATTTGAAGCGGCAGAAGTCCGCTATTTTTGCATTGAATTTTATGCGATTTTTTGCATTAAATTCTGGTAGATAAGTTATGTGACATACTATTCACATCGGTTGGGCTCCAGGTCCCCTTTAAACAAACTAAATTGTAGCATCATTAGATTATATTTCAATCTAACGAGTATACACACCTCTAGTTCTTATTTGCATTCATAATTTAATAGAAACTGACAGGACTAAAATCAACAAGATCTAGTTTTAACTAATTTATCAATCATTTGAAACATTAAGTAACATAAGAAATCAAGGTACTGAGAGTACTGAAAGACGGGGTCTTGAAAGTTTGAATTTGTAATTGTCCTTGATTTTCTCGAATATGCTGTCAAATATTATGAATTTTAATTAGTTGTTTCAATCTACGTTAAATTGGCTCCTTGCAATTGTCTGATACATTGTCTAAATTTTACTCAATCCCTGCCTTTATAACTGTAGAAAATCGACACGGTATTTTATGTAAAATAAGACCCCAAGGAAAATTTTTAAAAATTTCTACTAACCGGGAAAATCAAAACAACTATATCAAGGTAGATAATTTAAATCATTAGATTTTTTCAATTTTGTGATCCAAGAGAAAATCCACAAGTCGGACGGTATCCATTATACAACGTTTATGAAAACCCCGAAAACTCTCAAACTGCTGAATTAATTAACAAAAATAATATTTTTATACTGATAACAAACACAGGCACCTGACGTTAGAAATATTTTTTTACAATAAGATTCCAAGTACTCTAACAATAAAAAGGTTTGTTACAGTCGCCATTTTTATTTTTAAGACCGACTTATCTGACACGATTTTCTTGCAGCGATTCATGCAAAATTAATAAGTAAAAATAAATCCGTTCGCCACTTACTACTTTTTTTTGTAAACTCGTGCATCACCTACACGAAGTATGATAGTTCATTAAAAATCATACTCCAAAAATCAGAGACATAAATAACAGAGATTGGCAACTCAGCCATAAGCGTGTGAATGTTACGGGACCAACCTTACTTTGAGAACTACAACTGCAACAACAATCTTGTATAAGTCATTAAATTTGAACCTGATAGTGAACACGTACCTGTATATATGTTTAAGCATGTTTTATTTATGAAACAACTACAAAAAGTTTAACTCTTTATTTAGCTTTTAAATTACTTTTTTAAAAACTTATTGACTTTTCACAAAGTAATAGTAATGGTAATGCATTACTTTACTCATGTTATAGTAATGTAATGCATTACGTCAAGAAAAATAAGTAACGGTAATGGTAATTTAATGCCCTAATTCATGAAGAAATTGTAATGCAATGCATTACTTTACAATGTAATTCACTCAAAGCCAGATTCCAACTAAGCCGGACAATTTGAACATTAACATTTAACTTGGTTCTTCAATCGATAAGATTGTATAATTTATATTATTTGATGTATTGGTCACCCAAAATGTATAATCTATATAGAATATGCTAACAATGCATTGTTCAAATCTTAATTCAGTTTAACTAATTAAAGAGCCAATGAACGAAAAGGCAAATTCAGACTTGTTTTTTTTTCTATGTACAAAATTATGTACAAAATTCCTTTAAAAACGAACAGCAGTCATACCGCAGGTAGACTGGAAACTAATGAAACACCTATTTCTTTGTATAATCCGTCCTAATTTTAACTTCGGCCTGCGCATGAAATTCGGTAGTATTCAGTTGAAAGATTGTCAAAATAATATTGACAACCTTTCATAAATGGTACATTGCGTTTAGGATCATTACATTTAATTCAACCTTAAACCTCTTCTATTGATTAATGAGCTCAAACACTGTCTAACTGAATCATCTACGGCGTTGTGCATTCAGTTACGTACCTCATTCCACATTTGAGCCCGAGCAGGAATATTTTGATCAATAAAACTTTTTTTTTAATTTCTAAATAGAATTTAGTTTATACACAGAGGACTTAAAAAAGATTTAATGCGTGTTTTTATAATAAATATTTACTGATATGCATGAAAACATTCTGCACTATTTTCTTACGCGTAGACTTAATTTATGCGTTCTACGCGTGCCTTCCGGTTTGAGACTTCGGCTGACAGTAAACTAATAGACGGGGTCACGTGACCCCGTCTAAAAATCACGAACTGCACGAAAAATTCACTATAATGTCGGAATCCTTTATAAGCAGACTAGGCTATTTCTTTTACATGTATCTAATGTGCTGTTGTACGTTTACAATATTAGTTATATTTACTTACGCTTTACGATCATGTCATAGGTTCAAACTTAAATGCTATTTTACATGTATATGATTGATGTGGCTTTATAGGTAGCGATCATCGCAGAAAAAAGTATCAAAATCCGCGAACGCGCATGCTATGTAATTTTTCTGCAATGTCGCTACCTCCATACCCGCATTAATCACATGATTTCAATGACCAATACAATAATGGACAACGCATGCCTCGTAGTCTATTAAAACACTTCACTCTTCACTTACACAAACACACTAATGGTTTTCTGATTGCACTCGAATAATTAGTTGACTGAAAAGGCCAACAGGTCGCCTCAAAGATTTAAAAAAGTGTACTCTATGACGATTTTTTTTTGTTACAGTATTAGTTGTAAAATCAGAGATTATGACTGAAGAAAAATCTTCTAGAAAAGGTAACCCTTCTTCTTTAAGTAAGCTTGGGGATGCTTAATTTTTATGTATAACTTATTTTTACTTTACAATTACAACAGATTCAAATTTAAACTGACCAAATTGTTGATTCAATACGCAAGAAGAAAACTTTTATTCCAGGATGCTGTTTTTATAATGTTAGATATTGCAGTTACATGGACATTCATTTGATTAAATGTCTATAAAACAAAGCAAAAGAAGTTGTACATTGAGAAATAAAAAAAAAACACCACATACACGGTTCTGCATCTATCCATATTTTATATTATTATGCCCCCTTTGATAGAGGAAGGACACAATGCTTTATTGCAACCGTTGTATCTAACGGTCGGTCGGTCCATCATGAGTTTTTGTTCATTTTCTTCGCAGAGGTTGCACCAACTGAAATTAAATTTAGAATGCAGATTATACTCTGTCATAAGATATCCTCGATTTACATTTTGCTTCAATACTCTATATTTATAAATACCCAACATTTCAACGGTATGAAAAAATTATGAAAAGATTTCTCAGTTAAAACACCCAAGTGAGCTTATTATGTTACAATACACGGCAAAACAATGTGAAGTCTACGGGGATTTTGTATTGCAGCAAGCCCGGATAATACTCCCGCTTCTTGGTCAACGCTTGTTAGGTTTTCACCTCCATCTGGCATATCAACAATTCAAAAACTGACAAAAACAAACTGAAAGCTGTTGAAAAGCTGAAACTAGACCTGCACTAGAATAAAAACTTAAATTGCTATATTTTCAACCAACACTCTAGAATTTTTTTCTATGCATCTATGATGCAACACTTAATGCAAACTAGTCTACTCACTACTGCACTAACTAATCACTACAGTAATTCATTAATCTAAGCTAAAAGATAAGTATAAAATCATGCAAATGAATGATAATGATAGTTGTAATGAGAAAAAAAACCCAGAAGAGTTTGAAGTTGAACTCAGTACAAACACTTCAGAACTAATAAACCGATTAAAAGATCAACTCAATCTTGAAACTAAAAATCAAAATGAATTTCACCAATTTCTGCAAAATTCTCACATTTTGTAAACAATTATTGCTTGATATGCCCAAGTTAGTGCAGTAAAGTATTAGTAACAAATCTGACTGTCTTCGTCTGGATCTGACAGCTGTCAATGACCCTGAAATTTAAGTAAAGGTTATTTGATTTACGCGAGGTTACTAACTCACTAACTAAACACGCAAGCTCTATCACACATGAAATCACGAATGGTACAGCAGCAACATGAGAAATAAATGAAATGATAAACTGTACAATAATAGAAAAGAAAATAAACACATAAAATATATTCAGTGTAAAAAAAATCACTCACAGTCGGTCACAATAAGTTCACTGAAGTCAGTCAAGCGAAACCGGGTGTTCGACTTTCCTCGCCGTCCTAGATTTTGTCTCCATAACAGTCAATCACGCACGGATCCTGTATTTACGGTCGCTTATCTTCCGGAATTTCAATGGCTAGGCCAGAATATTCATTACATGTAGTAGAAACATGATGTGATTATAATCTTGGCGATTATAAAGTCTCCCAAACGAACGGGGCCATCATTGGGAGTTGGGTCAAACTTTATAGACAAAAAGATTTAGAGCTTGATTATTTTTATTTCTGAAGTTACATGATGTTTGTTGGTAAGGACCATCCCTGGGGTCCAATACCTACATACCATTTGATGCCAAGGAACAAGAATATGTATAAGGAACAAGAATATATATAGATTAGGGGTGGGGATCTTGACCGTTTTCAAGATATTTGGGCACTTCCTGTTTGAAGGGTGTCAGGACTTCCTTCGGGGCCCATGACCTACATAACATATGATTCCCCTTGACACAAGAAACAAGAATAATAATACATGTAGTTTAGTGGTGGTGATCCTTACCGTTTTCAAGATATTTGTGCACTTCCTAATTGAGGGGGTCAAGACCACCCCCGGGGCCAATGATCTACATAACATTTGATGCCCCTTAACACAAGGAACAAGAATATATTGTTTAGGGGTGGCGATCTCGACCGTTTTCAAGATATTTGAGCACTTCCTGTTTGAGGGGGGTCAGGACAGCTGAAGGGCCAATGACCTACATATCATTTGATTCCTCTTGACAAAAGAAACAAGAATATATATGGTTCAGGGGGATATTAACAGTTTTCAAGATTTGTGCCTTTACCTTTTAATGGAGTCAGGACCACCTCGGGGCTCATGACTTACATACCATTTTATTCCCCTTTACACAAGGAACAAGAATATATATGGTTTAGGGGTGGGGATATTAACAGTCTTCAAGATATTTGGGCACTTCCTGTTTGAGGGGGGTCAGGACCACCCCCTACATACCATTTGATTCCCCTTAACACATGGAATAAGAATATTTATGGTTTATTGGTCATGATTCTAAAAGATTCTGAGATATATGGTCATTTCCAATTCCTGAGGGATGGGGATGACCCCAGGGGTAAGATCTAATAAACCCTATATATTGCCTGTAACAGTCAATAAATGATTCTAAAAACCATATATTGTTACCTTTGTCCATTTTCAAGTTATATCCATTTACAATAGAGTCTACAATTTTCCCCATAAGGTTCAATGTTAGACCCCACGACCTTTTCACCCCCTAGAAAAGTGGTTGGTCAACCCCAAATGAGAAAAATCAAACCAGATTGCACATCTAGATATGCAGGCCTATCGTATCGTACAATTCTGTTCAGCCATCTCTGAGATACGCGCCGGACAAGTTCAGATCGGGAAAGAATAAAAAGAATAATAATAATAATAATAATATTAATAATTATAATAACTAGACACGATCTCGTTGTCTTCTGTCTGATTTTAGAATTTTTAGATATATGTTCGATCTTGATTTTGCTATTTTAAAGCTAAACATAATTTAGAATAGAAAAACAGGGTCTACATTCTAAGGGCCAGATAGATACTATTTTGTTTCAGGGATAAGAGCTTTGTTCAACAAGTGTTTAGGAATTCGTCACCGTTCTTGAGATATCTGGGAAAAAAAAGTTTCTGGGGCCGGCCCCTTATCTCTTTATTGGAGCCGCTGAACCAAATTTTGAAGGTAGAATTTTGTAAAATACATCATTTTGAGCATCTTTTCTTCTATACTGCTCTTCAAATTATTTTCCTTTTTGAGATAAAGGTGTTCATACTTTTGGACTCTTGACCCCTAAAAAATCCTTTTTACATTACATCTGAATAAATCATTACATTACTTGGATACATAACTGTAAGATAAAAACATTTGCATCTATAGCCTTTCATTAAATTTCCTTCGGTGAAGAGCTGCAGATGAAAGATTTTAGAGCCCTTTGGTGCCCTTATTTGAGGGGCCAGCCGCTTTTCCTTGATCTCAAATAAAAGGTCATTTAAATCTTAACACATTTTGTTCAACAACTGTTTGGAAATTCGTTACCGTTCTTGAAATATATGGGAAAGAACGTTTTAGGGGCCAATTCCTTAAGTCCTCATAGAAGCCGTTTACCGAAATTTTAAAAATTGCATATTTTTTGGTACATCATTCTGACCATCTTTTCTTCGATACTGCCTTTCAAAATATTTTTCCTTTCTGAGACATATGTGATCAAATTTCTGGACTTTTGGCTCCTAAAACCCCTAGTTACGCAACATGATAAAATCATTACATTGCTTGGATACATAACTGTAAGAGAAACATATTTGCTTCTATAACTGTTCACAAAATATCCCTCAGTAAAGGGCTACAGATGAAAGACTTTAAAGCCTTTTGGTCCCCTAATTTATTATCCCCTTTTTCTTGATATCAAATAAAAGGTCTTGTAAATATAAACATTTTTTGCATTACATATGTTAACAAAATATTTTCCAGAAAAGAGATAAACTAAGAAAACCATGAAAACTTACTTGAACGCCTTTTTAGCATGACAAATATGAATGCCAAATTGCACATCTTCAATCTCTTGTCTACAATCTCTAAAAGTTTAAACTCAATATATTTTACCGTTTAGGAGGAGATCCCTTGACAAGCCAACCCTCTGAAAATCGCTAAAACGTCATTTTCTCCAGAACGGAAATGACGTCATTGAAATAAAAAAACGTTTTTTAATTTCGGAATAATATCTTTAAGATCGGAAAGTTTCACGACAATCAGTTCAGCCATTTCCGAGCAATCGCCTACACAAATTTTGCAAGAAAAAAAAAGGTAATAATAAAAGGGAAAAAACGAACGAAAACAATAAGGTCTTCCGTTGGAAAACGGAGGACCTTCATAATAATGATAATAGGAACCGTATAAAAAACATATAGTCTCCAAACTTCGTTTGGAAGACTTAATAACAGTAAACACAGTGATGTATGTCACACAAAGTCAAATAGTTGAGCGCTCACGTGAATATATATACCGGAATTTTTGTTTTCCGGATGGAATTCGGTCACCCGAGTCGACTTTGTCGTACGCACGTGCCAGATGAAACTCCCAGAGTTTTCCACAAGTTTGGACTAAATGCTGTAACACAAGTTGGAATTTACGTTGGAATATTCGTGGTAAGATACGTTTGGGCGCCATTTGTCACTGGGTCGTTACTCCTCGTACAAAATAAATAAAAGGATGCATGGTTCAGTTTTCCAACGTTACTTTATGATGATGAATAACAATGATACATTGTAATGATGAGAAGGTGACCTGAAATGAAAACTTTCATACAATTGACGCATACATTTTTATAATATTTAGATATTTTAACTTTAAGATAAAAACAATCAAAGAAAGTATTTTTCACTAAAGGACTATATATGGTTTGAGCCTAAAATGGCCCCCTAAAATGAACATTGTCATTTTACTGCAATTCTTTGTTTTATTTGTACAAATATACATTTGAAGTTTTTTCATAATTTTCATTTTGATTTTAGTGCCCACAATTTAAAAATATGACATCATAAAGTATATCTTTTCCCGCCATTTTTGCATTTTTAGCATAAAACGGCTTGTTTTGAGGCAGTTTTTCTTTAAGGAAACATTGAGCGACTACTTGAACAAACAAAATATTTTCACCAAAGATGTATCTTTCCAATATTTATAAGTGACAAAAAGTCCGTTCTTGTTCAAAGAGTCGCTCTATATTTCCCATTCGAAAAAAGATAAGAAAAATGTCAATTTTTGGTTGGTTTTGATTGAATTATAAAAATAGCGTCACTTCTGACGTCATATACTGCCAGTGAGTGCATATAAATCAAATAAATAGGTGAAAAACATATTTCATGTCAACTCTTTTATAAAATAACACAACAAAGTAATGAACCTGAATCATTTTAAAAATAGCGAATTTTGGGGGCCAAATTTGACTAATATCATATATAGTTCTTTGCCTGCAGTAGAACTAATGACAGTTTCAAACTATTTAAACAGACAAGTCGTAAAACTGTCGCTGTCTGATGGCAAAGAAGTTATGTTCTGAAAAAACCATGGTGCAAAACAATATAAATTAAGGTAGTCCAACCATAACTAAGGTAAATTTAACAATTTTGATTGATCTATACTACATCAAATACATAGTTTTAAGCTTTTATGAGGCTGACATAAACCAAAATTGGGTGTATGTATGTTGTCAATTAAATGAACTTTTTGCACGTAAAACTTTTTTAAGGAGTTGTCTGCCCTTCAGGAAAAATTAAAAAATCATTTTCTGAAAATATGTATGGTAAACTATGAATTATTTTAGCATATTCGAAGAGGTAAGAACTTTTGCAAATTTTTACCAAGAGAAATGTGAAAAAAGTATTTGTACTAAGGAAAATATTTAAAGGAAAAATATTTAAAAATGCATTTTTCCCGTTGACTTCAATGTTAGCTTCAACATATGATGAATTCATTAAATTAATTTTTTTAAGATTTCAAGGGTGAAACTTTTCTATTTAATAAACTCCTTAAAATCACACTAGGATTTTAGTGATCAAACTTGCAATCTATTAGATATAAAATATGATAGTTATGGATGGACTACCTTAAATGCTATCAATCACACTTGCGCATTGGCCATACACGCATAAAACCTGTTTTACCACTTCCAAATATAGACATATTGTAGCTATTGACGTATATTGTGAATCACAGCCCAAAATAACACAATCATGTGACAGAACACGAATACCACTTAAACACGAGTAAATCATGAATGAGTTAATAATGAAATGTATGGATGAATGAATGAGTAAATAATTGATTTACTAAATACTAAATTATATTCAGTTGTATCCTTGTGACATATGCAAGTAATAGCATTTCAAACGCTTGCCTGACTGAACAAAATAATTCCACGGAAGCATGGAGTGGACCCAGAGTAAACTCAAAGTGGACACAGAGAGTGAACCCGGTCTAAGTATACCTTTGAAAGCTGATGCTATATATTCGGAATATACAAGGGGGCAGAAATTACAGGCAGTAGGATGGTAAGATAAAAGACGGATCTGCTTCACACTTCATTGTGTACAGTTATATAAGACAATTGCAACTATTACTCAATAATCAGAAGAGTTATTAACAGGTATGATTAGGATTTATTACAGATACAAAGTAATAAGACAGATCGTATAGATTTAACTCCGCGTTGTGTTCTACGTTAAGATCAATTAATTTACGAAGAATAATTTGATCCTTTGCAATCAAGACAAAATACAAAAAAAAATTAAGACAAAATAAAAATTAAAGATAAAAATAAGAAAATTATCTGAGCCAATCGAGTCAGTTCCTTCACAGTTCACACAAAGTCTGAGCACAAGTTTTTCCAGACGTAACGATGGAAAAGAGTTGGGCACTGGGTTTTATAAGATCCGAGCCAAAGTTGTACTTGATGTAAAGTTAGTGCTGATTGGAGAATGCCAAGTCTCGCACGTTTTTCGAGGATTCATTTACCGGACGCTACGCCCGTATGCGAAGGTTTGACCCCCTTGACCACGAGTAAAACAACCCATTCTCCTCTCTCTGACCCCATTTTGTAAAGGTCAGCTGATGTTCCGCTGGACATTACATCAGAGGCTGATGTCCTTGGGCTAATGCACTAGTCATCGCATCAGAGGCCGAAGTCCTCGGGCTTTTTTTTTTTTTATCAAATATGGCATATAGCATCTATAAGTTAAGTGAAAATCGATAAGTTCATGGCCCCTTGGTCAGGGGGTATGGTGTTAGGGAGTGGCACTTATGAATACATGTATATAGTAAAAAGACATTATTTCTCTAAAAATCCACTCATCTGTTCAAGGGTATAGAGCCCATGAACTAGGCATATAGTAATAATAAGAAAAGATGACTCGTCCACTATTATGGATTTCATTGTCCCTGTGTCAGGGGCTCTATTGTGAGGCAGGCCTCTGATTATATGTATAGAAAATGCATTCATTCTTTGAAAAAAAATATTCTCCTCTTCTCCTGGATATTAAGAACATAAACTAAGTGCATAGTAATAATGAGGAAGACTGCTTCTTTTTAAATTAAGAATTTCATGGCCCCTGAGTCAGGGGTTTTGGTGTTATGGAGAGGCTCTAATGATTATATAGAGAAAATACATTAATTCTTTGAAAATCTTCCCCTCTCCTTCTGGATTTTAAGCTTTTTAATTAAGTACATATTAGTAATAATGAGGAAGAATGCCTCCTCTAAAATTGTGAATTCCATAGCCCCTTTGTCAAGGGTTCTTGTGTTAGGGTGTAGCTCTTATGATTATATAGAAAAAATACATTAATTCTTCAATCTTCAAAAATATTCTTCTCTGATCTGGGAAGTAATCCAATGAACTAGGAACATAGTATTAACTAGACACGATCTTGTTGCGAGCAATGAGGAGGTCTTCTGTCTGATTTTAGAATTTGAGATATATGTTCGATCTTGATTTTGCTATTTAGCTAAACATGATTTAGAATTTCCCTCAGTAAAAAGCTACAGATTAAAGAATTTTGAGTTTAGTTCCCTAATTTGAGGGGCCAGCCCCTTTTTCTTGATATCAAATAAAAGGTCATTTAAATCTCAACACATATTGTTCAACAACTGTTTAGAAATCCGTTACCGTTCTTGAGATATATGGGAAAGAACGTTTTAGGGACTGATCCCTTAACTCCTGATAGGGGCCGTTTAACGAAATTTTAAAAATTGCATATTATTTAGTACACCATTCTGAGTATCTTTTCATCTATACTGCGATTCAAAATTCAAAATAATTTACCTTTCTGATATATTGGTGATGAAAATTCTCGAATTTTGGCCATTAGAAACACCTTATTATATAACACATTATAAAATCATTACATTGCTTGGATAAATTACTGTAAGATAAACATATTTGCTTTTTAACCGTTCACAAAATATCCCTCAGTAAAGGGCAACAGATAAAAGACTTAAGAGCCATTTGGTCCCCTAATTTTAGGGGGTAGCCCCTTTTTTCTTGATATCAAATAAAAGGTCATTTAAATCTCAACCCATTTTGTTCAACAACTGTTTAGAAATTCGTTACCATTCTTGAGATATATAGGAAATAACGTTTAAGGGGCTGATCCCATAACTCCTTATAGGGGCCGTTAAGAAATTTGGATAATTGTATATGATTTAAAACATCATTCTGAGCATTTTTTCTTCTAAACTGTATTTCAAAATAGTTTTCCTTTCTGAGATAGATGTGATCAAAATTCTGTACTTCTGGCCCCTAATTACGTAACACATGATAAAATCATTACATTGCTTGGATACATAACTGTAAAATAAACATATTTGCTTCTATAATTGTTTACAAAATATCCCTCAGTAAAGGGCTACAGATGAAAAAATTTAGAGCCTTTTGGTTCCCTTATTTGAGGGGCCAGCCCCTTTTTCTTGATATCAAATGAAAGGTCTTGTAAATATAATTTTTTTGTACATGTGTTAACAAAATATTATTCAGAAAAGAGATAAACTAAGAAAACCATGAAAAATTACGACGTTTTTTTAAATCTCAATTTTCGGGACCCGACGAGCTTTAACGCCTTTGAGCATGACAAATATGAATGCCAAATTGCACATCTACAATAAAACAATGTGTATTAGTTTCGGATTAATATCTATTAGATCTGAAAGTTTTACGAAAATCGGTTTAGCCATTTCCGAAAAATCGCCTGCACAAATTTTGTAAGGAAAAAAAATGATAGGGAAAAAGAAACCAAACGAAAGCAATAAGGTCAAGACCTTAATAATAAGAAAAGTGAAAAAGGAACAATAGAATAATAGAAAGGTCTTCCGCTGAGGACGGAAGACCCCAATAATAAAATACTGTTTTTGTCTAAATCTTAATGGAAGAGTGTTTTTCAACTTGTACTACAGTCCAACAACCCCTTTATGTTGAATATTTTAGTTAAAAGATAAAAAAAAAAAATTTAAAAATGGAGAGAAAGAAAGAGAAAAAGAAGAAATCTTGGCTCCGGCGAGATTAGAACACACAGCCTTTGCATGTGTCATAACAGTATTTGAGCAAAGGTTCACGTCAAAACATGGCTGACGCGAAATAATTCCCGAATTTCTCTTTGAATTTGGAAAAACAACGTGTAAGATGTCTGACTATTCAGGTTTGGTAACATTGCAAGGTCATTTGAAATACTGATGCATGTTGTGTCTGGAGGGGAATGAAAAGGACCGAGCTTGATTTTCGTCGTAAATAAATCGAAAGTAGAATTTTGAGGTGTGGATCTCGGATTCGGTTAACGACAATTAGGGGAAGTCCTAAAACAATGACTGATGCATTTTACACATGTATTTCAGTGTTAAGATTATTTTGTGTGTCGTTTACTATTATGTTTGACTGTTTTATATCAACAGGATTGGTAAAATCTTTATAAATGTAGAAATGACGAAATCATTAACACGTAAATTTATTCATCAAAAATTTGATGTCAGTGATTTCCACAGTACAGACTAAACGGAAAACAAGAAATATACATGCAACAGAAATATTACGTGGCTGCTTACATCCGTTGCACTGTGTAAATTTTAAGTCCCCGTACAGGCTATACTCGCGGCTTGATATCGGAAATTTCTTCTTAATTGTTCAATCCGCTGCAAATTTGGCAGAAAAAAAGAATGAGGTCCGAGGTACATTTACACAAAATTTTATGAGGTTTGAGTGGAGCGCTCGGGAGTTAGAATTCTTTTCTACAGTACATGTCAAACACGACAATTAAAACTCAAATGCCAAAAAGTTCATTACTCTGTTAATAATGAACGAACTGGTCTGGTAATTAGTACAGTAATCTAAAATGGTACTAAGTTGCAATTAATGGTCCGAGATCAAAATCAAGTAAAATCGTGCAGAAAAACCTAAATGATTTTATGAAAGGGGGGGAGAGTTTGAGATACATGCATGACCTTTATTTTGCTTATTACTTGTACCAGCTAAACATGACTTGGAAATAGAATGAAAAATCCTTTGATTTTAAACAGACTCTTTTCTTCAATTTGTATATCCTCTTTTTCTTTTACAAATAAATCATAAATGTATTGGACTTTTCGCCCTTGTTGTGTTTCTGATATATGTATAAGAGCTTTGATTGAAACAGATCCCTATTACATGTATCATCTAATTTGAGGGGCTAGCCCCTTTTTCTTGATATCAAATGAAAGGTCCCTTAATGTTAAACACATTTTGTTCAACAAGTGTTCAGAAATGTGTTACTGTTTTTGAGATATTTGGGAAAGATTGTTTTGGAGGCTGAACCTTTATCTCCTTATAAGGACCATTAAACGAAACTTTGGTTGTTAAATATTATTACGAATATTTTTCTGAGTATCTTCTCTTCTATAATGGAACTCAAAATATTTCTCCTTTTTAAGATATAAATGATCAAAATATTGGACTTATAGCCCCTTTAAACCCTTTAATATATCAGAAAACTTTTAACATATATAGGTAGATAACTGGAAGATATACATTTTTGCTTCTATAATGCATTACAAAATATTTTTCATTAAAGAGATATAGATAAAAGACTTTAGACCCCTCTTGGCCCCTAATATGAGGGGTCGGCCCATTTTGCTTATATACATGTAGGTAGATAACTGGAAGATATACATTTTTGCTTCTATAATGCATTACAAAATATTTTTCATTAAAGAGATATGGATAACAGACTTTAGACCCCTCTTGGCCCCTAATATGAGGGGTCAGTCCATTTTGCTTGGTGTCAGTTGAAAGATCTTTTATAGATAAATTTTTGATGCTCTACATGTGTTAGCAAAAAGTTGATTAGAAGAAAGATATTCGTGATCAAATCTCAAATTTCGTAAAAATTGTCAAAAAAATTTAACATCAATATTTTCAGTTCCGGGCGAGCCTCAAGGATGATCACTTCTGGTCAAATCTAAAACAAGCAAGCAAATCTACCATAACCACCCTATCTTGCATATAAATTTCAAGTCCCTAACTATTACAGTTTTTAACCGGGTTTTCCAACGGAAAAATCCGGTTATTAAAATGGTGAAAATGGCGGGCGGGCGGGCGGGCGGGCGGGCGGCTGCCAAAAGGGTACCTTCATTGTACGGATTACTCCTCCTACAGTTTTCAAGATAAGAAGTTGTTCTTTTGCAGATCAATTGTACATATATCAGAGGTGTGAATATTGCTAGGATTTTGATTTCTGATTATTTATCGAAAAAAAACCAGCTTTTGAACTTATTCATTTTTTGGCAAAATATTGCATATAGGGTACCCTCATTGTACGGATAACTCCTCCTACAGTTTCCAAGATAGGAAGTTGTTCTTTTGCAGATCAATTGTACATATATCAGAGGTGTGCATATTGCTAGGATTTTGATTTCTGATAATTTATCGAAAAAATACCAGCTTTTGAACTTATTCATTTTTTGGCAAAATATGACATAAAGTGTACCTTCATTTTACCGATAACTCCTCCTACAATTCTCGAGATAGGAAGTTGTTCTTTTGCAGATCAATTGTACATATATTAGAGGTGTGCATATTGCTAGGATTTTGATTTCTGATAATTTATCGAAAAAATACCAGCTTTTGAACTTAGTCATTTTTCGCAAAATGTTGCATATAGGGTTCTCCATTTCACTGAATACGGGTTGACATGAATTATGGATACAGTTCACTTAAAAGAAATCCCGGTTTGCTGTCACATTGACAGCTTTTCACTTGTTGAGGAGATGCATGGACAATATCATGTTCCAAAATACATGAAAAATGAGGATAATTCAGAGGCAGAAGTGAATTTTCAGACAGGAAGTAAGATGCAAAGAGACATTTACCTAAGACATCATCCCTGTAAAAATCAATAAATTCAATTGAGAAATGGCTGAGAAATTAAGGGTGACAACCAAGAGGAAAAATAACTAGACACGATCTCGTTGCGAGCAACGAGGAGGTATTCCGTCCGATTTTTATAGGGTGATATGACGTCATCAACTTTAATATTCGACAACAAATTAAAACATGATCTGGAAATAGGTGTTGGGTACTCTTGCTTTTTAAAGGTTCTCTTACGTCGCTTTTTAAATACTTGCATTTCTTCCAACTGAGAAACGACAGATTAAACTATTTTACGTCTGCCCCGTAAAAACCTTAGTTAGGTAACGCATGAGGAAATCGTTATTGTAAAATTGTTAGGATATATAAGCGTTTTTTACCTAAGTCTTGCTTTTATAACCTATTGCTTTTAAAACATCACTCATTAAATGACTATATAGATAGAAGACTTTAGGCCCATCTTGATCCCTAATTTGAGGGGTCAGTCCCTTCTAATTCTTAATATCAAATGAAAGGTCGTTTTATTTTAAACATATTTTATTCAACGTGTGTTTAGAGATTCATTACCGTTTCTGAGATATATGTGAAAGAAACTTTTTTGGGCCGATCCCTTATCTCCTAATAAGGGCCGTTAAACGACACTTTTAAAGGTGAATACTGTTTAATTTTTTTTCTAGTACATCATTTTGAGCATCTTTTTCTTCTATACTGCATTTCCAAAGATTTTTCCTATCTGATATATGGGTGATTAATTTTTCGGACACTGACCGCTGAAAACCTCTTATTACGTAACGCATGATAAAATCATTACATTGCTTAGATACTTAACTGTAAGATAACATATCTGCTATTATGACCTTTCACAAAATATCTCTCAGTAAAGAGATATATGTATAGATAAAAGACTTGTGAGCCCTCTGGTCACCTAATTTGAGAGGCATGTCCCCTTTTTTTGATATCAAATGAAAGGTCAGATATATGTATCAAATGATACATGGGCGATCAAAAGTTTGGACATTTGACCCCGAAAAACCTAATTACGTAACACATGATTCCTTTGATACATGACAGTTTAGATCGATTCAAAATTTGAATTTTTTTTTAACTCAAGTGATTTTGAATGACAAAAGTTCTAAATAGAATTGGAGATCATTTTGGAGAATAACACAGGTATGGAAAATAATTCATGCACAGTATCATGCACATGACAAATATAGTGTTTTACACATGTAAATCTTTATGTTAAAGCTGCTCGGTCCGATTTTCAATTAAATAATTGTACGCTTTTAAACGATGGTTATGCTAAGAATATGTGCAATAATATACGTTGCAGTAGTTTTCCCGGTCAATAAAGCCATAGTCGATGAAAAAAATAATGTAGATTTGAAACTCGTTGAATCCGGATATTGTGTATTCCGGAATGCTGTCAAAATCCGGCGACAATATTCAGCCCCTTGACGTTTTCCTTCCGTTTTTGCTTTAAAAATGTTGTGCAATCCGGATCCTGCCTATTTTGTAAACCGGCGCGATGAAAAAAAAACCTGACTGCTTATAATTAGTAAGAGTTATCTACCGTAGTCCGGCTACTTATCGATCTATCGGCCCTCTGCAAGATAGTTAATGCTCAATTAATTTATCGACCAATTTTTCTGTCGTTGCTATTGATTTAAAGAACTGTGAATATAGATCCAAACTACATGTAGCAGCTCATTTCAGTTTATATCGTTAAGTCTTGTTATATAAAATAGGCATTTTGTGCCAAAATTAGATAATCAGATGATAGTTCATCCCATTTTTTTTTTCAGGCCTTGATTCAGGATACTGCTGTAGTAAGACTGCCGATATTGTTTGTTATCCCCGCTGTATGGGTACACGTACAGAGTTGCAAACTATTCTGTCAAAATGCTAATTTTTTTTATATAAGGTTCTCATTTATAATAATAGTCATCCATTGTTTCCTGCATCAAAACAATTCTCGCCATTAGGTATTTCAGCCACCTGTTGACTTGTTAATGTTTGTTTAACAACTTCCTGTTAAGCATGCACTTTTCAGATTAATCGGATGTTTTAAAAATTATCAATAACTATGATTTGATTGAAAAAGTATTTTATGTATTCTGTTATAGATATATTGTCTGATTTTCCACACAAAAAAAATTAAAATGAAAATTGGTACCGAAAATAAAATCGATGAAATCTAATATATTTCAAAAGAATTGAAAATTTTGCAAGAATATGCACGATCAAGACCTACTGCATTTAATTCTATAATATTAATTTGCAACAATGTCCTCTAAACCGGGAGTTGTCTTATCCGGCCAATTTTTTTTAGAACCACTCTCCGCCGGATAATATAAGTTTTGCTGTACAATGTACAAATTTATTTACAAAATACACGAATTAAAAGGGATTCGTGTTATTTCGCCTCGTGTTTAAACTGGCTCCTTACATCGAAGTTAGTATGATTGTATTACGACTTTGACATCTGTCCTTTTAATATGATCTATTGTAACATAAAATATACAACATGACTATTGAAAAGAAAAAAAAAATAAAGCAGTGTACATTAATTTTTGTTGATTAATAGTTTTTAAGTTTACATTGTTTATAATCGATGTAAAACATGCAGGATGAATAAACCAAATCATTCGGAGGATGAAACCAAACGGTTTTCTTTTGTAAACATTACCATGATGTATTTGGGGGGGGGGGGGGGGTTGTAGCCCATTTTTTTTTACCTTGAATATTTCTAACGTTGAAAGGAGAGCAATTCCGTGTAAATACGTCTATAACTTTGTAAGATCATTCATTTGGTTTGCATGGAAAATTATTAGATACAGTAATGGCCGATGAATCGGAACATACAGCTTAAAAAGGCACCAAACAATGAAGGGAAAAGGAAATATTTGGCAGATCTAAATGTTAGAATATTCTTATGATAAAATTTTGTATTTATGGCAAACATAGATTACTTACTACACCATGATTAACTCTCTCTCTCTCTCTCTCTCTCTCTCTCTCTCTCTCTCTCTCTCTCTCTCTCTCTCTCTCTCATAACTCATAAAAAATTCTAATATTTTGTTAGCCAAATGAATTATCACAGATTACAGATACTTAAGATGTGCGATTGGAATAAGTGTAATAATTCCGGATATTTTAGGTTCGGCCCAGACCGGGTTTTCTTTTAGTTCCTTTGTTTATGTCACGTGATACAAGGGTATAAATACGACAGTGAATCAGCTGTCGGCTGCTTAGTAGATGATCAGCAGAAGAGAGAAGTTAGTGAAGTTTAATAAAAGGTATTGTGTCAATACAGAGCTTGCCCGTTCGTAACGGTGTTAAGTGTTTTTGATAGGCCATAGAGAGGTTGTCCTCTTGGTACTGTAGGTTGCAGTCATTTTGGCTTGTCAGTCTTTCACAGTAGGCTTTCCTCGGAGAGGCTAGCCATGGTTCCTTTCTCTAGTGGCTGATCAGACTGTCGTCCAGGCCGTTGTGCCCACTGTCCGTCCTGAATAAGGCAGCCTACAGTGTGCACAGTGGTTGAAGGGCTACCACATATACTGTCCGTCCTGAATAAGGCAGCCTACAGTATATATATGCGGTAATCTGAGGACGGTCAGTCATTTTAGCTGAGTGTTTGACCTCAGTGGATTGTCACTGTGGGTGTGTACTGTCCGACCTGAACAAGGCAGCACCAGTACATCACACACAGTGTCAATTATATATATTAATTATACCCCTTGTTTTGTTTGTAAATATTCTAGATTCCCTGAAATTACTTGTTGATTATTAACCTAAGTTTTACGCACTATTACTTAAATCAATGGTTTGATGCATCGTTAACCAATATAATTAAAAATTGAAATAATTTAACAACGAATCAATGTGTGATAACGTATACATGTAAACACAAGAAACATGTGTCCTAGGCAACAGCGAATCGGTTGTCCACTTGCGGGCGTCTCCCGGCCCGAGTTATGTAAATGTATACTCAACGTGCTGGGTTTGAAATGTTTTCAGTTTGGTAACTGAATGAATGTGGGCGCTTAAGATGTAGATTCGGCAGGAATCTGGGCGCACAAGGAGAGTGAAAATTTCATCAATTAAGTTTGAATATTTTTCGAATTATAACCGTTATTTGGTTTCTGTTGGATGTGGAATGAGTGGAAAAATATTTGAAATGCAAAAGGTTTTATTATAATATGGGTCTAAATATGGCAACACGATGCAATTCATGCAAAATCCTACTTATTTACAACTGTTTTTAAATGATTTTGTTGTCTCTGGGTCTTCTCTCCACCAATTTGAAACGTGTAAAGGTAACATATTTCAACATTAAAAATGTCGCTTTTTAAAAAAAGATGGAGAGATGACCCAGAGATGACTAACTATGTACTTTTTCAAATTATTTTTTGAAGGATAAAAAACAAAATCCATTGATATGACAGTGTTGTTTCAAACAGTACTTTATAGAGCATATATTGACAAGTCTCCGTGGCGCAGTGGTTTCGTCCTGGATTTAGTGAATACATAAATTCAGTGTTTTGGGTTCAAATCCAACTGGTGGTCTTTTTAAAATAAAATAAACTTTTTTGTTTTAAATGTTTGTTATCATAACATGATGTTGAATTATAATATACCGGAATATTTTAATTTGTTCTTATTGATTTCTAGATCTGCTGTATGAACACTATAAAAAAATTCTTTTCTTATTGCTAGTTTTTTAGGATATACACAATATAACTTCATTAAAATATGTTTACATTAACATTTCCAACTAGTTATCGGTTTACCTCTCATTGCCATTTTTTGAAAGCTTTGTGAGTTTTTTAATAACCGGAATAGCCATGTACCTCGACTCTCAACATAATATATTTTTGTTGAAACCTGTACATAGCCTTTCGAGGTTATAGACATTTAAATCCCAATTGATTCGTGTCGAGGATTCCTGCAAACTTACAATCTTGTGCGCTCACTTTCTTTATTTTCCAACAATAACACTATTTCAGACATAGAGAAGATCACAATGAACGCCTTTTTTCATTGACAGTCATAATATCTATATTCTTTTAATTAGGAGGCCAAGACAGCATTACTTCGTAGGTAATGGTATAATCTTTATTCATTTACTCTTCTAATATCGTTAAAATCGGAATTCTTTGTGTTTGCAGCTACATAAATAAACCCATGTGTGCATTACAGCAAGGCGCAAATTTTGTGTATTGGATAACGGTAGACCGCTCGCTAGTCCTGCCGCGACCTGTTTCCTCGGCCGCGGGCAATGAATCGGATACGTAAATTTACATACATGCTTCTCAGAATCCAGATAGATTTATAATGCGACTCAAATGCATTGCATAGAAGCAGTTCTTTTACCCATAACGTGTTTCCCTAGAACAGAATTAAACTATTTAGACACTTTCCGAATGTAAAATTGTTAAAATCGGAATTTTTAGTTTGCAGCTACATAAATAAACCCATGTGTGCATTACAGCAAGACGCAAATCTTGTGTATTAGAAAACGGCAGACCGGATACGTAATTGTTCACATACACAGCTCGGAATCCAGCTTGATTTTAAATGCGACTCAAATGCACTGCATAGAAGCAGGTTTTTTTTTATCCATTATGTGTTTCACTAGAAAATAACTAAACTGTTTAAACACTTTCCGTATGTAAACTAGTACCCTTTATGTCAGTTATACGCACAAATACCCCGTTTATTTGTCAAACAAAACACAAATACATGACATCAAGTCTAGCTTTTTACTCTCATATTACGCAATGCCCGAACAAAATATTATTGTTACGACAATAATAAGTTCATAATAAACAACTGTTTTAGCGACAGCCATATTGAAATCTTAACCGTTTTTGAGTTATAGAGCGATTACTTTCAAGAACTCTAGGTCCCTAATTTGAGAAGCCAGCCCCTTTTTCTTGATGTCAAATGAAAGATCGTTTAAACATAAATCTTTTTTAGAAAACGATGCAAAATCATAACGCTTTTTTTGTCTCATTTTTGGAGCCCTGGCGAGCTTCGGCGCTTTTTGCGCTGAAAAATTATAAATGCCCCATTGCATATCTACACTCGTTTGACTATCATTCCTGAAATTTTGAACTTAATATCTGTTTTAGTTTATGAGAACCTTCGTGGACAAGCCGACCCTCTAAAAATCGTTGAATTGTAACAATGTAATATCTCAAAACCGGTAGTGACGTCATCATTAAAAAAGATTTCCAATAAGGTTCAGAGCAATATCTATGAGATCTAAAAGTTTCAACTAATCGGCCGAGTAGTTTCTGAGAAATCGTGTACACAAAATTTGTAAGAAAAAAAAGAATAGGGAAAAAGAAACCGAACGAAGACCTTAATAATAGAGAAGAATGAGAACGCGTAGAAAAACAGTAAGGTCTTCCGCTGAAGACGGAAGACCTTAATGAGAAAGAATACCTCTTTCATAACTGTGAATTCCGTGGCCCCTGGGTCAGGAGTTCTGGTGTTAGTGGTGGGATCAAATGATTATATAGAAATAATACATTGGTTCTTCAGAAATCTTTTTCTTTGCTTCTCGGAAGTAAGCCGATGAATTAAAAACATAGTTATGATAGGAAAGAATTCCTCTTTTAAAATTGTGAATTTCAAGGTCCCTGGCTATGAGGTTCTTCTGTAAGGGCGGGGCTCCAATGATTATACAGAGAAAATGCATTAATTCTTCGAAAATCTTCTCCTCTCCTCCTGGATATTACGCAGATAAACTATGTTCATAGTAATGATAAGGAAAAAGAAGTCTTATGATTATATACATGAAGTGAAAATGCATTAATTCTTTGAAATATTCTCCTTTGCTCCTAAATATGAAGATGTACTAAGTACATAGACATGATGAGGAAGAGTGCCTCTCCTAAAAATCCTATGTTCATGGCCTCTATGTCAGGGGTTCTGGTTTAAGGATAGAGCTTTTAATGAATGCAGTAATTTGTTGGAAATCTCGTCCCCTGGTCCTGGGTATAATCTATGAATAAAGTACATAGGTATGATGAGGAAGAGTGCCTAGGTCAGGGGTTCTGATGTTATTCAGGTGACCGATAAGGCCCATGGGCCTCTTGTTATAATTTCGACATTAACTTAGTCTTGCATAATGATTATCTGCTCTTAAGTTAATACATATTACACTTATTCTTTGCTGTCTATAATGATCAGGGTCTAAATGCCTTCATAACGAGGCATGTGCCGATGTCAAAGACTTGTCTGCCCTCAAACCGTATACATATATAATTATATGGTTATTGTAAACTTAACATAATCAAAATTGCTGGAAACTTCAGGTGACCCGCATCATTTGTCTAAATTGCAGAATTACAATGGTCGTACATTTTTGCATGGTTGCAATCCTATGATTTTCTCAGGGTTTTTTTCATATCCAATTTTTACGTTTCTCTTTACTGCAGCAATTGTTAATTATCTCATCACCTTTAATAGCAATTTAAGCAGGTAAACTTTGCATGCTTCTTAGCAAAAAAAGTAAAACTTTTTTTTATAAGATATACGATAGAGTGAAGCATTTAAATTTGATTAAATAGTAAACTATGAATAAATTGTAACACAAATTCAAAATTGTTCGTATATTAGTAATTCTCCATTAATTATTATGTAAATAAGTTATAGTAACTTTTAATTACTCGATTTTCTTTTAATATATTCTATTTTAATAAAACCCATGAATCAATATTTATACCCCCCGCAAAAGAAGTTTGGGGGGTATATAGGAATCACCTTGTCCGTCCGTCTGTCCATCTGTGTTCACTTCGTGTCCGGTCCATATCTTTCTTATGGAGAAACATTGGAAGTTCTTACTTCACACAAAGATTGCTTATGACCTAAGGGTGTGTCATGACCTTGACCCAAGGTCATTTGGTCAAGGTCACTGGCAGAAAAAGTTCAAAATTCGTGTCCGGTCCATATCATTTTAATGTAGAAACATTGGAAGTTCTTACTTCACACAAATATTGCTTATGACCCAAGGGTGTGTCATGACCTTGACCCAAGGCCATTTGGGCAAGGTCAAGGTCACTGGCAGAAAAAAATAAATCAAAATTCGTGTTCGGGCCATATCTTTCTTATGGAGAAACATTGGAAATTCTTACTTCACACAAAGATTGCTTATGACCTAAGGTTGTGTCATGTCCTTGACCCAAGGTCATTTGGGTAAGGCCAAGGTCACTGGCAGAAAAGAACAAAATTCATGTCCAGTCCATATCTTTTTAATAGACAATTATTGGAAGTTCTTAATTCACATAAAGATTGCTTATAGTCTGAAGGTGTGTCATGACCTTGACCCAAGGTCAATTGAGGAAGTTCAAGGTCTCTGTTTAAAAAAAATCGGGCTCAGTATACTTATAATTCAAAATGTTTATATTAAATGGCTGCTTGACATGTGAAATTTTGTTTGATTCGAGTTATGTTTGTTAACATAAGGATGCAAATGTCCTCATGCATTAACAGGTAACTTGAACTAAAATAGAATTTAAAGAATAGAAATTGGTTTGTGTACTCATATTAGCATTAACAGTTTTATCAAATAATAGAGCAGTTGTTATGTATAGAAAATGGACGGTGAAATAGATTCATCCAATGTTTTCTATAATAGAAAAAATACATGAGTTATGTTTTTCTTAGCGGGGGGTATCAATTGTGAGCTTGCTTACAGTACCTCTAGTTTTGTTTTGTCAAATATTGAATGTAACACTAAGCATAACAGTTTATATTTCTTTATTGAAGGTGAGTTAGACCTGGGGAAAAAAGAAATAAGAATAGTTCTTCTGGGAAAAACAGGATCTGGAAAAAGCGCCACAGGAAATACTATAATAGGAAGACGCAAATTTGAAACGTCGACAAGTGGGTCATCTGTCACAAAAACATGTTCACACAAACATACAAATAGATTTAATGGCCATATTGTCGTTGTTGATACCCCTGGAACTTTCGACACAAAAACAAAGAATGAAGATATTCAAAAAGAAATTTTCAAATGTGTAGGTCTCACTTCACCAGGTCCCCATGCATTTATTCTTGTTCTTGCCCCATCAAGGTTCACACAGGAAGAAGAACAATCCGTGGAGCATTTTGTAAATTATTTTGGCGAAAGAGTTTATAAATATTTATTTGTACTTTTTACAAAAAAAGACGATCTTGATTATGACGGAACTCACATTACTGATTATATAAAAAATGCTCCTGAAAAACTTAAAATACTGATTCGTAATTGTGGTGGAAGATTTATTGCATTCAATAATAGACTTGAAGGTAAAGAACGAGATGCACAAGTTGAGGAACTATTGCGAATGATTTTTGAAAACTTACACTTTAATCAGGATGATTGCTACACAAATGAAATGTATGAAAAAGCTGAAATCGAACTTCAAAAAAGAGAGTCAGAAAAAATAAACTTATTAAAAATGGAACAAGATGAAGAACTCAAAAAAATAAAATTGCAAATGGAAGAAGAGTTTGGAAAACAGTTGAGAGAATACGAAAAATTGATAAAAACGATAGAACAAAAGTTAGAAACAGATTTAGGAAATAAAAAGGATGAGACTGATAGAGAAATAAATGAAAAAAGAAAGGATGAAGCTAATAAACGAATCGAAGAGCTTAAGAAACAGCAGAAAGAAGAAATCGAAAAGTTGAGTCGACAATTTCAGGAAGACTTTGAGAATAAAGAGAAAAACATTCGTAATGATGTCCGCAAAGAAGTTGAAGAAGAAAAAGACTTTATAACAAAATCTTGGGAGTTTATAAAACCAACAGTTGTAAATTACATTTCCTCATGGATTTGGTGGAATGGTTAAAACGCGTTCAGATTCAGATTTTTTAAGACAGTATGAGCTGCAATTTTCATGCTAAAAATTTGTTTATCGAAAATGTTAACTACTACTAAAATGACAAAAAATACTGTGGTTCTTTAATTTCTGTTAGCCCTATTTTTGTGGTAAAAACCATTAAGAGCTTTAATTGAAGTAAACTTGAATTAACTTGAATTATTGTCGTCCTGTACAACAATTCACCTACTATTTATTCCTTAGAAGAGAAATCCTACTTCTGACAAAATTAAATATATTTTCAAATCGTTTTTATCATTTAAGTTTAAGTTACATGCAGACTTATCATACTAGCAGGTTTTTGCAGCAAAGTAAAATTCTAAAAAAATACAGCTCATTTTGCTTTAAATAAAAACAAAACCCAAACAAGTGAACATGTGATTGATAAAATTATAACAATGAATGCGTTTAGAAATATTATCCAATCATTTTGTGTGTATATATATATATATATATATATATATATATATATATATATATATATATATATATATATATATATATATATATATATATATGTGTGTGTGTGTGTGTGTGTGTGTGTGTGTGTGTGTGTGTGTGTGATTATTTAATTTAAAATTATTTAATTTTTTTAACTGTATTTATTAGAATTTGAAAAATGCAAGAGGAAAATCCCGACGTTTGATATCTTTCAGTGTGATAAAATATTGAGTAAGGTTTTGGAGATTTTTCTCGAAAAGTGAATTTGTCATTTTAGAAAAGATTGTAGTTAATCATAGACTCAGGTAAATGAAAATGTAAACAAAAAGTTTATTTAATAGAAGCCTGAATGTAGTTATCCCAAAATTCTCAGTTCTTAAAATTTCTAATGATTTATGCACTCTGTCCAAGAATTTACATATACACTCTGTCTATATTTATAAGCTTAAGCATTTGTTTTTAGATACTTAACCTTAATTGATAGTGCAATTTCGTTGTATTTTTTCAATACCTTTCATGATTAAACTATTACTATTCTTAAGTTTGCATTTTATTTTTTTTTTTAATTTAATAAAACATTATTTTAAAATAATCGAGGCACACTTGCTCAGCAGTATTGTAAAAAAAAAAGCGTTCTGACTTTTCTTACGCAGGTACCGGTAATAATATATAACATATCCGATTTGATTTAATTAAGGTCTGCCGTTTCCAACGGAAGACCTACTTGTTTTCGTACTGTTTCTTCTTATTAGGGTCTTCCGTTTCAAACGTTATTGTTATTCTACGGTTTCTTTTTCTTTATGAAGATCTTCCGTTTTTCAACGGAAGACTTTATTGTTTTCGTTCGATTTCTTTTTCCCTATTATTATTTTTTTTTTTTTACAAAATTTGTGCAGGCGATTTCTCAGATATGGCTGAACTGATTTTCGTGAAACCATCAGATCTAATAGATATTGATCCTAACTTAATATACATTTTTTTATTTTGATGACGTCATTTTCGTTTTTGTGAAAATGACGTTTTAGCTATTCTCAGAGGGTTGGCTCGTCCAGGAATCTCCTTCTAAACCGTAAAAGATATTGAGTTCAAGGATTGTAGACAAAAGATTGTAGATGTGCAATTTGGCATTTATATTTGTCAGGCTCAAAAGGCGTTAAAGCTCGCCTGGTCCCGAAAATTGAGACTAAAAAAAGTCGTAATTTATCATAGTTTTCTTAGTTTATCTCTTTTCTGAAAAATATTTTGTTTACACATGTAACGCAAGAAAAATTTATATTAACAAGACCTTTCATTTGATATCAAGAAAAAGGGGACCAAAGGACTCTAAAGTTTTTCAACTGTATCTCTTTACTGAGGGATATTTTGTGAACGGTTATAGAAGCAAATATGTTTATCTTACAGTTATGTATCCAAGCAAAGTAATGATTGTATCATGTGTTACGTAATTAGGGGTTTTTAGGGGCCAAAAGTCCAGAATTTTGATCACATATATTTTAGAGAGGAAACATATTTTGAATTGCAGTATAGAAGAAAAGATGCTCAGAATGATTTACTTAATCATATGCAATTTTCAAAATTTCGTTTAACGGCCCCTATTAGGAGTAAAGGGATCGGCCCCTAAAATGTTCTTTCCCATATATCTGAAGAACGGTAACGAATTTCTAAACAGTTGTTGAACAAAATGGTTTGAGATTTAAATGACCATTTATTTGATATTAAGAAAAAGGGGCTGGCCCCGCAAATTAGGGAACTAAAGGGCTCTAAAATCTTTCATCTGTAGCTTTTTGCTGAGGTTTAATAAAAGGCTAAAGAAGCAAATATGTTTATCTTAGAGTTATGTATACAAGTAATGTAATGATTTATTCATGTGTTATGTAATAAGGATTTTTTAGGGGTCAAGAGTCCATAAACTATGACCACCTATGATCACCTATATCTCAAAAAAGAAAATATTTTGAAATGCAGTATAGAAAAAAAGATGCTCAAATTAAAATGATGTACTTTTCAAAATGCAACCTTCAAAATTTGGTTCAGCGGCTCCAATAAGGAGATAAGGGACTGGCCCCTAAAATTTTTTTGTTACTCAGATATCTCAACAACGGCGACGAATTTCTTAACAATTGTTGAACAACGCTCTTATCCCTGAAACAAAAAAATATCTGGCCCTTGGAATGTAGACCCTGTTTTCTATTCTAAATCATATGTTAAGCTGTTAAATAGCAAAATCAAGATCAAACATATCTCAAATTCTAAAATCAGACGGAAGACCTCGTTGCTCGCAACGAGATCGTGTATAGTGAAAGTCGAAAAGACCTATTGTTTTCGTTCTGTTTTATTAGGGTTTTTCGACTTTCGGTCGAAAAGACCTATTGTTATTCTTCTGTTTATTAGGGCTTTTCGACTTTCGGTCGAAAAGACCTATTGTTTTCGTCTTTTTTTATTATTATATTAGACAGTTTTCTGACAGCGATTTTTTAAAAGCTGTCAGATATATTGAATTAATAATGCAACTGTTATAAAGCCATCCTTTCAAAGTATGGAATGTAAGGTTTTGAACTTCCGGTTCCGCTACTTCCGGAACCTACAGACACAATTCTAAAAATTAAAATATCCCAATATTTTGTTTATTTTTTAAGTTTGAACGTTCAAATTTTACAATTAGATCTATCTTGTCTAGCTATACAAAATTGTAAGCGTTGACAAGAATCTTTATCTTACCGTTTTTGAAATATAAAGCCCACAAATTTAAAAAAGGGGGAATGAAAAAACGAAAACATTCAAATGACCTTTAAAAATTTATTTGATGCCTGAACATTATTAAGATAGAAGTAATTAATATACATTCCGAGTTTCATTAAAATCTGTTTACTACTTCCGGTTTTATAGGTCGATGAAACTCGTCTATGGGAGTTTTAATGTTAAACTAAAATCACGCGTCATTCGTTTTCTCAAAAAGTTTTCAGTTAAATATTACAATTTTTAATCTGTGTAATGACACATATAATGCGCAGACCGGAAAAGGTTTTTGGTGGAAATTTCGAAAAAATAAGGGATCTGCAGGGGCCAACGTTCAAAACAGCCCTTTAGTCGTAACTTTTTTACCTTTCATCCGAATTTAGAAATCTTTTCAGTTTATCGTTTAGAATAGAGAGTACAATTTAAAAAATATGGTCCGAGGGGGCACTTTTTGTCACCTTATAAGGGTTTTAAGGGCCTGAAAATGATAACTTTATCACAATTCCAAAAATTAAATTTCAAGAGTTATCTCGCTTTGCTTAATGAATGATTGGCATTAGAGCTATTGGCCTACCGAAAGTCATGAATCATAGTTGAGTTCTTTCTTACATATGAATTTTTAGAACTTTTCTTTTAGAAACAAACGATGTAGTTGGATATAAAATTCTGGAGTTGTCTTTCTTTGGGCAGTTTATTTCTTAAATGTTAACGTCTGGATATATGTTCCTGATATTTAGTCTCATTTTATAATATAGAGATTTTGAGAAAAAATATTTAAAATTTAAACAAGGGATTTAAAGGGCTGTCGAAAAGCCCTTCTTTTTTGTTAGAGACAAAAACAGGTCTAGTTATTATTATTTTTCTCGACAGATTTCTGTCAGCGATTTTTTGAAAACTGGAAGATATATTGATTCAATTTTGCAACGGTCTTACAGCAAATTTTTCACTCTATGAAATGTAAGGTTTCAGATTTCTGGTTCCGGTACTTCCGGTTTTTACAGGGAAAATTACAAAAATTGATTGAAACTCAATATTTTGATTTTTTTTTTTCAATCTAGAATGTTCAAACTTTAGAACTACATTCATCATGACAAGTTGTACAAAATTGTAAGCGTAGGCAACTTTCTATATCTTACCGTTTTTGAGATATAAAGCCCTAAACTTCAAAAAAAGGGGGGATGAAAAAACAAAAAAATTCAAATGACGTTTAAAAGTTTAAATGACACCTAAATATTATTTAAATGGACGTAATCAACATATATTCCAAGTTTCATTTAAAAATTCTGACTACTTCCGGTTTTATAGGTCGGTGAAAATCGTCTATGGTAGTTTCAATGTTAAACAAAAATCACGCGTCATTCGTTTTCTCAAAAAGTTTCCATTTAAATATTACAATATTTTATCTGTATATTAACACACACAATCCGCAGACCGGAAAAAGTTTTGGGTACACAATTCTTAAAAATAAGGGGTCTACAGGGGCCAACGTGCAAAACAGCCCTTTAGCTGTAACTTTTTTACCTTTCATCCGATTTTAAATTTTTTTTCAGTTTATTGTTTAGAATAAAGAGTTCTATCTTAAAATTATGGTCCTATGGGCCACTTTTTGACTCCTTAAAGAGGTTTTGAAGGCCCAAAGATCACTTGTTTAAATTTCAAAATTATTTTTTGGAAGAGTTATCTCGCTTTGCTCCAAAAATGTAGAGCATAAGTACTCTTGGCATACCAAGTTTTGCGTCCCAGGAATGAATACTTCCTTTGAAATGATTTTTTGAAGATATTCTTCTGAAAATTAGAAGTGTACCTACCTGTTTAATTCTGGAGTTATCCTTCTTTTCACACTGCAGTACTCATAAGTTCCTATCTAAGCAACTGGGGATAACAAGGCGTTTAGAACACTTGGAAATAAATTAGAGAATTTTTTTTTTTAACATTCAATAAAAAAGGGATAATAAGGCTGTCGAAAAGCCCATACTTTTTGTTGAAGACAAAAAAAAAGTTCTAGTTATTATTCTTATTCTCGACAAAGTTTCGTCAGCGATTTTTTGAAAACGGAAAGACATATTAAAACAAATATGCTATAATCTTATAGCACTTTTATATGACACGCGTATGTAAGTTTTTGGACTTCCGGTTTTGACAAGGTAAATACTAAGAATTCATTGTAACATAATATCCTTATTTTTTTTTTGTTTAGTTAGAGCATTCAAATTTCAGAATTAGATGCGTTTTGTCCAGTTGTACAAAATCATAAGCGTAGCCATTTCTCTATCTCTTACCATTTTTGAGATATTAAGACTCAAACTTGAGATAAGGGGGGATGAAAAACAAAAAAAATTCAAAAAACCGTAGAAATTTTATAGGACGCCTAGACATTGTTTAGATAGAAGTATTCAAGATATATTCCAAGTTTCAGTAAAATATATTGAGTACTTCCGGTTTGATGAGCCTATGAAAAATTGTCTATGGGAGTTTCAATGTTAAACTAAAATCACGCGTGTTTCGTTTTCTCAAAAAGTTTTTGAGTAATTATTACAACATTTTTTTTGGTTAATGACACAACCAATGCGCAGACCGGAAAAGTTTTTGGGTAGACAATTCGAGAAAATAAGGGATCTGCAGGGGCCAACGTGCAAAACAGCCCTTTAGCTGTAACTTTTTTACCTTTCATTCAATTTTCAAAATCTTTTCAGTTTATTGTTGCGAATAAAGAGTACAATCTTAAAATTATGGTCCGAGGGGCAACTTTTTGACTCCTTATAGGGGTTTGGAAGGCCCAAAGATCATAACTTGTTTAAATTTCAATTTTTTTTAGTAAGAGTTATCTCGCTTTGCTGTAAGAATGTAGAGCATAAATACTATAGGCATACTAAGTTTTGTTTTCGAGGGATGAATACTTACTTCAATATGATTTTTTTAAAATATTCCTCTGAAATAAAAAGTGAAGCTTCTTGTAAAGTTCTGGAGTTATCTTTCTTTTGACATTGCACTACTTATATGTTGCTATTTAAGTAACTTGTTATAACAATTCTCGACAAAGTTTCGCCAGCGATTTTTTGAAAACGGAAAGACATATTAAAACAACCATGCAATAGACTTAAAGCATTTTTATATGACACGCGTATGTAAGGTTTTGGACTTCCATTTCCGGCAGTTCCGGTTTTGAAAAGGTAAATACTAAAAATACTTTGAAGCACAATACCTTTATCATTTTTTGAGTTAAAGCATTCAAGTTTAAGAATTAGATGCATCTTGTCTAGGTGTACAAAATCATAAGCGTAGGCATTTCTCTATATCTGCCTGTTTTTGAGATATTAAGGTTCAAACTTGAGAAAAGGGGGGATGAAAAACAAAAAAATAATTAAAAACCTTCGATATTGTATAAGACGCCTAAACATTGTTAAGATAGACCTATTGAACATATATTCAAAGTTTGAATAAAAAATATTGAGTACTTCCGGTTTTATGAGTCTATGAAAAATTGTCTATGGGAGTTTCAGTGTTAAACTAAAAACATGCGTGATTCGTTTTCTCAAAAAGTTTTGAGTAATTATTACAATATTTCAAATGTATAATAATACACACACTGCGCAGACCGGAAACCTTTTTGGGTAGACAATTCGAGAAAATAAGGGATCTGCAGGGGCCAACGTACAAAACAGCCCTTTAGCTGTTACTTTTTTATTTCTCTTTTGATTTCAAAAATCTATTCAGTTTATTGTTCGAAATAAATAGTACAATCTTAAAATCATGGTCCGAGGGGCAACTTTTTGACTCCTTATAGGGGTTTGGAAGGCCCAAAGATCATCACTTGTTTAAATTTCAAATGTTTTTTTAGTAAGAGTTATCTCGCTTTGCTGTAAGAATGTAAAGCATAAATACTTTAGGCATACCAAGTTTTTTGTCTGAGGAATGAATACTTACTTCAATTTGATTTTTTGAAAATATTCCTCTGGAAATTAGAAGTGTAGCTACCTGTAAAGTTCTGGAGTTATCTTTCTTTTCACATTGCACTACTCGAAAGTTCCTATCTAAGCAACTGGGGATACTAAGGCGTTTAGAACACTTGGAAATAAATTAGAGAATAATTTGTTTTTTGGAACATTTAATTAAAAAAGGGATAATGGGGCTGTCGAAAAGCCCTTACTTTTTGTTGAAAACAAAAAAAGTTCTAATTATTATTCTTCTCGACAAAGTTTCGTCAGCGATTTTTTAAAAAATGAACCGAAAAATAAAAATTTAATGTTGGATTCTTCTAGCAATTGTTTAGTTCTCCCGTATGTCCCTTTTTGGACTTCCGGTCTATATACTTCCGGTTTACACATGCAAAAAACAAAATATTAAAAGGACCTTTGTATCTATTTTATTTTTTAATTATAAACTATGAAATTTTGGATTTAGATACTTCATAGTTTGATATACAAAATTGTAAGCGACAACTTTATTCTATCTCTTGCTGTTTTCGAGATATTAGACTTCAAACTATGAAAAAAGGGGGGATGAAAAAAGTAAAAATTGAAATAACCACCAAATTTGTTAAATGAGGAATGGGAAATGTTAAAAGTGTCATAATTATCATATATTTAAAGTTTCGTTTGAAACCATTGAGAACTTCCGGTTTTATAAGTTGATTAAAAATCGTCTATGGGTGTTTTTATGTTAAACTGAATTCACGCGTGCCACGTTTTCTCAAACAGTTTTCAAGTTAATATGTTTATGTTTAATTTTTAAAATGAAGGACCAAATACGCAGACCGGGAAAGGTTTTGGGATTAAAATTTTGAAAAATAAGGGATCTAGAGGGGTCAAAGTTGAAAACATCCCTTTAGCTGTATCTTTTTTATTTTTCATCCGATTTTCAAAATCTTTTTGGTTAATAGTTTAAAATAAAGAGTACAATTTAAAAATTATGGTCCGAGGGGCCACTTTTTGACTCCTTATAAGGGTTTGAAGGGCCTAAAGATCATAACTTGTTTAAATTTCAAAAAAAAATTTTGGAAGAGTTATCTCGCTTTGCTCTTAGAATGTAGAGCACAAATACTCTTAGCATACCAAGTTTTGCATCTAAGGAATGAATACTTACTTTGAAATGATTTCTTGAAATGAATTCTTATTTAAGCAACTGGTTATACCACGGTGTTCAGAAAATTTGGAAATAGATTAGACAAAATTTTTAGACATTTAAAAAAAAAAAAAGGAAAGTAGGGCTGTCGAAAAGCCCTTACTTTTTGTTGAAGACAAAAAAGTTCTAGTTATTTTTTTTTCTTTTTCTGACTTTTTTTTTAGCGCTGTTTCTCAAAAACTATCCAACCGATTTGCACAAAATGTTCAGGACTGATCAAGAATGATCGGTGCTACATAGTATTAAATAATTCTTAACTGATGACGTCACTTCCGGATTCTGATATTGACGATTTTATAAATTTTTAAGGGTATTTTGTCCACACATCTACTCCAAAACTAATCGAGATAGAAGATTGAAATTTTCAGGGATTGTAGACGAATGAATGTAGATGTACCCCCATGCGTCCAATTATGAAAAATGCTTTAGGCCTTGAAGCTCCCCTGAACCTGAAAATAAGCAACAAATTTTTCACGAAATGTTCGCACTTTTCCTGTAATATCTTTTGATGTATAAATATTTTGTTAAAACATGTATTGCAAAAGTTGATGCAAATTTCACGGGCTTTTATTTGATATGACGGGGCTGACCCCCTCAAATTAGGGGTTGAGGGGCTATAAAGTATTTTTACAATAACTCTTTACTGAACAATAATTTGTTATAAACTATAGAAGCAGAAATGTTCATTGTACAGCTGTTCATCTATACAATACCAAATTTTAGTCATATGTTACGTAATTAGGGGTTTCAAGGGCCCAGAAGTTCAAAACTTTGATCATTCATATCTGAAAAAGGAGAAATATTTCAAAAAGCAATGTAGAACAAGAAATGCTTAAAAGAATGTTCTTTATATTATGACAACTTAAATTTTGTTTTTGGCCCCGATAAGGAGTTAAAGAGTCGGTCCCTAAAACACAGGTGTTCAGGTATCTCGAGAACGTTTAACAATTCGTGAATAATGAATTATGAACAAAATATGTTTATTTTTAGGAGACCTTTTATTTGATATCAAGAAAAAAGGGCTGGCCCCTTAAATTAGAGGGTAAAAGGGCTACTAAATCTTTTTATAATATCTCTTTTCTAAGCGATAATTTGATATTAATCAATAAGCAAAAACGAAGAACCTTTAAAGCTTAATCTAACGTTTAAATTTGTTTAAAAATCAGACGATACACTACTAAGGAATTGGGGCTCAAAATTTGAAAATTTTGATTCC
Source organism: Magallana angulata (assembly GCF_025612915.1). Classification (NCBI taxonomy): domain Eukaryota; kingdom Metazoa; phylum Mollusca; class Bivalvia; order Ostreida; family Ostreidae; genus Magallana; species Magallana angulata. Next base: position 33,650,350 of record NC_069115.1, read on the forward strand.
GCGTTTTTAAAAAGCACAAAGTTAAATGTAAAATTAACTCGTATCAAAAATAATTGTTAGTCGTACTTGAACACATTCGGAATTTTTTTGCTAAGACGTTCTTGAAATCGAAAAGTTTTTTATTTAGTCGTACTTAAAATCATTCGGATTTTGTTAAGTCGTACCAAGAATAATTCGATTTTTTTCTTATTGTTTTAGTTACTCTTGTTATTAATATAAGAACTCTGCTTTTACAGGTACTTCTAGCTTTACTCTCGACATTAATGGAAGACCCACTCGTTGCTTTGCAACGAGCTTTGCTCTAGTTATTATTTTTTCCCCCACACATTTTGTGCACGCGATATCTCGAAAACTATTCGGCTGATTTTGACCATTTTTTCACAGATAATTATCAGTGGTCATAATTCTAGAAGTTTTTTGAAATTTTGAAATCGTCACTTCCGGTTTTGATTTACGGCCGATTTTGTCCGTTTTTACGACCAAGTTTGAGCAGACATAAACTTAGAGACTATCAGAGATATAAATACGAAATTTTCAGGATAGGTAGACCATAGTTTGAAGATGTGCAGAACGTAGTTTTTTGGCGCCAGTGGCGCCATTTCTTTGAGCTCGTCTAGGCTCGAAAATTGGATACGAATTTTGCATCAAAATTTTCATAGATTTTGATCTGTATCTTTTTATCAGTAAATATTTATCAAGAAATATATAACAAAAGTGGTAGATAATCATAAGTTGTTTCCAACAAATTCAAGAAAAAGTGACTGGCCCCTTTATTTAGGGACCAAGACACTTGGAAACTCGCAATACAAATAACTTAAAAACGATAGAGATTTTGTAAAGCATTATAGAAGCAAAGTTGTTGACCGTTACAATATCTATCAGGATGATTCTAATCGATTCCATCAATCAAAACACCAATTTCTGTCCCCATTAACGATCTAGAGGGCTGGCCCCTAAGATTTTCAATCATTTGTATCTCAAAAATGATTAACAATTTTAGATAGGTGTAAGAACAAACAATGTTAGTATTCGTGAGACCTTTTGAATGAACTCAAAAAAGGGGCTGACCCTTTCATTAGGGGCCAAGACACACGTAAAGTCTTTTACATATACCTTAAAAACGATAAAGAGTTTGTTCAATTCATTATAGAAACAAAGTTGTTGATCGTAACAGTATCAGTTTGTGAAACTCATTGCAACACCCATTGATGACGTAATTAGGGATTTTAGGGGACTAAAATCTTACATCTGTAATGTGCTGTATATGACAAAGCAAACACTTTGTTAAGCATTTTGAAGGCTATTGACAATCGTATACATTATCTAAAAGGAAGGGGTTAAGGGGAAATTCTGAAATTTCATGGAGTTTTTAATCGTATCGTTTAGAAATTTAACGGAAGACCTACTCCTTACTTGTAACGAGATCGTATCTTGTTTGAACATATGTTGTGTTCACAACATAAAAAGGCAGTGGATAAAATGACAGTTTACATATTGACTTGTATATCATTAACAATGGTGTACTAGTTGTTTTAAGATCAGTTTAATCTTTCAGTGTTTTTGATATAATTATAAACTAATGTACATATTTGTTTTCATTGTCATTCATTGCACTGTCACCCCTAAATAAAACATGAGTATTGACAATGTTTAGACTTACAATATAATCAATTTCATTAAATAGAACATTTCTAGCATAATTTTATTTATTTCATATGAACACATAATAGTAGATATCTTTGAGCTTGCAACACAAACAGAGTAGACTGTTGATAATATTATATCGAAATAAATAATTATTTAGTGCACAGTTGTGACGAAGTCTAATATGAATAATATTCAAAACTTATCACCATATGTGAAAAATAGGTCTAGTTCTACAAGTAGGTACATTTTTCTTTTTAACAGAAACATGTATTTTTTCCCTTTAAAATGCTAACACAATCCATTGAGTCTGCGAGCACTGAGATGTCTCATGTTTTCGAACGGCCTCGCCTTATAACGGTCTCCATCTAGCTTGAGAGCACTGAGGAAAAAATGTGTCAAAATATATTATCAGCCGAAGTGGTTCAAACAAAAAAGTTTATTTTGTTTCAGGTGAGCTATCAATAAACGTGGAACCTTTATGTTGCTTTTTATGGTTTCCTTTGAATTGATAAGTTTTCTTTTATCTTGACTTCGTCTGTTTTAAAGAAGATCCAGTGTTCTGTGTTGTCAAACTCTATTGTAAACTTTGAATTCTTTAAAATTTGTGCAAGGTAGTTTTATATTTTTAATGTGGATAGAATCACGTGGAAGTAACTAGAATTACTGTTAAGTTCAATATATTTTCGCAGTTTGATTTTAACCTAAATTTACAATTTTTTAAAATACATTTTATCTATGCTAAGGGGAAATAACTTTTAAGTGGAAATGACTTTTCTCTCATTGTATGTCTAAATGCTATAACTTTTCTTATCCCAACGATTAATTTTAAAATGTGTTTGTAGTTTTACTTTTCTGACACAGTTGACAATAAAATAAAAAAAATATAAACAAATTTCTGCCTTCAGATATTTTACTTTGAACAAAAAAACGTACGGTTTTCTGATGCTAAATTATGCTTAAGTTCATGTTTATCTGACATTTAAAAAAGTGTGTTGAAATGTATATTTTTCCTTAGGAAATTTAAGTCTCTTAACTTGAAATCAGTTTTGTTTTTCGACTTTCATTAGAGATTTTTACGAGTATTGAGTTACCTTAATGCGAACCGCTTTGTTCACAAAGAACGTTTACTCTTTCTGACCATGTATTGGTAACCTGGTATAAGAATTACTTTCCCTTCACGTGACGGACATTAACAACTCATAACCAAGAACATTGTCAATTAATTAGCAGATGTGGGTAAAGAGTAATTCTGTGCATTTCTGGTATAATTCCTTACGGAAATAACCATGTTCACAAGGGGAAGTAACTATAAAAGTGCAAGAGCGTGTGTAATGGGACGAGTGTTTATCGATACCGTAATCACCACCATACCTATTAAACAACTTATACTACTGGCCGGCGAACCTATCTCCAAGGTGCTGCTACATGTAAGAACAGAAGTTGAGGCAAAGGACTGACGTTGTGGGACTGTTTCGCCATCTTGTTTCTCAAGAGCGCTCTACCTGCTTGACATGGTGGTGACTTTTTCTTCCCTTTCGGCACTTTCTAAACGGTCTTGACAATGGATGTTTTCCTAAAAATTTCGTCGATGTACGAATCTGATGAGTCATCAATCGAAGAACACTAAATTCTGATAGATCTATTTCGCCACTTCACTCGAATCTGACATGCTATCTCCAACGCAGCTTGGCGGGTTCAGAATTCTCTCGATTTTTGATTGGCTTAATTTGATTCGCATGCGCGTAGAGGTTAAACTCTCTCTCTCTCTCTCATCCTGAATCAATTGTCATTGTCAAATATTTTTGGATTTGCTTTTTGAAGGGTTTTTTTTCTATAAATCAAATATTTCCTTTCAGTGATTAATTTAGTGAGGTTTTTTTTTCGTTCCAAACCCCTTCCACGTACATGTAAGTTAAGAGCATATAATTATATTGGATGCTTTATAATATTATGTTCGTTTGTATACTATATTTTTTTTCTAAATGAAAGATGTATTAATGGCACATTAATTATCACGTATATTTAATGTAAATCAAACTTAGTTAAACTTCAAGTATAAGCAAATTTACATATACAGATCAAATTTTTAAAATTATCATTATAGTTCCAATATTTTTTCTTTTAAACTTTAGTATTCTTTTTTGTATATTGTATCTAATCTACTTATACATGTCTGAAAAAATAATCATTAGAATGTTTTGCGCATGTTTACCGTCTCGAACCCCTCCCACGATTAAATCAGAACATAATATCATATACTTTGATATAAACGATTTTGTCTTTTTGCAATAATGAGTACTTAAAGAACATTTTATTTTGTATAAAATAACATATTATAGACATATTAATTATCATATATATTTACTGAATACCAGACCAGAAACATTATTAAATTTAATGTATAATTGTATTTATGTATGAATGTCAATTTTCTTAAACGAAACGTATATATTTTTTTTTTTTAAACTATATTATTCTTGTTGTATATCGCATAAAATCTAATTATACTTTATTAAAAAATCTAATCAAGTATATGACATTATATTTTGCATATAATATAACGTTATGCACAAATTATATTCAAAACAAGAACTATAATTTGGTAAACGAATCTATAAAACTATATTAAACGCGATTTTTCGTGCAGTGATCCCAGTTAAGAATGGTTCCCCAAATCTGTGCACGATTAGTACAAATGCAGGGTTAAGGAGACTAACAAAGCCCATTACAATACCCCAAAGGTCAGAAATGAATGTTAACATTAAGATGTCAAGGCAAAAACATTATGCTGAAGTGTTGGTTGAGCCCCATGACAATTTATTCTCAAAAGGGTTAAATGCTGCAAGATGTTTGGTGAAAATCAAAGGTAGTCAAGCTGTGTTAAGAATAATGAATCCAAATTTTCAAGAAGTGTACTTACCGCACAATTTTATTGTTGCTCAAGCCATGGAGATTGACAATGAAAAAATATTTCCATTAGACGGTCAAAATCAAAACAAATTCAAAAATCCAACAATAAATCAGATCTCTCTGGAAGTTGAAAATCAAACTCAAATTCAGTTTAATCTTGATTAAGCTGATTTAGAAACATCTCAAAAACAAGAACTGTTAAAATTTTTGTATCAACATCGGGATAATTTTGCAAAATATTTGACAGAATTAGGCAAAATTGGGTTACACAAACACCATATTGAAATTCAACATGGATTCAGACCAGTCAGGCTCCCATTCTATAGAACATCTTCATAAGCGTCTCGAGAAATAGACAAGCAAATTCAAGAAATGTTAGATAATGACATCATACAGCCATCAAATTCAAAATGGCATTTACCTGTTGTTTTGGTTAAAAAGAAAAATAACACCTTCAGGTTCGCATGTGACTACAGAGCGTTAAACAAAATAACTGTTCCAATGTCGTTTCCATTACCACATATTGAAAGTGTGTTTGACACGGTAGGAGAAGCCAAAGCTGCATACTTCACTAACTTAGATTTGATGTCAGGTTATTGGCAAATGGAACTTGACGAAGGTAGTAGACAACAAGCTGCATTCATAACTCAAAGCGGAGTATTTGAATGGAAGCGCATGCCATTTGGATTACAAAACTCCCCCATCTCCTTCCAAACCTTAATGTTAAATGTCCTTCGAGGTTTAAACTGGAAATCTGTTCTGGTGTATGTTGATGACATTTTGATCTTTTCAAAAACATTTGAAGAACATCTGAAACATTTAGGTCAAGTTTTTGATAGACTAAAAGAAGCTAATTTGAAATTACAACCAGCTAAATGTTCCATATTATCTCTAAAAATGGAATTCAGGTAGACCCTGATGAAACAAAAGCCGTAAGTGGATTTCCAGTTCCGAAAACTCAAAAACAAGTGCGAAGTTTTCTCGGTATGGCAAATTATTATCGCCGCTTCATTCACAGTTTCGCGAAAATTGCTGCACCTTTAAACGCGCTTTTATCTAAAGACAAGAAAATGGAATGGACAGAGTCATGTCAGGAAGATTTCAACATACTGAAAAACAAACTTCCAAGTGCCCCTATTTTAGCAAACCCCGATCCGGACAGATCCTTCGTCTTGTCTTGACGTGTGATGCATCCGACACATCAATTGGGTATATACTGGGACAGTTAGATAGTGACAAAAAGGAATATGTCATTGCCTATTGAGGAAAATCTCTAATCCCTGACCAGAAAAAGTTCAACACTACAGAAAAAGAATGTCTTGCAGTGTTGTCAGGTATTGAAGCATATCGACCGTATCTTGTGCATTGTAAATTTACAGTTGTCACTGACCACAAGGCTTTGGTTTGGCTTCAGACTGCCAAACATACAGGTAGGTTAGAAAGATGGGCATTAAAGTTACAAGAGTATTGTTTCCAAATTATCCACAGACCAGGTAAGAGAAACTGTGTAGCAGATGCTTTAAGCAAACGACCTTATTTAGATGAAGAGGTAAGTACTCGCATGATCAGTGCTCTGGATAGTCAGCCAATTACTGCTGTAACTGATATAGAAGATAAAGTTCATATGAATGACATACGATACCCTCTACAAGTTCATATTGGTTACACAGATGACCCAAAAGAAATCAACTTAGTAGTTACCAATGACACAGACTCAGAACCTCAAAGAGTGAATCATACCAATTTACCTCAGCTTCAACAACAATGTCCAGATTTTCGACATATCTACAAATATTTGAAATACGACTTACTACCGGAAAATCTGAAATTACGTGATGTCACAGTGGCTGAATCAAAACATTTCTCATTGGTCGATGGTATCCCTTATCATTGGTATCAACGCAGAGTCAAAAAGTTGCCAGATGTAGACCTTGAAGAAAAAATTAAATTCCCAGAACACTACGAAAAGATGCTTTGCATGCGTATCATTACAGCTTGGCCGGTGGAGGACACCTTGGAATAGAAAAGGTTAGAACAGCATTAGTTTTGAAGTACTATTGGCCAAGAATGTATCAATATGTCATCAGCTATGTCAAATCATGTGACAGATGTCAACGAGAGAAATTACAATCAAACCAATCCACTCATGGTTGTACTCCCAGCAGCAAAACGCTTTGACAGATGGCACATTGATATTTTGGGTCCATTGTTTGAAAATAAAGAAGGTTATGAATACACCTTAGTTTGTATTGATTCCTTTACTAGATGGATAGAAGCTTTTCCTGTTCGCACACAATCGGCAAAAGAAACAGCAAGTGTACTATTTAGAGAAATATTTTGTCGATATGGTGCACCTAGGGTACTTTTCGCAGTCAGAGGAAGGAATTTCATGTCCAAGTTGATCAATGCCCTGTGCGAGATGTTTAAATCGCACAGCATCACACCTCAGCATATCATCCCAACACAAATGGTTTGGTTGAGAGACAGAACAGTACAATAGCAGCATCACTTAGAACGTATTGTGGAGGAACATCTCAAGAGAACTGGCCAAAAACATTGGCAGGCGTATTAATTGCATATCGCAAATCTCCATCGATGCATTCTACTGAACACTCGCTGTACTGCCACTAATATTGTTGATCCATGGGATGCCAAATAACACGACAGTCAGTTAACCAATTTATTCTATTTGGTAAAAGACTGCAATACAAAATAATACAATCATAAGCAAAACAATAAACAATCATTTGTAAAACAATAGTACAGTTTCATCCTTAGCCACATTGACAATTTTTTATGTCACGAATAAGTTTCCCTAGTTTTAAAATTTAAGCAGGACTCTTGTGCAAGGCAATTATATGCTGTACTTATAATATCGAACAGACAATCAATATGATTTCTTATGAAATATGCTTACATGTAATATAATCTCATTCAGTGAGATACATTCTAGTATGATGTTTAAGTATAAAACATGAATGTACGACGTAGACACTAATGGCGCACCATACTCCTGCACGTAGCCTTCAGATATCATAAATTTTAACAGTTAGACAAGTAATTGAGATATATGCATAATACAAAGTGTTCTTTGATATAAAAAGAGTGTATTGGCATGTGCACAAGTACTTACACTGTTATTTCCCCCAGATTACCATCCGAAAACAACAAAAAACATGGTGCGCGGCATGGCACACTCAAACTTAAATGACGTCATCTATCCGAAAATTAACTCGTACCAAAACAATTCTTACTAACACGAATAAAATACATAATTGAGGCGGCACACTCCCCGCCTGATATCAAACAGATATCACTAAAATAACAATGCATCAATCACTAAGATAATCATAACAAGAGTTCATTAAGGCATGTTGACAAGTAAAATCAACTCATTTACTGGACGGGTGTAAGTAACAGTTCTACCATCTCTCACCAGGCGTATAATAACTTTGCGGACAACTTCGTCTGAGCTTGGTAGGACTTCCTCGATCACAGCCAACGGCCACTGATTTCTGTGGATTTGTCTCGGAGCAGCACCACGTCTCCTTTCAAATTTGGGCGAGCATCCGTCCACTTCCGTCTGTTCTGCAGGGTAGACAAGTATTTTCCCTTCCATCTGGTCCAAAATCGATCAGAGAGCGCGTGTACACGTTTCCACTCAGACTTGTAGATATCTTTATCTGTAAACTCTCCTAGGTTCCTTGCAACACATGCGTCCGGTGTCTTCTGTGTGAGTAATGTTGCTGGAGTCTGAATAAAGGGCGTTGCAGCATCTGTTGAAACTGACACCAATGGTCTGTTGTTAATAATAGCCGATACTTCAGCCATGAAGGTTGCAAGCACATCATGAGTAAGATTTCCTTCATGTATTTTGGAGAGCATAGAGTCCAGTATTCTTCTCGCAGAGCCGATCATACGTTCCCATGCCCCTCCCATGTGGGAGGAACAAGGGGAGTTAAAGATCCATGTACTTCCTGTCTTCAGGAGGTAGTCCTTCATTTGTCGGTCTTCAACATTTATGGCCTGGATTCCTAGGTCTTCTGTGGCTCCTACAAAACTGGTACCACGATCAGACCTATACAGTTTGACTTCGCCTCTGATTGATATGAATCTGCGCAGTGCATTTATGAATGCTGAGGATGACATTTCCGCTATCAACTCAATGTGGACTGCCCGTGTGGTGAGACATGAGAACAGCGCTGCCCATCTTTTTGACTGGGAACTCCCTCCTCTTGTTCTTTGCGCGACTATGTTCCAGGGGCCGAACACATCCAACCCAACATTTGTAAACGGTGGACCAGGTTCCAATCTGTCCTTTGGTAAGTCAGACAATTTTTGATGTTCGAGAGGTCCCCTCAGTTTGCGGCACTGCACACATCTAAATATGAGAAATGATATGAGTCTCTTTGCTCCGGTTATCCAATAACCAGCCTGTCGAACAGCTCCAGCTGTGAAATGACGCCCTTGGCGGTGGACCTGTTCGTGATAGTAGCTAATGAGAAGTTTGGCGATATGATGATTCCCAGGAATAAGAATTGGGTGTTTCTGTGTTACCTCAATACAGGAGTTCCTAATTCTTCCACCAACACGTAAAATGTTTGTGTCATCCAAATATGGGTCCAATGAGCCAATAGTGGTCCCTGCCATGATTCGTCTTGTTCTAAATGAGAAATCTCCTTGGCATACATGTCTCTCTGCACTGTACGAATAATCATGGTTGTCACTTCCTTATACAAATCGACCGTCTTGACCCGAATGTCATTTCTATACTGATTCATTTTGCCACTTCTGTTTCTGATATGTAGTATCAAGAAAGCAATGGCTCTAATTAAGCTTCTCCAATTAGAAACTCTTTGAAAACGATGAGATCCTAAACCCGTAGGGTCTGTTGATATACTGGTTTTCAAGATGCAAGGATCTTGTGTGGGACGAAGTTCCTTGTCTTTGACTCGGTTCACCAAAGAATAAGAATTATCGGTAAGTAGGTAGGCCTCATGAAGGAATCCTTGTGGTCCAGGATACCATAAGCTGTCCTTCAAGTTGTCTGCTAGGATGGAACGTGTTGCCAAGTCCGCAGGGTTCTTTTGCGTTGGCACGTATTTCCATTGCTCAGGTATTGTAGATTTCCTAATACGTTGAACATGATTTGTCACATACACATAGAATTGTCTTGTCTGGTTATTTATGTAGCCCAAAACTACCTTACTGTCGGAGTAGAACTGTAAATTGTCTAGTGGATGATCTAGATTCCTTTAAATGGACTCTGCTACTTCTACTGCCAAGACTGCTGCGCATAATTCTAGCCTGGGAATAGTCGTTCCGTGCTTTGGAGCCACTTTAGCTTTGCCCATGACGAATCCTGTATGTCTTGATCCGTCCTTCGACACCACTCTTACATATGATACAGCAGCAATGGCTAGTTCCGAGGCATCGGAAAAGGTGTGAAGTTCTACTCTAGCTGCATGTTGTAGGGATGCTGGGACTAATGTTCTTGAGATCATGAGGTTTTCACATGCCTTCAAAGAATCTTTCCACTTTTCCCACTGTTCTCTAAAGTCATTAGAAAGGATTTCATCCCAGTCTGTGGTCTCTGACACTAGATTTCTAAGTATGATTTTTCCTTGAATAGTTACTGGGGCTATGAAACTGAGTGGGTCGTATAAACTGCTCACTGTTGACAATACGCCTCTACGTGTAAAAGGTGTATCCTTCAAGGAAACGCGGAATATGAACGAATCCGTTTCAAGGTCCCAGTAGAGTCCGAGACTTCGCTGCACGGGTAAGCTTTCTGAATTAAGGTTGATTTCCTTTAAGTCCTTTGCCAGATCTTCTGAAGGTAGGTTCTTCATGACTTCTCCATCATTCGAGACGAACTTGTATAGTCTGATCTTGCCTAGAGTCATGAGAGCATCCTTTGTTCTGGTAAGCAAGTCAATTGCTTCTTCTTTGGTGGGCAAGGAGGTCAGGGCATCATCGACGTAAAAATTCCTATGAACAAAGTTCCTTACGTCTTCTCCATATAAAGATGATGCCTCTTCAGCAGTTTTGTGTAGTGCATAGTTTGCAATGGATGGTGATGGTTTGTTCCCAAACACATGAACCCGCATGCGGTATTCGATGAGGTCCTTCTCAAAATTGTTATCTCTGTACAAAAGGAAACTCAAATAGTTTCGATGGTCCTCTCTGACGGTGAAGGAATAGAACATTTTCTGTATGTCTGCCATTATTCCTGTCCTTTCTTTCCTAAAGCGTACCAAAACACCTAACAAGCTGCTGGTAAGTTGAGGGCCGGAGAGTAGTTTGCTGTTCAAGGACACTCCTTCATAAGTTGCTGATGAATCGAATACGCATCTAATCTGAACCGGTTTCTTTGGATGGTAGATGCCAAAGACCGGTAAGTACCAGCACTCCTCATCCTGGGTAAGAGGAGGTGCAACTTCTGCATGGTTATTGTCAAGAAGTTCTTGCATAAATGCAAAGAAATGTTCACGTTTCACTGGAACTCTTTTAAGACTTCTTTCCAAGGATCTAGTGCGTTGAACCACCATACTTTTGTTATTTGGTAAGAATTTCCGTGGAGAACGAAATGGTAATGGTGAACTCCAATGACCATCCTCGTCTGTGTGCAGCTGTTTCTCCATCAGTGCTATGAACTCTCTATCCTCAATAGACAGCCCAACAGTATCATCGTCTTTCGTGCGATCAAAGATATTTGACGCGAAACCATCTTCAGATTCAAAGGTGTTTAACCACTTAGCATCCTGAGTCCTTCAAAGTCTCGGAGACCTTAAGCTTATTTGGACAAGGCGGAAAAACTGTAGCACGTCCATCTGTCGAGAGGTAAGTTTTACAGGAGTTCACTTTATCTGGAGAGTGATTCCTTCCAATGCACATATCCCCAATGAACGCCCATCCTAATGTCAATCTTTGGGCAAAAGGAGAGTTTGGAGGTCCAAGAACTTGTTCCAGGACATGATGTGCATCTATAGCATCTCGTCCGACTAGAAGAAGTATTCCAGCTTCGCAGTCTAGTGGACTTAGCTCCATCATTACTCTGCGTAGATGAGGGTGATGCTTGATGATATCAGGAGTCGGTATCTCATTCCGGTTGTTGGGAATGTCCTGACACTCTATGACTTCGGGTAAACGAATCTCACTCTTTCTATCCAATGATCGGATAACATAACCATTAGCTCTTCTGCCTGACATCAGGGACTTCCCCGAGCAGCTTGATAATGTATACTCTTTTGGGGTTGAGTGTATGTCGAAATAGTCTAGAAGCTCACTTCGGACCAACGTTCTGTTGCTCTGTTCATCAAGTATCATATAAGCCTTGAGGCTTGTCGAGGGATAGTCTTTATGAGTCACATTTATGGGTAGGATTTTAGCACAAGATTTTCCCTCAATGTGTGAACCACAGACGTCTGTACACTTGTTGACGATGTTGACGGTCCTCTTGTTATCATCCTCCCCGCCATGCTGTTGTGTGCTCTGTACAAATCTTTTCAAGGTGTGCAAGGCGGAACAATGAAATTGGTTCCCACACTCCGAACACTTAACATCCACTTTACAGTCACGCTTCAAATGTGCCTTTGAGCCACATCATCGAAAGCAGACACCATTCTCTTTCAGCAGCTGACGGCTCTCCTCTATAGACTTTGCTCGAAATGCATTACATTCGCTTGAGGCATGCTTTGAATTTGTATGCAGAATACAATTCAACTCGCTATCTGTGTCACCTTTGACTTGGTTCCTTGTGACTTCAGTTTTCTTCACATGTACCCTTAACCTGTTCTGAGTACCTGTTGAGCTCAGTTTCTCCTGGTTGTTGTTCACATCATACATGAAGCCTGGTCATTCTTTATTTGACTCATTTCTTGAATAAATGCAAGGAATTCACAAAAAGGTGTAAATGTCACTTTCCTTTCTTTCTTGTACCGAACGGCCGTTGAGGTCCACTTCTCTTGTAAGAAATGTGGTTGTTTTCTGACAATCGGAATGACACCTGAAGAAGTGTCATAATAGGCCAAGAGGTCATGGTACTGGTCATCTTCCTAGATACTCTGGATTTCCGTAAGAATGTCTGTAAGCTTGTAGAGCTTCTTGTAGTCTTAGTTAGACAACATTGGAAAACGATCTAGTTTCCGTTTTAAGGCCTCTTCAATTAACTCTGGACATCCATATCGATCATCCAATCTCTCCCACAGTCGTTCGAGTCCTATCACTGGATTATTCACGTTAGAGATCTTAATACTTCTAGCATAAGTAGAAGATATTGGTCCTAGGCATTTTATCAAGAGTTCTATCTCCTCGGCAGCGTCTACGCTTAGTTCATTCATCACACGTTTAAAGCCCCCCTTCCATGAGAGGTAGGCCTCTGGTTCCTCGGTAAAAGTGCTTAGGCGAGCAAAAAGTAAGTCCTTCTTTAGAAGAAATTTTGCGAATTCAGATGCTCCCGCGTCAGAAGAAATAGCAGTCTGTGGGATGGTTGGAACTATATCTAGATTATAGGTCGCTGGGTTGTTGAAGTGTTTCTCAACATAATCCTTGGTTCTGCTACGTGGACTTGGAGGCCTGTTATCTTCTGGCAGAGGAATGTCAGCGAGCCTATAGTCGCCATCTCCCTCTATTTCCTCCTACGATCTCAATGCCTCAACCTCGGCCTCTGCTACTGCAAGTTCCTTTTCATGAGACAGCTGTGTTAGCTTTATGTCAAGCTCCTTTTTTCGTCTTAACGAATCTAACTTTATGCGAGCTTCCTCTTCTTCCAGTCTTAACTGACGATCAATCAATTCCTTCTCCTGTTCAAGAAATTTGAGTCTTGTACGGGCCGCTTCAACCTTGGCTTGCTTCCTTGCGAGTGCGGAACTTGAATAAGATGTTGCTGATTTTTGCTTTCCTGAGGAGGTCACACTCATATTGTCAATGATATCTTGTTTCAATTTACTGATGTACTCATATGTCTTTTCTACTTCTGCTTTCCTTGGGGAATTTTCTGATGAAAACGCATCATATTCCTGCATGTCTCCGTGCCGTAACAGGAATTCAGAAAACTCAGAGGAAAGAGTTGTATACAAACGATGTTTCTCGAAGAGTTCTTGTTCACTTGATTCAATACTGGTTACACTTTTCAGTTTTCCTGAATTGACATGTTGTATCAAGTCTTTTATCTCATCCCATAGTCTTTGGATTTTTTTGAACTTGCTTCCTTTGATTTCCTGGAAATATTCATTTCCTTTTTCGGTGGGTGTCCTTTCTCTTTCTGGTAAGACCAAATCCTTTTTCTCTGGATCCGAAGACATCTTGTCCTAGTGTCTGACAAAGTCCAGTATCTGTAGGGATAGTTCTTTTACCGTACTGCCACTAATATTGTTGATCCATGGGATGCCAAATAAGACGACAGTCAGTTAACCAATTTATTCTATATGGTAAAAGACCGCAATACAAAATAATACAATCATAAGCGAAACAATAAACAATCATTTGTAAAACAAAAGTACAGTTTCATCCTTAGCCACATTGACAATTTTTTATGTCACGAATAAGTTTCCCTAGTTTTAAAATTTAAGCAGGACTCTTGTGCAAGGCAATTATATGCTGTACTTATAATATCGAACAGACAATCAATATGATTTCTTATGAAATATGCTTACATGTAATATAATCTCATTCAGTGAGATACATTCTAGTATGATGTTTAAGTATAAAACATGAATGTACGACGTAGACACTAATGGCGTACCATACTCCTGCACGAAGCCTTCAGATATCATAAATTTTAACAGGTAGACAAGTAATTGAGATATATGCATTATATAAAGTGTTCTTTGATATAAAAAGAGTGTATTGGCATGTGCACAAGTACTTACACTGTTATTTCCCCAGATTACCATCCGAAAACAACAAAAAACGTGGTGCGCGGCATGGCACACTCAAACTTGAATGACGTCATCTATCCGAAAATTAACTTGTACCAAAACAATTCTTACTAACACGAATAAAATACATAATTGAGGCGGCACACTCGCCCTATCATTTAGTGTTTGGTGAAGAAATGCGCCTTCCATTTAATTTCTCATTACAGCCAAAAGACTTTTTACCAAGGGAAGCACAGGAGAACATTCAAGAGGTGTTACAACAGCTGAAGGTGACAAACGAGATAGTACAGGCAAATATCAAGATACATCAGGAACGAAACAAAGAAAGACATGACCTTAACATCAAACTTCCTGAATTTCAACAAGGAGACTAGGTACTCATTAAAATAAACAAAGTTCCTACAGGCCTATCTAGCAAGGTACATGACAAAGCAGATGGTCCCTATGAAATCATTGAACTTGGTCCCAACTTTACTTATGAGTTGAAACGATGCTCAGACAACAAAGTTCATCAATCGCTTATGAATGCAACCAACCTCAAGATCTACCATGATCCAAGTGAGCATAGGGAACACTTAGATGACTACGACAGACAGCCACCAAAACAACAACCCTTACCACCTGGCCAGTTAGATGACAATATCAATCCATTTCAAGAAGATCAGACGAACAATAACAGTCAGATACCAGATCCACCTCAAACAGCAAATGGAACAGGTGAAGCTACTCCACCTACAGATGATGAAACATCACAAAATTAAGATCAGCCCATGCCAGCACTCCCACAAGATCCTAATAAACAGTGGAAATTAAGGAATTTCTTGGCTGGCAGATTTAGAAATGGACGAAGAGAAATTAGAGTGGAATGGGATGATGGCACAAATACATGGAAACCCGATCATTGTTTTGATTGCGAAGTGCTCGACGAAATTAACCATAAATTCACAAAAATTGCAACGAGACGAAAAACTTGTTTAAACGTAAACATTGAATAAATTAAATCAATGTAATTTAAATAAAAGATTTTCCCAAAACCCTGATAAAAAAACCCAACTTTTGTTAACAAGCAAAAGAAATAAAAAAAACAAACAAAAAAAACAAACAAAAAATGTCTTTATCTCTTACAATAATACAGCAGATGTGTTTGGTCTAGGGCAGAAATCTTTTAAGGTAAAACACTAAAGGGGTTACATAGAGTCTGATGTCTTTAATAAGTATGTATACTCATGCAGGTATACTGTGCACAACTAATTTTCATTCTCAGTTTGTATTTTTTATAAAAAACTTTAGCCCCCTAAAGATACTGAATCAAAAATTGTTGATGTAGGGAACTTTAATAAGTCACATTGTGTAAATACGTTCGTATGTTACAGTTAATTAGTGCTACTTGGTATGGGTGACGACTCAGACTAATATCGACATATTTCTTTTTCCAACACCAACCTCATTTTTTTTCTATTTCGATGTTTTGTAGGACCATTATTGAAGACCCTGCATAACTTTATGTTCCTCTTGGTGGCCACACTAGTCCTTCAACCTGCATCTCTAAGTCCAATTGAGACAACAAATGGTCTTGTACAACAAATTAATTATGGTGTCGTCTTTAAAGAAGAACCGAATATCATCCTGGCACAAGAATACTGCATGAACACTTTTACCATTCCACTTCCGAAGAGATTTGCCATACCAAAATTTGAAAAATGCACAGGAGTTAAACAAGGATGTTCAACACTAAATAATTTAGCTCATTTTGTACATAACTTACATGTACAAGCCTTAACTCATTTTAATGACATCATGAAATCTATTCAAGTGTTGCTCCCGAAGGTAGACCTTAACCCAGTTCAACGTAGGAGACAGACAAGGTCATTATTACCATTTGAAGGATCTTTTCATCACAACCATCTAGTATGTTCAAAGTTATTTCTCTGCCTGTACCTATTTTCAACACTTCCGGACAAGCTACACAATTGTTGTCTATACCTGATTATTTGGCATCTCCCCACATCATGATAGTTATGTTCAATTAAAGGCTAATGATGTGATAAATTGCATTCATTGTGAAACAGTGGTGTGCGACACTAACTTTGCATTAACCCCCTTTACAACTAACTCTTTTGTGTTAGCACTATATTTTAACAATGTCAAAGCAGTTCACAAATTATGCAATGTTCGCTATCCTCAGAATTACAATCCTCAAACTAACATCATTGAAATAACTTCCACTTCAGTTTTAGTATACCATAGTCCTCAACTTACGTTAGATTGTCCATCTGAACAGAAAATCTTGCCGGGTTGTCACTTTTACATTATAGATATTCCTTGTAGATGCTCTTTATCAACAAACACTCTTTATTTTGCTCCAAGATTTTTTAACTGTTACAACATAACAAAACAGCATTCAACAGCTCATCCTATTAATTTGGCTTTATTACAGGAATTCTTTAAAGACACTCATATGTATGCAAATTCAACTTTTCCAAAACCTGTTTCATTCTTAATTCCCCAGTTTCAGGTGTACAATCATACCTTCAATCAATTTCTAGCTAATGATAAGAAAAGTCATCTAAATTTAAAGAAAATGGTAGAAGCAACTGTGAAAGAAAAGAAAATATTTCAGCATTTAGCAGAACCTTTTTTAGATGGACAGATTGAATTAACCCCCTCCTGGCCCAGTACTAATGACATATTAACAATTGTTTCAATTAGTACTGCTGTTATCGCACTTGCATGTTGTATTCTGCTATTCTTCAAAGTTCGTAAAATGCACATTGCACTTATGTTAATGCAGAACATTCAAATGGCCAAGTCTCAGGAAGTTCCATCATTCATTTATAAGACATTAACCACTGCAGCACCGTCAGATTCCCAAGCTTGGTTACTTCAGGAATTTAGTTAAGTAGTTAAATTATTTACTGTCTTTTTCCAATTTTATCTTTGAGTTTTCTTTTACTTATTAAAATGTCAAATGTTAAAACAAATGACATAAAGTCTGCTGGACATGGTGTTGTTTATTTGGTAAATAGTTTTTTTTACAAAGTGTAAAAAGGTGTAAATCGAGTAATCCCTGGATTACAGGTATGTTTATCTTTATTTTTTTTTAATTGCTAGTTGATAAAAGTTCCAATTGCAAAAGATATTATAATAATTCACTGTATGTTTGCATAAAAAGTTTTTACTTTTTATAATCAAGTTTCTAAATTTGAGCTTTGTTATGCATGAAATAAGTCATTATTTACATTAGCTAAGGGTCTTTATTTAATTGGAAAACCGTTGCATTTCTTTATAGTTTTCGTTAAGGCATGTTTAGTAAAAAGTAGTTGTGAATTTAGTAGTTGTAGATTAAAGTTCGATTTAATATATTTGTTTATTACATTTGATGCGTGGCAAATCATAATTTAAATTTAGCGCCGTTTGTTTATCTAAACGACTCTTTAGTAAAGGAGGTAAATAACAGTTATTATTTTGGGAAACAAGTACGGGAAATATGTTTCGAGTAAATTGTAAGTGTTCATTATATTTAGAAAAATGAACTAGGTCATATTCTTATGCAGACGCTATGTAGACCTTTATCTTTTAATATATTAGTAATCTCTTAGGTTTTATTAAATTTTTTTGCTATGATGTACCAAGTTCGAATTCTCTCTATTGTGTATCGTTGATTATTTTATTTCGGTATAGAAAGATTTGAAATGGTTGTCTTTTGCGTAATTATTATAATTTTGTAAACAGTTAATTGAGACGTTATTTTATTATGATTGTTTATATCTCTTTTACGGTCACCCGATTTTAGACTTATTATACGTAACTATAAGAAACTTTTGTAACTGGTGACTGTTGGTTTATAGCACTTCCATGCGACGCTTCTTCGAATAAACTTGTATAAATTAATTTTAAGTATATTAATTATTTTCTTCTACTTTTGATTACAGCCACGACAGATAGGTCACTGATCTACGTCAGTAGAGCTGAAAGAGCAGACATAGTCACACCAAGCGAGTGTTATTCAAGAACTATTTTCCCTATTATAAGTGTAGCACACGTTGATCAAATAGAAGCGAAAAAACAGACGTGTTCATATACATACATGTACATAGCAGAGTTATTTACTTAATAAGGACATACTGCAAACTTTATAAATACAGTTGCATTTACTTACTAGGGACAAATTATTGAAAGTTGATGAGAAGAAAATGAATTGATTAAAAGGAAAGAAGCTTAACTGGTGTACTTTTTTATATTTAAAAGTTTCGTTGCCGTATCGATGTGTTTGTCTTATAATACGTATTTTATAGTTTAATGTCTTGTTCAAACAGATCAGTTCATGCCTTGGCCCATGCGGATGTAAGAAATAGAAGGTCATATTAGACATTATTAATTCAACAATAAACTTTCCTTGTTTAACATGTTATGGAAGGAAGTTTGAAAAGGGCAAAAGTCACTTCAATATAAATATTTCAATATTTTAATATAAAAATAAATGAGCGCTCTCATACAACACCGGAAGAAGTGGAGAAATATTTATCTGTATATCTGTTTGGTTTTCTTTACCAGGAAGACCTATAGAAAAAAAATTCAGTTTCACTGAGAATAACAATGTTTTTAAGCAAAAATAAATTAGTGATTTTCTTTATTCCAACCAGTTAGTATTATAATGCAAACAATTGCGTGGACATTTTACCAAGCAAGATAGTAATAATGTTGCAGAGTATGAATTGTATGATAACAATATGTAAAACTCACTAATATAGCACCAAAAGCAACCAAAGAACTCACTTATATAGCACAACAAGCAATTAAAAAAGTAAACAGTCAGCTTCCATCAACCTTGACGTTAAGGTCAAAATAAACATTGGGGTGGAATTGCTATAAATATTTTTTTTTACCAATTAACCATATCCAATTAAATGTTCATAAATGAAAAAAAAGTTATTGAGAAATTATATTCACTGGATCACCTTAAGCTTGTTTATCCTTGAATTTACTAATGAAAGCAATATAATAATCTCAGCATGTACTCAATAGATTTTAACTATTAGCATGAGCAACATCGTTTCCACCGGCCAGTGTTTGGTATGCCGAACTGTCGTCACTAAATTGAAGACCTGAGTACATTTCAGTTTGATCTTCTTTTGATGCATTTGTACATGTAGCTTCATTCGTGTTAAATGGCGTTGTGTCATTTTCACCAGATCTTTGTTTAAAGCTAGAAGAAATAAAAAAAAATATTTTAATTATTAATCTTTATTAAATCGTGAAACAAAATATAAATTCCAAAACTTTTTTATCTTTCTGTCATTTAATCAAGGTACAACGTACGACAATGGGTCATACCGGTACTTTAAAGCTCATAACATGAACACCGCTATTTTTTAAACAGTTTATGCAAGTTTTACGTGCAAGTAATTTTTAATCACACGAAATTACCTTCTGAATAACAGAATAGACAACATCCCGTTAGCTATGAAAGAAACGCCTGCAATGATGCTTAATGCCATTATTGCACCCTCGTTTATATCACATTTTTTTGCTTGTCTGAAAAATGGTACTGTTGTCTTCGCTATTTCAGTCGGATTTGCTATTTCATCAGCCGTTGATCTTATCTTAATCAGTGTTGCTTCCGCCATTGTTGTTGGATTCCCAGTCGTTGACATAAGCCTTGTATTCTGTGATGTCATTGTTTGACGTTCTTTTAGTGATGAAATGATTCTTGATATAGTAGTCCACATGTCTGGATACATTTCACTGACTGGTGTTGTTAGACGCTCTGCCATCGTTGAGTGATATGCACATATTAACCGAATCTCTGATTTAAAGAAAGATACATTTATTTAATAGATATGATATAGCGGAGAGAGGCAATATCAAATTTGTTATCATTGTCCTGTCTCTAATTAATCGTTTTGGAACGAACATTTCCCATATTTTTATATTATGTTTGGTTTGCAAGATTTATGTAATTATTTGTTACCGGTCAACCATTCCGTCCTTTTTGATTTATCATGTTTCTTTCTGTTGAGCATACATTTGATTTGATTAATACTTTTTTAAGAATATGTGATTGTTTGAATTTTTCTAATTTTCAAAAACGTATATTGGTTATATACCAACACTGTGACAGGTACAAACTGTTATACTAAATTTAATGCATTCATTAAGAAATAAACAGCAGGATTCAAAGTTTACCGGGGTATGAACTTGATCAAATCACGTGATCAAATAGTGTTTAACCAAAATGCTTCTCAAAAAACTTGCCTTTTTTCTGACACTTGTTAAGAGAAGCAAATCAAACTTGCAAGTGCACATACATGTAATACAGTTTAGGTTATTAAGATCACGTTTGTGATTTACATCATACTTGTTCCATATATGAAAGCAATAATATTTATTTGACTTTGAATCATATGTAAAGTCTAAAAAGGTGCAAAACTTTATAGTGTGTTAAAATACCTTCCTCTGAACAGTCCCTATTAAATCTCAAACATGTTCCATGAATATGAAATATTTCAATAGACAAAATCGAAAATGTGACATAAATCTCCATTTCAAATTTGACCAAAAAATCGAATGACACTGGTCTTAGAAAACAACGGAAAATCTTTAAATCAGCGTTAACTCTAGAAAAATTTCAACGTGATGTTATGGTGTTAAGACTGACCATGTCCAATCAGATCGTAGAAGGCGGAGTTGAGACATTACTGCTAGTGTCTTGAATGAGAGAGAGAAAAAGAGAGAGAAAGTTAATCGAGTAAATAAGAAGGTGATACTGATGACCAGATTATTATCCGTATTTAACTTGCAAGGTATTATATATCCTATTTTGATGTGGGTTTGTAGTGTATTGACATTGTATTGACATTGTATTGACAGGTGACATCGGTGTCTTTTAACATAGACTTTATGTCACAAGATCAAAGATTGTACAAACTGCTTTTGAGATACAATTCTTTATATTCTTAACAAATTATGCGGAATCCTGTGGATTTGGTTTTTTTTTAAATCGTAATTCTATTGGTAGAAATGTTAAAATAGTGTGTAACTGTGTTTTGTATGAGAAAAACTTACTCAGTAAGCAACATCAGGACATATATGTCTAATCATATTTTATTTTTTCCACTAAGGTACCACCTGCATTGCCTTTTTCTTAACAATTCATATATTTTTTCATTGATTTATGCTAAATTTTATTCTCTCAAATTATTAATAACCATTCGTGTCCATTTGAAATCGTTCAGTGTCTGTATGTATTGTTAGGTTTTGGCATTACGACATCCCTATATGTTCACATTGTTGAAAAGGGCCAGCTGAATCTCAACAATCTTACTTTAAAACACATTATAACAAATATAGACATCCGTTTGATTTCAGGTTTATAGAAAAATATTAATTTGTTCATCTACATCACCAATAATATATTTTATAAACATGGTTTTTCTTTTCTATCTCATTTAAGTCAACCATTTAACTATTTTCTGTTAGATTGGACAATCAAATCATTAAGTTGAAACTTTACTGATAATTTCCGTGTACAAAAAATTTATTCAAATGCATTTGTACATTTCATAATACAGTAACACATTTAATTTTAATTGGTTATATTTCTTTTTCCTTCTTTAATTCTTATTAGACAGAAATCTGATCTTTTATATATAATACTTCCTTCTTTCCCTTTTTTACTCGTTATACAAGAGTGGTATTAAAAGTAATTTACATGTTACACTTTTTTAGTTACAATTTGATGATCATTTAGCCCGTGAATCGTTAAAAATCGTTAATGCCATTTCTATCTTTTGTATAACGTGTGATAAAAATATCAAAATAAAAGAAATATAGGGCCATATTTGTCTCAAACTTTACATAAACACAGCTTTTAAGTAAAGGGTGTGCAATGACCTTGAATTTAGTTTCAATGTCGAATGTGAAGTGAATTGCAGAATGAAATGAAACATTAAGTCGGTGGAATATCTCCTCTCCCTTCGGTCTAATCTGGTCATACTTCGGCTATTGATGCCCTTAATCAAAGTGTATGCATTAACCTTGAATGATGTTTATAGATTTAGTGTCACGATCATTACAAATCACACAAACAGTCCTTTTTTAAGAGCATATAAATTCTAAACTTACTCATATTTGGCTCATACTTCACATTAAGAGAGCCATTGGGTTAATGGTGTGCAGTTACTTTAACTAAGACAATGTTAATATCATTGCAAATCTTTTTATAATCAGTTTTAAACAGTACTTAGTTTCCTAGGTTGAAATAATGCATGTGTGTAAGGGTTTTTTAGATTAATACATGGTATTAAAGTTCATCAGAGGATGAGGGTTTTGACCATTAATATAATTACTAGTATCAAAACTGTACGTACAGGTAGTAGGAAAATAAATATCAAATGCCAGCAAGAAAATTTCTAATTTATAGGTTAAGATCATGGTTTTATGGTTTTAAAATTTAAAATTTACTCTTTAGAAAGGCTTTGAAGGAAAAAAAAGGGCATTTCTGGAATAGTTGTTCTTGAGAAATAGTTTTTTATTAATAAAACATATGCATTTTCGCACTGTTCGTTTTTAACTCCCTGTTGACATCACGCTACGCCATCAAAAAGAAAATACTCATAAAGATAATATGTTCTATATTTGGTTAAATTTGGCGAGTGGCTCGAGAAAAGAAGTCAACAATTAGAAAAAAGGATTGACGAACAAACGGACGGACGGACGTACTTACAGAGAGACGGACAAACAGACAAATAGATTTACGAATGGATGCTGAACAAAAGGTGATCAGATAAAAACTCCTTTTATTGAGACTTTGAGGTAAGCTATAATGAATTTGTTTGGTTTATTCAGCATCGGATTTCATGTTACATATTGATAAAAAATGATATTCATACTATTTAAATTGGTTGGCTATTACAAAACCACTGTGTAGTGCGTTTTAGAATTTGAATACGTGTAGTTAAATACATTTTCAAGTAATCGGTTTCTTTCGAAAAACTATCTCTCTGTACCATTAAATCAACACAAAATACACCGTTTCTATTCTTACGTGTAACCTAATATTTCTAAAATAAAATCATACAGTCTATAAATAAATATTAATGTGTGCTATTTTTATAATCGCTATCTTCTCTTACAGAGAAAATTTCATGTGATTTTTTTTAAACATATCTTTGGTAGGTATGTTTTACGAATATTAAGGAAAAACTCCGTATATGCGTTTGTTTTTTGTACACTGTATTAGTTACCTTGAATATTCCCAACTCGCACATGTAAGTAATCAACCGAAAAAAATGTAGTATATATGGAAGCAGTGATTTTGTTATAAACAAAAACGCATTCTGCTTTTATCCTACCTTGTTCTATCTAATCCAGGCCAAATTATATAATGCCGAATTGGTATTTCTCTACAGACCACAAAAACTTCGGTTTGCATACCGTAGAGCTACATTTTCCTGAAAGCATTTAACTTATATTTTACGGCGAACACAATAACTGCATTACTTATGGATTAAATACTAGGTTTTGCAAATACTTTTTAAAGATTACTAGACTTTGACCCGTGCGTGCACGGGTTGACATTGCATATGATATTGGACATTTAAGAAATATAGATACATCGATACACCATATTATTGACATTTACATAACCAAGCTTTAAGCCTACAAAGCCATTAATTTACTACACTCTGCTTAGTTAGAATATTCTAACAGTTACTGTGTCTCGGGACAGGTCTTCACCATATTTAAAATACTTCACATATACCCGTTCCCGTAATGTAGCTGAAAATTTAAGGACCGTTCCGACCGATTTTGGAAAAAAATTAATGAAGCTGCATTCAAAATAACAGTCAAATTATTCATAACAAACCATATTGAGGCTGTAAATAGCTTTCATTTAAAAAGTTATTTCACATTAATGAAGAATTCAACACTTTTTCACCACGGTTTTTTTACTCGCTTCGAATTTACACACCATGTTGACATTTGGAACTCTCGGAATTTTTCATATTAAATGCACTGAAGTAGAGATATCTCCCATATTTCCTTTGATGAACAGAATATATGACAAATTTTCAATGAAGACTTATAGGTATAAACATACACATATTTGTAATATCGTTTCTGAGTTTATCTATGCAAATGTGATATTGTGGTAACATCAATTAAAGAGCCTCCCGTGATTAAGCATGAATGTAATGCACAAGATTGTAAAATCCAAAAAATCGATATGATTTCCAAATTTTTAAAGGAACTTTTCTTGATTATTGATTAGCGAAGCTTGATTGAGAAAAAATTAAAACAAACTGGTAATCTACAAGTACCAATAATGTTTAAAATATATAAAACAAAAGACAGTACTCTTCCGATTTCTCGGTATTAAAGCCCAAATATTCGAGTCTATTATTTTAATATAGTAGCACATTTGTACACATTTATAATGAAATACATTTGGTGTCTCTTGCAGTCTAATGGCAGATACATGTATACTGTTTATAATGCAAATAAACTGCTTACATGCATATGGCACTTTAATGTGCCGATCTTGATTAATGACAAATTTAACGCTTCTTTCTTTTATGTATAGCGTCAATTTGCGCTCTAAACCTAGTAGTCCATGGTTTTATTTCATTCAAAGATTCGAATTGTCACAAATTGCATATACATAAAGTTTGTCTTTCTCTTAAAAAAAACCCTTTTAAATACTATATTTGAAGGCCTTCTCAGCAGCTGTATGAACACGATTGGATTTTTTTGGAATAATGAAAAAAAATACTTAGTAACAATAAAATCGTTTTTGATATTGTGCAAAAACTACAGTATTTGTGCAAAAAATGCAAAGAAATGCAGAAATACAACAAAATATAAATTTTAAAATGATACCCTTATCTGAAAGTGCGTTATACAAGCAATTAATGTGAAAAGCAATCTTAATATCAAATATTTGTATTGCTGTAGATGACATCTTTTCCACGGTTCAGTGCCTGGTACGCACAGCGATCCTCCTTGAAGTCCAGTCCTGTGTACATTTCTGTTTGATCAGTATTGGAGACGTTTTCATTCCCATAAATTGGCGTTGTGTCATAACCAACTGATACTCGTCTACAGCTACAATAAGAAAAACTGCATTTCTTGTTTACAAAACTCAACTTTTTTCGGAGGATGGGTCATTCTTTAAATGGATTCTGTTTTTTAGAGTGTAGAAAAAACTAGTCAATGTTTCAATCATCTTAAATGATGGGAAATCGGCTAAATCGATACAAATCAAACACATTCTTTCGTGTATTGAAATGAATGTTTTGCTAGCAAAAATTTGTTTTTTTTGTTTATATGACGTTAACTCTTTCGTATTTGAATAACAAAAAAAAACCCATGTAGAAACAGTTGATTTTTATAATACAACTCACCTTCTGAACAACAGGATAGACAATATCACGTTTGCTATCAAAGAGACACCGGCAATGGTGCCTAGCGCAGCGATTGTTCCTTCATTTTTATCTGATTTTGTTATTTGTGTGACAAATGGTATATTTGTCGAGCCCTTTTCAGTCGAGTTTATTTGCTGACTCAACGTAGTTATTTTTCGATTCGATGTTGTCGTTTTTACAATTGTTGATAATAATGTCTTAGTGGGTGTAGTTATTTTTCCAGTTGAAGTTGTCATTCTTTTAGTCGTTGGTGTTTTTGTGCCAGTTGTTAGATATTCAGTCGTCAATGGTAACATTGTAGTTGATAGGGTTGTTTTTCTTGTAGATGTTGCTGGTTTCGTTGATGTTAATTCTTCAGTTGTAAAAGGGAGTTTTGTAGTCGACATCGTTGTTGTCGTATCAGAAACATATGTTGTTGGCTCTTCATCCGTTGATGTTGAGTGCTCAGTCGATAATGGGGGCTTTGTAGTTATTTTTTCAGTAGATGTTATTTCATTCGTAGATATTAATTGCTCAGTCGGTTCATCATGATCAGTAGATATTATTTCATCTGTTGACGATGATTGTTCAGTCGATTTTTGTAATTTTGTAGTCGATGAATCTATTTCCTCAGTAAATGTTGTCATTTCATCCGTTGTTAATTTTTCAATCGTTATTGGTAAGACCGTAGTTGATTTGATTGTTCTCTCAGCAGATGTAATTGGAGTTTCACTTGTTATTATTGTCGTAGATATTTCGTCAGTGGACGACGTTGTTGTTTCAGCTAATGTAGTTATTCTCTCAGTTGATGTTGATGATGTTGATAAAGATGATGGCGAAACTGTACTTTGTGACATTGGTGTTGCCAGCAGTGTTGTCATGAATTCTTAAGTTGTCTCTGGTGGCATTGTTGTTGACAGCAGTGCTGTCTCTACAGTTCCAAATTCTACAGTTGTCTCTGGAGCAGTGTTTGTCGTTTCCGTTGTCCATAATAAATAAACCTCTTTCGTTGTTGTCGAAGTAACCATTTCTGAATAATATGTAGAACTGTTTAGATTTCTGATTAAAAATAACATAGACAGGACAAAAAAAGAAGAAGAAAAAGGAGATAAAAATGATGATGATGATGATGATGATGAAGATGATGATGATGATGATGATGAAAATCGAATATTCCACGATTTTTAAAGTGTACGTACACTGTATAGACAGACGATCAGAAATTAAATTGATTACGATTAAACACAATGAATACATGTATATAAGAGCTTTTGTTTTATTGTGTTACTTTATTTTTTATATCATATTCGATATAACATTTAGGAAAAAGAAATTATTAGATATACACTTTCATATTAATTAGTGAAATAGTTTATTATAAACTGATAACATATGTTGCGTTAAAAAAGTAGTATTATTATAAATTTTACCTTCCTGATATATGTATGTGTATTTAATTTATTTGCACGTTTGGATAATTTATACCGGCATTTTACTTTTTCTGTGGAAAAGACGCACAAAGTGGATTTACACTTATTGCACTCTTTAGCTCAAGTGACATTGAGCTTAATTACCGTGTGAATAACCAAAAACGACTTCTATCATTTAGATAATATGTTTTATCGTTCTCCCGTGAGAGAGTAGATTATGAGATTCAACCAGCAAAATACATCTGATCGAACAAATAACTCTACACATAACAGTATATCACTGTTCAATATCTATATGAATAATTGTCAAGAAATACACCAGAGGAACTTACTCACGATTACAATTTAGACATTGAACCTTTTTATATTTAAATCTGCTCACATGATTGTCATCATGTAAAAAAAAAAATCGCAACAAAATCATTCAAATTTTAAAGTGAAAACTTGTAATATAGATTGCATGTTGACTCATACTCTAAAAACTTATTATCCGTGTATAGAACTGAAAAGAACAGATGTGTATATTTTGCTACCACACCCTTTTCAATATAAAATGCAAATCTGATTTAGGTAAATCACTCATACCATAAATGTGGAATACTCCAAGATACAAAGTTGCGAATGTGACACCCATTCCCATATCTTATTGTAAACGAATTGCTACTGGACTATAATATTGACAATCTGATAATTTAATCAAGGGCAGAACCACTAGTTGGCTTTTAAACACTTACACAACAAAATCCCAGTGCTTCCTTCTTTTCTTTTACGAGACCTAAAACGATTTTTTACGTCTTCCGTGGTAAGATCAATTAGAAAAAGCAAACAGGTGAATATGAAAATTCATTCTGATTTTAATTTTAGTTGCGCAACGAAGTCATTAATAAAATAAATAAACATCTAATTTCCGCAAGTTAAATAACAGAAAACAAAAGCAGATATGAGCATTCGTTAACAAAAAGGAGTATAGGAAGAAGATAGCACATGTGTTTTTAAAATCAGTCCCATGTCCGATGATTTGAATTGTGCATTTAATTTAAATTTCCTCAATTATAAAAAGGTATGTTTACTTGAATTGAACCAATTGCAAGGTATTGCAGACGCAATTTATGATAATTAAGATACATTTATTTCTTTCTTTTCATCTTTTCATTCAAACCCCATATACAAAAGTGTCATGATGGCATTTATTCAGAAAACACCAGGTTTACTCATGTCATTAGATGTTATTCATAATTATAAAACATAATACAAAATACCTTATTAGTTTCCATGTTTATGAAATATCTAATTAAGATTTGTATCATACATGTACTCATTGTTAAGTATTTTCAATTTCCATACGTTCTACTAATATCATTCCAATACCCTATTTGTGCAAGTTAATTTTTAAAAGGACTAAGAATAATTAGTGGGAAGCTGGTGTTTATTAAGGCAGGACGTTCAGCCATTTGGGGATAACGTTATAAACTTCTTAAACTTACGTATTTATGCTCAAAATTAATCAAATCTATTATCAAAATATTACCTGTTGTTTTATTTGCAAAATACGTATACATTTTTTATCACTTAGAACAGCTTTAAAACTGCCCAGCTGCAGACTAATTTTGAAGAGTTATAAAAAAAGCAAAAAAAGGTTTTATTGGTGTCCTTCCTAATACTATTTACAATGTATTCATGAAAAGTACGTTAGTGTCTAAATAGCCGTATATGGATTCGAAGTCAACTAAGTAAATAATTTATATGTATATGCAACTTCTGATCTATTTATTGGTATAACTCAAATTGCATAAATAATATCTTAAGTTTTTAAAATCAGTTTAAAAACTAGAGACGAGTTCGTTGCAAGCAACGATTAGGTCTTCCGTCGTAGCTGCGTCATACTTGTGACGTAACACAAAAAATTGATAGCCGACCATGATACAATATTAGATGTATAAACACTGAGTAAAAGAAACAAAGTATTATACTACAATGTACATGTTTATAAGCAAATACAAATCTTAACACGTTGTCTATAGTTTGATTCGCCGCATGTTATTTTTATCGAACGCAAGCGCCAATGAGTATACATGTGGAGATCCTGGAAATTTTACAGGGGGTTTTGAAAAATTATTTATTTTTCGAGGAGGGGGAACATGCGCGGATCAGAAATTTTTTCCGGGGTGGGTGTTGAAAATTTTGACGATTATTTGAGCAGTTTGCCAAGGGATGTCCGAGGCATATTTTTGGTAAGTTTATAATGTACACGTATTTGAAAGAAATTTTGCGGGGGGGGGGGGGGGGGGGGGGTCTGGAACCCTTCCCTTCTAGATCCGTGCATGGAGAATCTTATCGATTATGTCAATTTGTTTTGTCTCAATGATTCATTTTTTTTTTAATCATTAAAATTTTACCTTAAAAAAAAGAAAGAAATCGGGCACAATTTTCAATGTTGGCATTTTACAATTTTATGGTCTAATAAAATTTTAATTACAAAACAACTCTTTATCCGAAATATTGCATAAAAAAGATTTAAATCGCATTTTTTTAAATTACAAAAGGTTATACAAAATGAACTTGGATTAACCGCTAAGAAACAGGCATAAAGAGAGACTGAGAAATAATTTCTTCTCCTTTTTTTTTTTTTAAATATATTTTTTCTTTATATGCATTAATGAAAACGTAGATCAGCAAGGGGTTCTTTGTCGTGCAAGCACATACTTAACAGATTGTTACACTGGTCTACAACTATGACAAATATCAAAAAGGTAATATTGTGGGTGAAGGATCAATGTGTAGTTTATTTTTGATACCTGTAATTATATTTATCTGGATCGGTTTTGTTGTTTGGTTTGTTTTGTTTATTAAAGAGAGGAATAAAGAAAATGAGTGATTTCCAGGCACTTTAATGTGAATTTTTGTGTTAGGAGAGGTTTGACGATGTATAAACTGGCAAATTCACCGGAGATGTTAGTTTCCGCACAACTAAAGGACATTTATATTTTGCAAATTGGAAGTAACGATTTGTGTGATAATTACCGTTCAGTTTATGACATTGCTAATGCAATCATTTCTTTGGTTCATATTTGGTCTTGGCAAATATGGCTTAACTGGTGATAATTGGACAAGTTCTCAGGTTGCCGGAAAACGTTACAATGAAAGGGTTTTAGACCTAAATGACTTGCTAAAAACTCATTGCGAATCCTCAGACTTGAACATTCATTATTGAAATCACTGAGGACTTTGAGACATACAAATGTCCTATTTAGCGTCAGATGGTGTCCATTTACAACATCCAAACATTGATGCACGCCCCATGCTCAAATATCTTCGTTACTGAGCATCTGAAGTGCCATCCTATTTCATACACCCCGTATACCCAGATTAGTAATGATTGAATACTTTTTAATCAATGTTAAAGTAGTTAAATTTTTCAATTTTATTACATTTTACCTCTTGGTATGTGAAACATTAGTCATGAATTAATATA
Organism: Magallana angulata; assembly: GCF_025612915.1. Classification (NCBI taxonomy): domain Eukaryota; kingdom Metazoa; phylum Mollusca; class Bivalvia; order Ostreida; family Ostreidae; genus Magallana; species Magallana angulata. The sequence continues at coordinate 33,681,095 of NC_069115.1, forward strand.
ATTCATTAATTTTTAATGGCTGCTCTCAACAATTTCATAAAATTTTTATTATAATTATTGACGGATCACTTCACCTTAACAATTGATTATTGCACTGATTTCTATTGGTACACATATATCATACTGAGCCATGTCAATGCTGGCCTTTTGCAATTTTATTTAAATTTTATACAAAATTAGTTTCATTACATGTATTGTAAATATTCGAAAACAACGTTTGAAACTTTTTAACAGTTAAAATTGTTTGTTAGCTCGTGTATAAAATATCTTGTGCAAGTTAACAACTTTGATATTGATAATCGGATATCAAAAGTTTAACAAATGACGTGGTTAAACATATAATTAAAAAGAATCTCTTTTTATTTGCAATGACGTATGATCATGAATAAAACAATTTCCGTAAACTTTAGAATTATTCAAAATCATATATGCACTTCATTATACTCAAACACAGTAAAATTTAACTGGTTAAATTCTGTGCTTCCTCCTCCCATTTTTATCAGACAGTAAAATTATATTTTTATATATGAATCCTAATACTTCCTCCTTTCATTTCTATCAGAGGAATAAAGAACTTCAAAATTTATTGAGTTATAGGACGTTTTCCACCAAGCAAATAAACCATTAAAAAGAAGGCCATATCATTCTTTTTCACCTTTGAACATAAATAATAAAAACATTGATATTTAAAAATATAATTGTTAAAAAAAACATATTATATGATATGAGTTATTTACGGAAATGTTAAACTTCTTTTTGTTGTAACCTTAAATGATATTTATACCCTAGTAATGCAAAGTTTCATTAAAGGTCAGAGTCTTGATCATTAATGATATATGCATAATTTGAATCATTATTGTCTTACTGCATTAGTACATAATTGTGCTGCTGTATTATATTGATGGTCAAAATACTAATTACCTAACAAATGCCAATTGAGTATAATTTTCTTAAACATATACATACATGAACATGGCATTGTATAACATGTAAGGATTAACTTGCAGACAGTAATGATATACTCTTAGACAAAACGTAGTTTTCTACTGAAAAATTTGTTTCTGTATAAATTTTAGTTCATTTTCCTGTAAGCTAATACAGTTAAGACAGTTAATTTTATTAACTTTATCTCATGTTTTTCTTGACGGAGTTATTTACTTAATAAGAACATATTGCATATAATAAACACTTTATAAATACAGTTGCATTTTCTAACTAGTGATAAATTATTGAATGTTGTTGAGAAGAAAATGAATTGATTAAAAGGGAAGAAGCTTAACTGGTGTCCTTTTTTATATTTAAAATTTTCGTTTCCGTATCGATGTGTTAGTCTTATAATACGTATTTTATAGTTTAATGTTTTGTTCAAACAGCTCATTTCATGCCTTGGCCCATGCGGGTGTAAGAAATAGAAGGTCATATTAGACATTATTAATTCAACAATAAACTTTCCTTGTTTAACATGTTATGGAAGGAAGTTTGAAAAGGGCAAAAGTCACTGCAATATAAATATTTCAATATTTTGATATAAAAATAAATGAGCGCTCACATACAACACCGGTAGAAGTGGAGAAATATTTATCTGTATATCTGTTGGGTTTTCTTTATCAGGAAGACCTATAGAAAACAATTACACTGAGAATGACAATGTTTTTAAGCAAAATAATTTAGTGATTTTCTTTATTCCAACCAATTAGTATGAAAATGCAAACAATTGCGTGGACCTTTTTCCAAACAAGATAGTAATAATGTTGCAGAGTATAAATTGTATGATAACAATATGTAAATCCCTTATATAGCACTAAAAGCAACCAAAGAACTCACTTATATAGCACAACAAGCAACTAAAAAAGTAAACAGTCAGCTTCCATCAACCTTGACGTTAAGATCAAAATAAACACTGGGGTGGAATTGCTATAGATATTTTTTTTTACAAATTAACCATATACAATTAAATGTTCATAAATAAAAAAAAGTTATTGGGAAATTATATACACTTGATCACCTTAAGCTTGTTTATCCTTGAATTTACTAATGAAAGCAATACAATAAGCTCAGCATGTACTCAAAAGATTTTAACTGTTAGCATGAGCAACATCATTTTCACCGGCCAATGTTTGGTATGCAGAGCTGTCGTCATTAAATTGAAGACCTGAGTACATTTCAGTTTGATTTTCTGTTGATGCATTTGTACATGTAGCTTCAATCGTGTTAAATGGCGTTGTGTCATTTTCACCAGATCTTTGTTTAAAGCTAGAAGAAATAAAAAAAACATTTTAATTCTTAATCTTTATTAAATCATGAAACAAAATATAAATTCCAAAACTTTTTTATCTCTCTGTCATTTAATCAAGGTACAACGTACGACAATGGGTCATACCGGTACTTTAAAGCTCATAACATGAACACCGCTATTTTTTAAACAGTTTATGCACGTTTTACGTGCAAGTAATTTTTTATCACACGAAATTACCTTCTGAATAACAGAATAGACAACATCCCGTTAGCTATGAAAGAAACGCCTGCAATGATGCTTAATGTCATTATTGCACCCTTATTTATATCACATGTTTTTGCTTGACTGAAAAATGGTACTGTTGTCTTCGCTATTTCAGTCGGATTTGCTATTTCATCAGCCGTTGATCTTATCTTAATCAGTGTTGCTTCCGCCATTGTTGTTGGATTCCCAGTCGTTGACACAAACCTTGTATTCTGTGATGTCATTGTTTGACGTTCTTTTAGTGATAAAATGTTTCTTGATATAGTAGTCCAAAATATTGGTGGATATACTTCACTGACTGTTGTTGGTAGATCCGTTGCTATCGTTGAATGATCCGCTGCTAACATTTCAGAATATATTCTTCTGACTGGTATTGTTAGACGCTCTGCCATCTTTGAACGATATGCACACATTAACCAAATATCTGATTTAAAGAAAGATACATTTATTAAACAGATATGATATAGCGGAGAGGGGTAGTATCATTTTTTATCATTTTCCTGTCTCTAATTAATCGTTTTTGAACGAACATTTCCCATTTTATATATTATGTTTGGTTTGCAAGATTAATGTAATTATTCGTTACCGGTCAACTATTCCGTTCGTTTTGATTTATCGTGTTTCTTTCTGTTGACCATACATTCGATTTGATTAAATTAAATACTTTTTTAAAATATGTGATTTTTTGAATTTTTCTAATTTTTATAAAAGTATATTGGTAATATACCCACAGGTACAAATTGTTATACCAAGTTAAATGCTGCATTCATTAAGAAATAAGCAGCAGGATTCAAAGTTTACCGGGGTATGAACTTGGTTGGTCACGTGATCAAATAGTGTTTAGCCAAAATGCTTCTCAAAAGATCTGACACATGTTAAGAGAAGCAAATCATTAAGCATTTTTTTAACATTGTTTTTTCTTCTAAGTAACAATTAAGCAGCCATCAAATAATAATCGTGTGAGGTAATCATTAGGATGTCATTATAAAGTTCACACACACCTGAACGTTTTCGACATTCTCAAGGTTCATACATGTATAAGGAAACAAACTTGCAAATGTACATACATGTAATACAGTTTAGGTAATTGAGATCACGTTTGTGATTTACATCATACTTATTCCATGTTCCATATATGAAAGGAATTTTATTTATTTGACTTTGAATCATAATACAAACTTTAAAGTGTATTAAATTACCTTCCTCTGAACAGTCCTTAATATTTCTCAAACATGTTCCATGAATATGAAATATTTCAATCGACAAAATCGAAAATGTGACATAAATCTCCATTTCATACTTGACCAAAAAATCAAATGACACTGGTCATAGAGAACAACGCAAAATCTTTTAATCAGCGTTAACTCTAGAAAAGTTTCAACGTGGTGTTAAGACTGACCCATGTCCAATCAGATCGTAGTAGGCGGAGTTGAGACATTACTGCTAGTGTCTTGAATGAAAGAGAGAGAGAGAGAATAGAGTAAATTAGAAGGTGATACTGATGACCAGATTGTTATTTATAAATAACTTGCAAGGTATTATTTATCCTATTTTGATGTGAGTTTGTAGTGTATTGACATTGTATTGACAGGTGACATCGATGTCTTTTAACATTGACTTTATGTCACAAGATCAAAGATGTACAAACTGCCTTTGAAATACAAGTCTTAATAATCTAAACAAATTATTCGGAATCCTCCCGGATTTAAAAACAAAATCATAATGTTCTTGGTAGAGACATGTTACTATCGTGGGTAACTGTGTTCTGTATAAAAAAACTTAAACTCACTAAGAAACATCTTTAATCAGGACAAATATGTCCATTTATGTTTTATTTTTTCCACAAAGGTTCCACCCGCATTGCCCTTTTTTATCCATTCATATATTTCATTCATTGATGCATGCATTTATTCTTTCAAATTATCAATAACCTTTCGTATCCATTTAAAATTGTTCAGTGTCTTAATTGGTAGGTTTTGACATAACGACATCCCTATATGTACACATTGTTGTAAAGGGCCAGCTGAATGTCAACAATCTTACTTTAAAACACCTTATAGCAAAAACAGGAAACCGTTTGATTTCAGGTTTATAGAGAAATAATAATTTGTTCATCTACATCACCAATAATATACTTTATAAACATACGTTTTTCATTTCTGTCTCATTTAAGTCAACCATTTAGACTGAACAGTCTACTCATTAGTTGAAACTTTACTGATAACTTCCGTAAACAAATAATTTATTCAAATGCATCTATACATTTCATAATGCAGTAACAGTTGATTATAATTGGTTATATTTCTTTTTCCTCTTTAATTTTTTATTAGACAGATATCTGATTTTTTATATGTTAATACTACCTTCTTTCCCTTTTTACTCATAAAACAAGTGCTATTAAAAATCATTTACATGTATCACTTTGTCAGTTACATTTTTTTTCACTTAGCCCGTGAATCGTTAAAAATCGTTAATGCCATTTCTTTTTATTGTACATGAATAAATTATGTGAAAAAAATATCAAAATAAACAAGAGATGTTTGTGAAACATTTATGCCCCCCCCCCTTCTAAACATCCACAAAGAAAATGAACGTAAACTGCAATTAACTTGTATTTTTCTAAGTTCAAGGGTCATAACTCTGTCGAAAATTGCTCTATCTTACCAAAAATCAATCTTGACATAGATATTATTTAGATAAATCTGTATATCAAATTTCATATCCATTTGTGCACCCTCTGCGAAGAAAATGAGCAGAAACTGCAAATAACTGGATTTTTTCTATGTCCAAGAGGCATAATTCTGTCGAAAATTGCTCGATCGTTCCCAATATCAAACTTGACCTAGATATTGTCATGATAAACCTGTATACCAAATGTCATTTCAAAATGTTCATCCTCTGCGAAGAAAATGAGCGGAAACTGCAAAAAACTAGAATTTTTCTAAGTCCAAGGGCCATAACTCTGTCGAAAATTGTTCGATTGTACCCAATATCAAACGTGATTTAAATATAATCATGATAAACCTGTATACCAAATTTCATTTCAATACGTTCATCCTCTGCGAAGAAAATGAGCGGAAACTGCAAAAAACTAGAATTTTTCTAAGTCCAAGGGCCATAACTCTGTCGAAAATTGCTCGATTGTACCCAATATTGAACTTGACCTAGATATTATCATGATAAACCTATACACCAAATTTCATTTCAATATGTTTATCCTCTGCGAAATAAAATGAACGGAAACTCTTGGTGGACCGACAGACTGACCGACCGACCGACAGACAGTAGCAAAGCAATATGCCCTCCCTTTTTCGAAGGGGGGCATAAAAAAATAGGGCCATATTTGGCTCAAACTTTTCAAAATCACAGCTTTTAAATAAAGGGTGTGCAATGACCTTGAATTAAGTTTCAATGTCGAATGTGAAGTGAATTGCAGAATGAAATGAAACATTTTGTCCGTGGAATATCTCCTCCCCTTTGGTCCAATCTGGTCATACTTCAGCTACTGGTGCATTTAATCAAAGGGTATACATTAACTTTGAATGATGTTTGTAGATTTAGTGTCACAATCAATCAAATTACACAAAAAGTCCTTTATTAAGAGAATATAAATTCTAAACTTACTCATATTTGGCTCATATTTCACATTAACAGAGCCACTGGGTTGATGGTGTGCAGATACTTTAACTAATACACTGTGAATATCATTGCAAATCTTTTTTATTATCAGTTTTAGACAGTACCTAGTTTCCTAGGATGAAATAATGCATGTGTGTGAGGGTTTTGAGATAAATGTTAAAGTTCATCAGAGGATGAGGGTTTTGACCATTAATATAATTATCACAACTAGAAAGGCTTTGACATAAAATGGGCATTTCTGGAATAGTTGTCCTTGAAAAATAGTTGGGTTTTTTTAAAAACATATGCATTTTTGCACTATTTGTTTTTAACTACCTGTTGACATTATGCTACGCCATCAAGAAGAAAATACCCATAAAGATAATATGTTCTATATTTGGTAAAATTTGGCGAGTGGCTCTAGATAAGAAGTCAACAATTTGAAAAAAAAATTGACGAACAAACAGACGGACGTACTTACAGACAGACGGACATACAGACAAATAGATTGACGGACAGATGATGAACAAACGGTTATCAGATAAAAACTCCTTTAATTGAGACTTTGAGGTATAATGAATTTGTTTGGTTTATTGAGCATCTGCTTTCATGTTACATTTCGATAAAAAATGATATTCATACTATTTAAAGTGGTTGGATATCACAGAACCATTGTGTAGTGCGTTTTGGAATTTGAATAGGTGTAGTTAAATACATTTTCAAGTAATCGGTTTCTGTCGAAAAACTATCTCTCTGTACCATTAAATCAACACAAAATACACTGTTTCTATTCTTACGTGTAACGTAATATTTCTAAACCTAGAGACGAGCTCGTTGCAAGCAACGATTAGGTTTTCCGTCGGAGCTGCGTCATACTTGTGACGTATTACAAAAAATTGATAGCTGACCATAGTACAATATTAGATGTGTAAACACTGAGAAACAAAGTATTGTATTTCTGTGACCGCGTAGATTTTACGGTGATAGAAAATTCGTCTGGATCTGCATTGGTCGTGTGCGGTACGAATCGGGTAAGGGAATGTTGACGTAAAGTGTATAAGGTAAAAGGTTGGGGCGCGCTGTGGGCCGTAAGCTAAAACGAAGCGTAGGTTTGCCGTATTCCCGAAGGTCCACCAGTATACAGTTCCAGAGAAATAAACAGGCAATTGATGCAGGATTCCACATTATTGTACGAGACTCAACGATGGCAACATTATAACAATTTAACAGACAGACATGTTACAAACAAGTCGGATATGGCCAGAAGTGGCCTCCGGACTCAACACTCTGGGAGAGTCGGACGTGGCCGGGGCTGGCCGCCCTATTCCAGACTGCGCATTGACAATTGTACATAACTATTTATAAGAATCTTAACAATGAGTATAAATTGACAGGTAATGATATAAGTAAGCTGAGTGAAAGGTTCACAGATATAAAACAATTAAATAAACTCAATGAGTCTTTGATGTCCAAGAAATGAAAATCTGATAATTGCACAATGTTGTTTTAAGAGATTAACAGTCCTTGAGACATGACACTCTGTCTCTTTGAAATCACATATAAAGTCTGAAAAGTGTCAATCACTAAATAAAAAAGTAACTATGTAAGAAATACCGGTAAACTGTGAGAAAAAATTACGAAACAGATGTTGAATTTTACAAGTAAATTAAAAAAAATAAATATAATTGAACAGTGCATTTTGCACGATGATACTACATGTTTATAAGCAAATACAGATCTTAACACGTCGTCTCTAGTTTGATTCGCCGCATTTTATTCACAGAGTGGGACTGTGGTTATGCCCGGTGCGAAGGTAAAAAGACCATTGGCAAAGGTTTTACACGCATTTTTATCGAACGCAAGCGCCAATGAATCTCTTAGTATATATGAGGAGATCCTGGAAATTTTACAAGGGGTTTTGAAGAATAATTTTGTATTTCGAAGAGGGGGAACATGCGCAGATCAGAACAATTTTTCCGGGTTGGGGGTTGAAAAGTTAGGAGATCCGCGCACGGAGAAGACCGATGCCGGTAATTTTACTGTAATTTTAACCATTTTTATTTAATTATTCATGTTCATAATTATCAGAAAACCAATATTACCTTTCAATGCAGTTAAAAGTTAAAACTTAAGATATGAACCATTTAGTCTCGTTGAGTATTGCGTCTGCGTACGAAAATAATGGCAATTTTCAAGAAATTCGGATGGACGATCTGTGTCCTAGGTCGTCCATCCAATTCTTTTTCTGACTAAAAGTTACAGACCTGCAGTTAGAGATTGTCAAACTCTTATTGATTATGTCAATTTGTTTGTCTCAAAGAATCATTTTTTAAATCACTAAAGTTTTACCTTAAAAAAAAGAAAGAAGACCGATGCCGGTAATTTTACTGTAATTTTAACCATTTTTATTTAATTATTCATGTTCATAATTATCAGAAAACCAATATTACCTTTCAATGCAGTTAAAAGTTAAAACTTAAGATAAGAACCATTTAGTCTCGGTGAGTATTGCGTCTGCGTACGAAAATAATGGCAATTTTCAAGAAATTCGGATGGACGATCTGTGTCCTAGGTCGTCCATCCAATTCTTTTTCTGACTAAAAGTTACAGACCTGCAGTTAGAGATTGTCAAACTCTTATTGATTATGTCAATTTGTTTGTCTCAAAGAATCATTTTTTAAATCAATAAAGTTTTACCTTAAAAAAAAGAAAGAAATAGGGCACAATTTTCAATGTTAGCATTTTACAATGTTATGGTCTAATAAAATTTCAAGAAACAACTCTTCATTGCTTTATCCGAAATATTGCATGAAAAAAATTTACATCGCATTTTTTAATTTACAAAAGGATATTCAAAATGAACTTGGATTAACCGCTAACAAACAGGCATAAAGAGAGACTGAGAACCAATTTCTTCTCTTTTTTTAAATCAAAAGAAATTCAAAAATAAATCAAAATATATTTTTTCTTTGTATGCGTTAATGAAAATGTAGATCAGCAAGGGGTTATTTTTCGTGCAAGCACCTACTTAACAGATTGTTACACGGGTCTACAACGATGACAAATATCGAAAAGGCAATATTGTGGGTGAAGGATGAATGTGTAGTTTGTTTTTTAAGTTTATTTTTGATACATGTAATTATATTTATCTGGATCGGTTATGTTTGTTAGTTTGTTTTATTTATTAAAGAGGGGAATAAAGAAATGAGTAATTTCCAAGCACGTAGCATCGTTTTTGAAAGTGCGGGGGGGGGGGGGGCAAACTCATCCAACAAATCTTGACAAGCAAAAAAAGAAAAAAGAATTTAATGTTCCAAAATTTCACTCATAATTTCATGATTTTTATACCATTTTTTTTACATGTTACCAAAATAGGGGGGGGGGGGGGGGGGAACTCCATGATGATTTAATTTTTTGATGTAAATTTTATAAAAATAGTTGATTCGAGAAAAAGTGGGGAGAGGACATCTTTATGTCATATAACATGTAAAACTGATTTCATTCCACCCACAAGCTTGAAATAATGAAATAATTTTAATGAAAACAATATAAATAGACGTCATAAATCCCATATCAAACGACATATTACCACTTGATTCTGCGCGTCTTTTTAATGAATTTATAAACAGCGGCAAATTCTAAAATGAATTTTTTAAAGGTAATGTTAGCTGCAAGTCTGTAGACCTTGTATGAAACATTTCGGATGGTAGTCAATTTTTCCGGGATACAGACCGAGCGGTACATATATGCAGCTAAGGTAACTTAGAATGATTCCAATGAAATACTTTGTTGAGTAATGCAAGCTTTTAAGAAAGCAATACTTATATTTGTTTAAAATATAACACCCAAATACTTCGTCATACATTCGCTATTTGTAGAGCAAGCAGAACCAGTATCAGTCTGACCGGCCTCACCATATACATTGTTGGAATTTTATTGTCCTAGCATTGAATTGCTCTGCATGTACACAATTTCTTTTAAAAATCAAACACTTAAAGTGTTCATCTATATGGCTACGCATAACGTACACACGTGATTCAAAATAATCCAGACGGAAAACGGTAAAGAATTAGTCATTGAGTCTACATTTTATAGAACTTGTAAAAAAACACATTGCGGGTCTGAATGTTTGTTGATATGTCAATCTATCAATTTGTTGATTATTTTCGATTGCTAAAAGGCTACAGCGTATTTGATGAACATTGAACAACATTTTTTCCATGCCACTTTTTTTCCATGGAAGATAGCGAATACAAGTAAAAAGCATTTATAAAATTTATTTAATTGCCTCTTTAGAATTTTGTATGGAATAAATAATTTGTAAGTTGCTGCTGAAGGTTGTTAGGTATTTTCGTTTGTAGATGTTTTGCAAGTAAAAAACCTGAAACGCGGGGCAAGTCATAATTAATATCCCTAATACCGTAACTTAAAACTAGCGGATTTGGATTCAAATATTATCGTATACGAATATTAAGTTCACTTTTTAAAATCATCTCCACGATGATAATTATATTATATCCATCGCAAATCAGTATTTTTTTTTTTTTTGCTTTAAAAGAATTGTTCTATCGGGAGCAATCCCGCGTTCGTTTAAATTGCCAGCGTATATTTGCAATGCCAGTAATACACGTTGTGCTTTATATGACGGCCGTGTATACGTATTGTAGAAAAGTTGAGTTTAGTTACCATGTATTGGAACCATTTTATTAACACATCTCCCAGTACTGAAACAATTCAAAATGTCTCTGTTACAGTAACACAGTGGGGCGTTAAACGTGTACGTCCAGCTCTACAAGCACATGCACTGTCGTCTAGGCGACGGCCTGAATACAGCTAACGACTCTCCTATCGATCGGTTACCTGAGTCTCGTAATGCATCAAAATAAAGACAGGGGCACAGTTATGAAACAAACAACAAAAATAAGGTCAAAGAGGTTTATCTATATGAAATGAAAATGTACATATGTATAAAAACATTTGGGAATTTTATGTGGAATTATTTTTGCGCGCTACATGTATCAGTTAGTGCATTACAAGAAGCCCTTTCATAACCTCATAAACGTGCGCACCCCCACAAAAAATGGATCGAACTGACAACAATTGTTTCTGCAAATACTGACTATAAATTACGAAAACATTAAATTGAATACTATAGAAGGATTCAAAATTAATTTCTTTACAACTTTGCTTCAATAATGCATTAGAAATGTTTATTCCTTTTTAAGTTATTGACAAGAAACTTTGGACGCCTCTAACTCCCTAATTATAAGGGCCAGCCCCTTTTTCGGTATACCGAATGAAAGGTCTGGGTAAGACCAAGATCTTTTAAAATACATGTTATAACAAATTTTTATCAGGTAGAAAACTAACACGGAAAATACGCGAATTTTTTTGATTTTTTTTTCTTACCTTTGTTTCAACATCTATACCACCCCTTTTATTTGCATTTAAATAATAAATAAAATATATCTCGCACAAATTCAATGTATTAGCTTCAAAACCAGCCCATCTTTGAGACTATGCCAGTCATCGTTAAAGCTAAACCCCCTGGACAAAAGAAGTCGTTAAATTTTACTAAAAGGGAAATAACTCAAAACCGGCTAGGGATTTTCCTCAACTAAAATATGCAACGACAACATCACGCGGCATGTTATCAGTCCTGAAAATTTCAAAACAATCGGTGAACAAACAAGCGAGATATTAAGGATCAAAGTTGGCGTCTAGAGGAAAATAAAAAATAGTAAGAAATTTGAAAAATTTTCAGAATAATAGTAAGGTTTTCCGCTCTCAGCGGAAAACCTTAATAAAATCATAAAGTCTATAAATAAATATTAATGTGTGCTATTTTTATAATCGCTATTTTGTCTTACAGAAAAAAATTTCATGTGAATTTTTTTCAAACATATCTTTGGTAGGTATGTTTTACGAATATTAAGGAAAAACTCTGTATATGCATTTGTATTCTGTTCAATGGATTAGTTACCTTGAATATTCCCAACTCGTACATGTAAGTGATCAACCGAAAAAAAATGTGGTATATATGAAAGCAGTGATTTTCTTATAAACAAAAGCGCATTCTGCTTTTTTCCTTCCTTGTCCTACCTAATCCAGGCCAAATTATAAAATGCCGAATTGTTATTTAACTGCAGACCTCTACCCTTCTGGAAAGACTTCGGTTTGCATACCGTAGAGCTACATTTTCCTGAAAACATTTAACTTGCATTTTACGGCGAACACAATAACTGCATTACTTTTGGATTAAATTCTAGGTTTTGCAAATAATTTTCAAAGATTACTAGACTTTGACCCGTGCGTGCACGAGTTGACATTGCATATGATATTTGACATTTAAGAAATATAGATACATCGATACACCGTATAATTGACATTTACATAGCCAAGCTTTAAGCCTACAAAGCTATTAATTTCACTACACTCTGCTTAGTTAGAATATTCTAACAGTTACTATGTCACGGGACAGGCCTTCACCATATTTAAAATACCTCCCATATACTCGTTCCCGTAATGTAGCTGAAAATTAAAGAATCGCTCCGACCGATTTTGGAAAAAATTAATGAAGCTACATTGAAAATAACATTCAAATTATTCATAACGAACCATTTTTAGGCTGTAAATAACTTTCATTTAAAAAGTTAATTCACATTAATGAAGAATTCAACACTTTTTCACCACGATTTTTTTTACTCGCTTCGAATTTATCCACCATGTTGACATTCGGAACTCTCGGAATTTTTCATATTAAATGCACTTAAAGTTATCTCCCGTATTTCCTTTGATAAACAGAATATACAGTACCGATCAGACCCAACCTAACAGAAAGTAAACCCAAACTAAACCCTGGGTTTACTTTCTGGGTTCACTCTAGGTTTAATAGAGTGGACCCAGAGTAAACCCCAAGTAAACCCAGAGTGGACACAGAGAGTAAACCCCGATCAGAAGTATACCCTGAAAGCAGACGCTACATGTGTATTCGGAATACATGTATACAAGGGGCAGGAATCACAGGCAGTAGGATGGTAAGATAAAATAAAGGACTGCTTTACACTTCAGTGCGTATAGTTGACTCCAAAAGCAATTCTCGAGTAAACCCAAAGTAAACCCCGATTGGACCCAAATTATCATTAAGTAAACCCAGAAAGTAAACCCCGGGTTTAGTTGGGGTTTACTCTGGTGTTAGGTTGGGTCTGATCGGTACTGTATTAAAAATCTTCAATGAAAATTTACACGTATTTGTAATATCAGTTCTGAGTTTATCTATGCAAATGTGATATTGTGGTAACATATAAACTAAAGAGCCTCCCGTGATTTAGCGTGAATGTAATGCGCATGCGCAAGATTGTAAAATCCAAAAGAATCGACATCTTGATTATTAATTAGCAGAGCTTGATTGAGAAGAAATAAAAACAAACTGGTAATCTTCAAGTACCAATAATGTTAAAAATATATAAAACAAAAGACAGTACTCCTCCGATTTCTCCGTATTAAAGCCAAAAATTTTGAGTCTATTATTTTAATATTGTAGTATAGATTTACAATGAAATTAATACATTTGGTGTCACTTGCAGTCTAATGACAGATATACTGTTTTTACTGCCAATAAATTGCTTACATACATAAGGCACTTTAATGTGCCGATCTTGATGAAATGAAAAATTTAACGCTTCTTTCTTTTAAATATAGCGTCAATTTGCGCTGTAAACCTAGTAGTCCGTGGTTTTATTTCACTCAAAGATTCGAATTGTCACAAAATGCACATACATAAAGTTTGTCTTTCTCTTAAAAAAACTTCTAAATATATATATTTGAATGTCTTCTCAGCAGCTATATGAACACGATCGGTTTTCATTTGAATAATAAAAAAATGCTTAGTAACTATAAAATCGTTATTGATATTGTGAAAAAACTACAGTATTTGTGCCAAAAAAAATGCAAAGAAATGCAGAAATACAACAAAATATATATTTTAAAATGATATCACTATCTGAAAGTGCGTTATACAAGCAATTAATGTTAAGAGCAATCTTTATATTATATATTTGTATTGCTGTAAATGACTTCATTTCCACGGGTCAGTGCCTGGTACGCACAGCGATCTTCCTTGAAGTCCAGTCCTGTGTACATTTCTGTTTGATCAGTATTGGAGACATTTTCATTCCCATAAATTGGCGTTGTGTCATAATCGGCTGATACTCGTCTACAGCTACAATAAGAAAAACTGTATTTCTTGTTTACAAAACTCAACTTATTTTCAGAGGATGGGTCATTCCTTAAATGGATTCTGTTTTTCAGAGTGAAGAAAAACTAATTAATGTTTCAATCATCTAAAATGATGGGAAATCGGCTAAATCGATACAAATCAAAGACATTCTTAAATGTATTGAAATGAACGTTTTGCGAGCAAACATTTGCTTTTTTTGTTAATATGACGTTAACTCTTTCGTATTTGAATAACAAAAAAAGAAACCCTGTAGAAACAGTTGATTTTTATAATACAACTTACCTTCTGAACAACAGCATAGACAATATCACATTTGCTATCAAAGAGACACCGGCAATGGTGCCTAGCGCAGCGATTGTTCCTTCACTTTTATCTGATTTTGTTATTTGTGTGACAAATGGTATATTTGTTGAGCCCTTTTCAGTCGAGTTTATTTTCTGAGTCAACGCAGTTATTTCTCGATTTGGTGTTGTCGTTTTTACAATTGTTGATAATAATGTCTTAGTCGGTGTAGTTATTTTTCCAGTTGAAGTTGTCATTCTTTCAGTCGTTGGTATTTTTGTGCCAGTTGTTAGATATTCAGTCGTCAATGGTAACATTGTAGTTGATAGGGTTGTTCTTCTTGTAGATGTTGCTGGTTTCGTTGATGTTAATTCTTCAGTTGTAAAGGGGAGTTTTGTAGTCGACATCGTTGTTGTCGTATCAGTAACATATGTTGTTGGCTCTTCATCCGTTGATGTTGATTGCTCAGTCGATAATGGGGGCTTTGTAGTTATTTTTTCAGTAGATGTTATTTCATTCGTAGATATTAATTGCTCAGTCGGTTCATCATGATCAGTAGATATTATTTCATCTGTTGACGATGATTGTTCAGTCGATTTTTGTAATTTTGTAGTCGATGAATCTATTTCCTCAGTTAATGTTGTCATTTCATCCGTTGTTAATTTTTCAATCGTTATTGGTCTTACCGTAGTTGATTTGATTGTTCTCTCAGCAGATGTAATTGGAGTTTCACTCGTTATTTCTGTCGTAGATATTTCGTCAGTGGACGGCGTTGTTGTTTCAGCTAATGTTGTTATTCTCTCAGTTGATGTTGATGTTGATGATGTTGATGATGATGATGGCCAAACTGTACTTTGTGAGATTGGTGTTGCCAGCAGTGTTGTCATGAATTCTAAAGTTGTCTCTGGTGGCATTGTTGTTGACAGCAGTGTTGTCTCTACAGTTCCAAATTCTACAGTTGTCTCTGGAACAGTGTTTGTCGTTTCCGTTGTCCATAATGAATAAACCTCGTTCGTTGATGTCGAAGTAACCATTTCTGAATAATATGTAGAACTGTTTAGATTCCTGATTAAAAATAACATAGACAGGACAAAAAAAGAAGAAGAAAAACGAGATAAAAATGATGATGATAATGATGGTGATGATGATGATGATGATGAAGAAGAAAATCGAATATTCCACGATTTTTAAAGTGTACGTACACTGTATAGACAGACGACCAGAAATGTCGTAAATTGATTACAAATTAACACAATGGATAGATAAGAGCTTTAGTTTTAATATGTTACTTTATTTTGTATATCGTGTTCGATAAAACAATAAGGGAGAAGAAATTCTTACATACACATGTAAATTAGAATAATTATAAATTATTAGCAAAATCTGCGTTAAAAGTGGTGTATTGTATAAATTTTACCTTCCTTATATCTGTATTTTAATTAATTTGAACATTTAAATAATATTTACCGGCGTTCTACTGATTTTGTCGAAAAGACGCACATTGCGGGTTTAAAGTTATTGCACTCTCTAATTTAAGTGAAATTGGGCTTAAGTATCGTTTGTATAACCAGAAACGACTCTTTATCATTTAGATCATATGTCTTATGTTTTATTGCTCTTCCGTGAGAGATTAGATTATATATGAGATACAACCAGAAAAATATCTCTGATCGACCAAATAACTCTACACATAAGAGTATATCAATGTTGAATATTTACATGAATAATTGTCAAAATATACACCAGAGATGCTTGGTAAACATTACAATTTTAACATTATAGTTCAGATTTGAAAGCGAAAACTTATTATATAGATTGCATGTTAAAATTACTCATGAATACAGTATAAACTTATTATCCTTGTACAGAACTGAAAAGAACAGATGCGTATATTTGCTATCACACCCTTTTAAATCGAAAATGCAAATCTAATCTAGGTAAATCACTCATACCATGAATGTGGAATGCTCCAAGATACAAAATTGCGAAGGTGACACAAATTCCCATTGTAAATTAATTGCTACTGGACCTTTAATTTTGACAACCTTAAAAGTTTATCAATTGCAAAACCACCGATGGGCATTTAAACACTGATATAGCGAAATTCCAATGCTTCCTCCTTTCCTTTCATGAGACTTAAAACAATTTCATTTGCTTCTTCCGTGATAAGATAAATTTTTTCAAAAACAAACAAACAAACAAAAAACCAAAAACAAATGAGTTATAAAAATCCATTCAAATTTAAATTTTTGTTGCGCAACAAAGTCATGAATACTTATATTTGAAGACATCTAATTTCTATGTAGTTTCCATGTATATGTGTAATCATGGCATTCTGTGTAATATTAACCTGAATGAAATGAAATGAAAAGAAATTTCCGCAAGTTAAATAACAAAAATAAAATGAATATGGAGCATTCGTTAACAAAAAGGAGAATGAGGCCATATAAATAAGATAGCACGGGTGTTTTTAAATTCAGTCAAATGTTAGATAATTTGAAATGTGTGTTGATTTCCTCAATTATAAAAAAGGTATTTTTACTTGCCTTGAACCAATTGCAAGGTATTTCAGACGCAATTTATGAAAACCAAGATACATATGATTATTCCTTTTCATATTTTCATTCAACCCCCCCCCCCCCCCAATATTAAATTGTCATGATCGCATTTTCAGAAAACACCAGGTACACTCATGTCATTACATGTTATTCATTATTATAGAACATAATTCAAAATACATTATTAGTTTCCATGTTAATAAATATGAAGTATCATACATGTACTCATTGTTAAGTATTTTTCGATTTCAGTATATACTACTAATATCACTTTAATACACTATTTGTACAAGTTAATGTTTTGATGGAGTAAGAATAACTAGTGGGGAGCTGGTGTTTATTAAGACAGGACGTTCGGTCATTTGGTTGTAAACACTTCTTAAACTTGCTTATATATGCTCAAAACTAATCAAATCTATTATCAAAATATTACCTGTTGTTTTTTATGCAAAATACGTATACATTTTTTATCATTTAGAACAGCTGTAGAACAGGCTTGGGTTTGCATACCTTAGAGCTACATTTTCCTGAAGGCATTTGACTTGCATTTTACGGCGAACACTATCACTGCATTACTTTTGGATTAAATACTAGGTTTTCCAAATTATTTTCAAAGCTTAGTTGTAATGAAATAAATTTGGTGTCTCTTGCAGTCTAATAACAGATATGCTGTTTATAATGCCAATAAATTCTTCACTTGCATATAGCGCTTTAAGGTGGAATAACACACCATCTCAAAATGGCTGACCACTGAACGAAACGACATTTTGTTTTATTGAAAGGAATTTATGGACTAAAAAATGTAACTTACTCCATAGCTGAGTGGATAAAATGTCGGGCTTGTGATCCGTTCATCCCGGGTTCGAATCTTGCAGGGGATTTTGTTGTTACTTACTGGAATATTTTTTTTTATTTTAGATATTCATTTTTTTTTATCCCCAAACTGCAAATTGTTCGCTTATTTCACATTTGTACAGTTTATTTATAATTATATCTTTCATTATCAAAAATGTTCCTGCTAAGTTGAGTGACCTTTTCCAGGGGTGTTATTCAACCTTAATATGCCTATCTTAATTAATGACAAATTTAACGCTCCTTTCTTTTATATATATATAGCGTCAATTTGCGCTGTAGACCTAGTAGTCTGTGGTCTTATTTCATTCAAAGATTCGAATTGTCACAAAATGCATATACATAAAGTTTGTCTTTCTCTTTAAAAAACTTCTAAATTATATATTTGAAGGCCTTCTCAGCAGCTATATGAACACGATTGGATTTCATTGGAATAATGAAAAAAATATTAGGCTAAATATAAAATTGTTACTGTGGTTTCATCAATATTCGCTGAATACCAATTTTTGTGGATTTCGTTGTTAAGTTTATCCATGAAATTAAATGTTCATTGAAGTGCAGTTTCTACTATCAATTTGTATTGATAGGGTCATTGGCCACGAATTTACGTCCTTGAAACTGTGATTTTCACTTTATCCATGAAAATTGATACCGTGGAATATTAACTAACCCACAGTATTGATATTGTTCAAGAACTACAGTATTTGTTCCAAAAATACAATGAAATGAAGAAATATAATAAAATATTTATTTTAAAACTATATCCTTATCTAAAAGTGCGTTATACAAGCAATTAATGTTAAGAGCAATCTTAATATCATATATTTGTATTGCTGTAAATGACTTCTTTTCCACGGGTCAATGCCTGGTATGCACAGCGATCTTCCTTGAAGTCGAGCCCTGTGTACATTTCTGTTTGATCAGTATCTGAGACATTTTGATTCCAATATATTGGCGTTGTGTCATAATCAACTGATACTCGTCTACAGCTACAATAAGAAAAACTGCATTTCTTGTTTACAAAACTCAACTTTTTTTTCAGAGGATGGGTCATTCTTTAAGTGTATTCTGTTTTTCAGAGTGTGGAGATACCAAAACAAGACAAGTAATCAATTTTACTATCATCTTAAATGAAGGGAAATCGGCTAAATTGATAAAAATCAAACATATTATTACACGTTTTGAAATGAATGTTTTGTGAACAAAAACTTTTTTTTTGTTTAAATGACGTTTACTCTTTAGTTTTTGAATAACAAAAAAAAAGAAACCCTGTAGAAGCAGTTGATTTTTTTATAATATAACTCACCTTCTGAACAACAGGATAGACAATATCACGTTTGCTATTAAAGAGACACCGACAATGGTGCCTAGCGCAGCGATTGTTCCTTCATTTTTATCTGATTTTGTTATCTATGTGACAAATGTTATATTTGTCGACTCCTTTTCAGTTGAGTTTATTTTCTGAGGCAACGTGGTTATTTCTCGATTCGGTGTTGTCGTTTTTACAATTGTTGATAATAATGTCTTAGTCGGTGTAGTTATTTCTCCAGTTGAAGTTGACATTATTTTAGTCGTTGTTGTTGTTTTGTCAGTCGTCAATGATGTTCGTTGTTCGTCGTTGATGTTCGGTGTTCCGTCGTTAGTGGGGTTTTGTAGTTACTTTTTCAGTAGATGTTGTTATTTCATTCGTGGACATTAATTGTTCAGTCGGTTTATCGGTAGATATTATTTCACCTGTTGATGAAAATTGCCCTGTCGTTTTTTGTAACTTTGTAGTTGACTAAGGTATTTCCTCAGTAAATGTTGTCATTTCTTCTGTTGATGTAAATTTTTCAATCGTTAGTGGTAATTCCATCAATTGGTTTTTGATGATGATGATGATGATGATGATATTTCATTCGTAGACATTAATTGTTCAGTCGGTTTATCGGTAGATATTATTTCATCTGTGGACGATGATTTTTCAGTCGTTTTTTGTAAATTTGTATTTGATGAAGCTATTTCCTCAGTAAATGTTGTCATTTCATCTGTTGATGTTAATTTTGCAATCGTTAGTGGTAGGTCCGTAGTTGATTTGATTGTTATTTCAGTAGATGTATTTGGAATATCAGTCGTTATTTCAGTCGTAGATTTTTCCTCAGCGGATGACGTTGTTGTTATTGTCTCAGATGGTGTTGATGGCAAAAATGTACTTTGTGAAATTGGTGTTGCCAGCTGTGTTGTCATTAATTCTGCAGATGTCTTTGGTGACATTGGTGTTGACAGCAGTGTTTTCATAAACTCTACAGTTGTCTCTGGAAAAGTGTTTGTCGTTTGCATTGTTCATAATGAAGAAACCTCGTTCGTTGTTGTCAAAGTAACCATTTCTGAATACAATGTAATATGTAGAACTGTCTGCAATTCTAATCAAAATTAACATAGACAGGACAAAAAAATAAGAAAAAGGAGATGAAAATGAAGGGGATGATGATGATGATGATGATGATGATGATGATGATGATGAAAATCAAACATTCAACAAATTAAATTTAAAGTGTACGTACAATGTATGGACAGACGACTAGAAATTAAATTGATTACGATTAAACACAATGAATACATGTATATAAGAGCTTTTGTTTTATTGTGTTACTTAATTTTTTATATCATATTCGATAAAACATTTAGGAAGAAGAATTTATTAGGTATACACTTTCATATTAATTAGTGAAATAGTTATTATAAACTGTTAACAAATGTTGCGTTAAAAGTGTAGTATTCTTATAAATTTTACCTTCCTGATATGTGTATTTAATTTATTTGCACATTTATACAGGCATTTTACTTTTTCTGTGGAAAAGACGCACATAGTGGATTTACACTTATTGCACTCTTTAGCTCAAGAGACATTGATCTTTATTGCCGTTATCATTTAGATAATATGTTTTATCGCTCTCCCGTGAGAGAGTAGA
Source organism: Magallana angulata (assembly GCF_025612915.1). Taxonomy (NCBI): domain Eukaryota; kingdom Metazoa; phylum Mollusca; class Bivalvia; order Ostreida; family Ostreidae; genus Magallana; species Magallana angulata. The sequence goes on from NC_069115.1 coordinate 33,702,095, forward strand.
TTATGAGATTCAACCAGCAAAATACATCTGATCGAACAAATAATCTACACATAACAGTAAATCAATGTTGAATATCTACATTAACAATTGTCAAGAAATACACCAGAGGAACTTAGTCAAGATTACAATTTAGACATTGAACCTTTTTTTATTTAAATTTGCTCACATGCTTGTCATCATGAAAAAAATCACAACAAATTAATTCAAATTTTAAAGTGAAAACTAGTAATGTAGATTGCATGTTGACTCATACTCTAAAAGCTTATCATCCGTGTATAGAACTGAAAAGAACAGATGTGTATATTTTGCTACCACACCCTTTTCAATATAAAATGCAAATCTGATTTAGGTAAATCACTCATACCATAAATGTGGAATACTCCAAGATACAACGTTGCGAATGTGACACCAATTCCCATATCTTATTGTAAACGAATTGCTACTGGACTATAATATTGACAATCTGATAATTTTATCAAGGGCAGAACCACTATTTGGCTTTTAAAACACTTACACAACAAAATCCCGGTGCTTCCTTCTTTTCTTTCACGAGACCTAAAATGATTTTTTGCGTCTTCCGTGGTAAGATCAATTAGAAAAAGCAAACAGGTGAATTATAAAAATTTTGGTTGCGCAACGAAGTCATTAATAAAATAAATAAACATCTAATTTCCGCAAGTTAAATAACAGAAAACAAAAGCAGATATGAAGCATTCGTTAACAAAAAGGAGTATAGGAAGAAGATAGCACATGTATTTTTAAAATCAGTCCCATGTTAGATGATTTGAATTAAGCATTGAATTTAGATTTCCTCAATTATAAAAAGGTATGTTTACTTGAATCAAACCAATTGCAAGGTATTGCAGACGCAATTTATAACAATTAAGATACATTTATTTATTCCTTTTCATCGTTTCATTCAAACCCCACATACAAAATTGTTATGATGGCATTTATTCAGAAAACACCAGGTTTACTCATGTCATTAGATGTTATTCATAATTATAAAACATAATACAAAATACCTTATTAGTTTCCATGTTAATAAAATATCTAATCAAGATTTGTATCATGCATGTACTCATTGTTAAGTATTTTCAATTTCCACATGTTCTACTAATATCATTTCAATACCCTATCTGTACAAGTTCATTTTTAAAAGGACTAAGAGTAATTAGTGGGAAGCTGGTGTTTATTAAGGCAGGACGTTCAGCCATTTGGTGATAAAGTTATAAACTTCTTAAACTTACTTATTTATGCTCAAAACTAATCAAATCTATTATCAAAATAGTACCAGTTGTTTTATATGCAAAATACGTATACATTTTTTATCACTTAGAACAGCTTTAAAACTGCCCAGCTAAAAAGCAAAAAAAGGTTCTATTGGTGTCCTTCCTAAAACTATATACCATGTATTAATGAAAAGTACGTTAGTGTCTAAATAGCCGTATATGGATTCTAAGTTAACTAAGTAAATACTTTATATGTATATGCAACTTCTGATCTATTTATTGGTATAACTCGAATTGCATAAATAATACCTTTTTAAAATCAGTTTAAAAACTAGAGACGAGCTCGTTGCAAGCAACGATTAGGTCTTCCGTCGTAGCTGGGTCATACTTGTGAAATAACACAAAATATTGATAGCCGACCATGGTACAGTATTAGATGTATAAACACTGAGTAAAAGAAGCAAAGTATTATGCTACAATATACATGTTTATAAGCAAATACAAATCTTAACACGTTGTCTATAGTTTGCTTCGCCGCATTTTATTTTTATTGAACGCAAGCGCCAATGAGTATATATGCGGAGATCCTGGAAATTTTACAGGGGGTTTTGAAGAATAATTTAGTTTTTCGAGGAGGGGGAACATGCGCGGATCAGAAATTTTTTTCTGGGGTGGGGGTGAAAATTTTGACGGTTATTTGAGTTTGCCAAGGAATGGCCGAGGCTTTTTTTTGGTAAGTTTATAATGTACACGTACTTAAAAGAAATTTTGCGGGTGGGGGGGGGGGTCTGGAACCCTTCTCCTTCCCTTCTTGATCCGCGCATTGAGAATCTTATTGATTATATCAATTTGTTTTGTCTCAAAGATTCATTTCTTTTTTTATCAATAAAGTTTTACCTTACAAAAAGAAAGAAATCGTGCACAATTTTCAATGTTGGCATTTTACAATTTTATGGTCTAATAAAATTTTAATTAAGAAACAACTCTTTATCCGAAATATTGCTTAAAAAAGATTTACATCGCATTTTTTTAAATTACAAAAGGTTATACAAAATGAACTTAGATTAACCGCTAACAAACAGGCATAAAGAGAGACTGAGAAATAATTTCTTCTCCTTTTTTTTTACATCAAAAGAATAAATCAAAATATATTTTTTCTTTATATGAATTAATGAGAACGTAGATCAGCAAGGGGTTCTTTGTCGTGCAAGCACATACTTAACAGATTGTTACACTGGTCTACAACGATGACAAATATCAAAAAGGCAATATTGTGGGTGAAGGATCAATGTGTAGTTTATTTTTGATACCTGTAATTATATTTATCTGGATCGGTTTTGTTGTTTGGTTTGTTTTGTTTATTAAAGAGGGGAATAAAGAAAATGAGTGATTTCCAGGCACTTTGATGAGATTTTTTGAGTTAGGAGAGGTTTGACGATGTATAAACTGGCAAATTCACCGGAGATGTTAGTTTCTGCACAACTAAAGGACATTTATATTTTGCAAATTGGAAGTAACGATTTGTGTGATAATTACCGTTCAGTTTATGACATTGCTAATGCAATCATTTCTTTTGCTTCATATTTGGTCTTGGCAAATATGGCTTAACTGGTGATAATTGGACAAGTTCTAAGAATATCGCCTCAGGTTGCCGGAAAACGTTACAATGAAAGGGTTTTAGACATAAATGACTTGCTAAAAACTCATTGCGAATCCTCAGACTTAAACATTCATTATTGAAATCTCTGAGGATTTTGAGAAATACAAATGTCCTATTTAGCGTCAGATGGTGTCCATTTACAACATCCAAACATTGATACACGCCCCATGCTCAAACATCTTCGTTACTGAGCATCTGAAGTGCAATCCTATTTCATACACCCCGTATACCCAGATTAGTAATGATTGAATACTTTTTAATCAATGTTAAAGTAGTTAAATTATTCAATTTTATTACATTTTACCTCTTGGTATGTGAAACATTAGTCATGAATTAATATAATTCATTAATTTTTTATGGTTTCTCTCAACAATTTCATAAAATTATCTTTATAATTATTGATGGATCACTTCACCTTTACAATTGATTATTGCACTATTTTCTATTGGTACACATATATTATACTGAGCCATATCAGTGCTGGCCTTTTGCAATTTTATTTAAATTTTATACAAAATTAGTATCGGTACATGTATTGAAAATAATCGAAAACAACGTTTTGAACTTTTTAACAGTTAAAATTGTTTGTTAGCTCGTATATAAAATATCTTGTGCAAGTTAACAACTTTGATATTTATAATCGGATATCAAAAGTTTAACAAATGAAGTGGTTAAACATATAATTAAAAATAATCTCTTTTTATTTGCAATGGCGTATGATCATGAATAAAACAATTTCCCTAAACTGAAAAATTATTCAAAATCATATATGCACTTCATTATACTCAAACACAGTAACTGGTTAAATTCTTTGCTTCCTCCTCCCATTTTTATCAGACAGTAAAATTATATTTTTATATATGAATCCTAATACTTCCTCCTTTCATTTCTATCAGAGGAATAAAGAACTTCAAAATTTATTGAGTTATAGGACATTTTCCACCAAGCAAATAAACCATTAAAAAGAAGGCCATATCATTCTTTTTCACCTTTGAACATAAATAATGAAAACATTGATATTTAAAAATATAATTGTTAATAAAAACCATATTATATGATATGAGTTATTTACAGAAATGTTAAACTTCTTTTTGTTGTAACCTTAAATGATATTTATACCCTAGTAATGCAAAGTTTCATTAAAGGTCAGAGTCTTGATCATTAATGATATTTGCATAATTTGAATAATTATTGTCTTACTACATTAGTACATAATTGTGGTGTTGTATTATATTGATGGTAAAAAATTACCTAACAAATGCCAATTGAGGATAATTTTCTTAAACATATACATACATGTACATGACATTGTATAACATGTAAGGATTAACTTGCAGCCAGTAATGATATACTCTTAGAAAAAACGTAGTTTTCTACTGAAAAATTTGTTTCTGTATAAATTTTAGTTCATTTTTCTGTAAGCTAATAAAGTTAAGACAGTTAATTTTATTAACTTTATCTCATGTTTTTCTTGACGGAGTTATTTACTTAATAAGGACATACTGCATATAATATACACTTTATAAATACAGTTGCATTTACTAGCTAGGGGCAAATTATTGAATGTTGATGAGAAGAAAATGAATTGATTAAAAGGAAAGAAGCTTAACTGGTGTCCTTTTTTATATTTAAAATTTCGTTTCCGTATCGATGTGTTGGTCTTATAATACGTATTTTATAGTTTAATGTTTTGTTCAAACAGCCCATTTCATGCCTTGGCCCATGCAGATGTAAGAAATAGAAGGTCATATTAGACATATTAATTCAACAATAAACTTTCCTTGTTTATAATGTTATGGAAGGAAGTTTGAAAAGGGCAAAAGTCACTTCAATATAAATATTTCAATATTTTAATATAAAAATAAATGAGCGCTCCCATACAACACCGGTAGAAGTGGAGAAATATTTATCTGTATATCTGTTTGGTTTTCTTTATTAGGAAAATTCAGTTTTACTGAGAATGACAATGTTTTAAGCAAAATAAATTAGTGATTTTCTTTATTCCAACCAGTTAGTATTATAATGCAAACAATTGCGTGGACATTTTACCAAGCAAGATAGTAATAATGTTGCAGAGTATGAATTGTATGATAACAATATGAAGAACTCTCTTATATAGCACCAAAAGCAACCAAAGAACTCACTTATATAGCACAACAAGCAATTAAAAAAGTAAACAGTCAGCTTCCATCAACCTTGACGTTAAGATCAAAATAAACATTTGGGTGGAATTGCTATAGATATTTTTTTTACCAATTAACCATATCCAATTAAATTTTCATAAATGAAAAAAAAAAGTTATTGAGAAATTATATACACTGGATCATCTTAAGCTTGTTTATCCTTGAATTTACTAATGAAAGCAATACAATAAGCTCAGCATGTACTCAAAAGATTTTAACTGTTAGCATGAGCAACATCATTTTCACCGGCCAATGTTTGGTATGCAGAGCTGTCGTCATTAAATTGAAGACCTGAGTACATTTCAGTTTGATTTTCTGTTGATGCATTTGTACATATAGCTTCAATCGTGTTAAATGGCGTTGTGTCATTTTCACCAGATCTTTCTTTAAAGCTAGAAGAAATAAACAAAATATTTTAATTCTTAATCTTTATTAAATCGTGAAACAAAATATAAATTCCAAAACTTTTTTATCTCTCTTTCATTTAATCAAGGTACAACGTACGACAATGGGTCATACCGGTACTTTAAAGCTCATAACATGAACACCGCTATTTTTTAAACAGTTTATGCACGTTTTACATGCAAGTAATTTTTTATCACACGAAATTACCTTCTGAATAACAGAATAGACAACATCCCGTTAGCTATGACAGAAACGCCTGCAATGATGCTTAATGGCATTATTGCACCCTCGTTTATATCACATTTTTTTGCTTGTCTGAAAAATGGTACTGTTGTCGTCGCTATTTCAGTCGGATTTGCTATTTCATCAGCCGTTGATCTTATCTTAATCAGTGTTGCTTCCGCCATTGTTGTTGGATTCCCAGTCGTTGACACAAGCCTTGTATTCTGTGATGTCATTGTTTGACGTTTTTTTAGTGATAAAATGCGTCTTGATATAGCAGCCCAAACTTTTGGTGGAGGTACTTCACTGACTGTTGTCGACATCGACGCTGCTATTGTTGAATGATCCGCTGCTATCGTTGAATGATGTGCACACATTAACCAAATATCTGATTTAAAGAAAGATGCATTTATTAAATGGATATGATATAGCGGAGAGAGCTAATATCATTTTTTATCATTTTCATGTCGCTAATTAATCGTTTTGGAACAAACATTTCCCATTTTATATTTTATGTTTGGTTTGCAAGATTTATGTAATTATTCGTTACCGGTCAACCATTCCGTTCGTTTTGATTTATCGTGTTTCTTTCTGTTGACCATACATTCGATTTGATTAAATTAAATACTTTTTTAAAAATATGTGAGTTTTTGAATTTTACTAATTTTTATAAAAGTATATTCATTTGGTAATATACCCACAGGTACAAATTGTTATACCAAGTTAGATGCTGCATTCAGTAAGAAATAAACAGCAGGATTCAAAGTTTACCGGGGTATGAACTTGGTTGGTCACGTGATCAAATAGTGTTTAGCCAAAATGCTTCTCAAAAGATCTGACACTTGTTAAGAGAAGCAAATCATTAAGCATTTTTTTAACATTTTTTTTTCTTCTAAGTAACAATTAAGCAGCCATCAAACAATAATCGTGAGAGGTAATCATTAGGATGTCATTATAAAGTTCACACACACCTGAACGTTTTCGACAATCTCAAGATTCATACATGTATAAGGAAACAAACTGGCAAATGTACATACATATATGTAATACAGTTTAAGTTATTAAGATCACGTTTGTGATTTACATCATACTTATTCCATGTTTCATATATGAAAGGAATTTTATTTATTTGACTTTGAATCATATGTAAAGTCTAAAAAGGTGCAAAACTCGAAAAAATACAAACTTTAAAGTGTTTTAAAATACCTTCCTCTGAACAGTCCCTATTATATCTCAAACATGTTCCATGAATATGAAATATTTCAATAGACAAAATCGAAAATGTGACATAAATCTCCATTCCATACTTGACCAAAAAATCGAATGACACTGGTCATAGAGAACAACGCAAAATCTTTTAATCAGCGTTAACTCTAGAAAAGTTTCAACGTGGTGTTAAGACTGACCCATGTCCAATCAGATCGTAGTAGGCGGAGTTGAGACATTACTGCTAGTGTCTTGAATGAGAGAGAGAGAGAGAGAGAAAGTTAATAGAGTAAATTAGAAGGTGATACTGATGTCCAGATTATTATTCGTAATTATTAACTTACAAGGTATTATTTATCCTATTTTGATGTGAGTTTGTAGTGTATTGACATTGTATTGACAGGTGACATCGATGTCTTTTAACATTGACTTTATGTCACAAGATCAAATATGTACAAACTGCCTTTGAAATACAAGTCTTAATAATCTAAACAAATTATGCGGAATCCTCCCGGATTTAAAAACAAAATCATAATTTTCTTGGTATAGAAATGTTAATATCGTGGAAAACTGTGTTCTGTATAAAAAACATAAACTCACTAAGAAACATCTTTATTCAGGACAAATATGTCCATTTATGTTTTATTTTTTCCACAAAAGTTCCACCCGCATTGCCCTTTTTTATCCATTCATGAATTATTTCATTCATTGATGCATGCTTTTATTTTTTCAAATTATTAATAACTTTTCGTATGCAATTAAAATTGTTCAGTGTCTTTATGTATTGGTAGGTTCTGACATAACGACATCCCTATATGTACACATTGTTGTAAAGGGCCAGCTGAATGTCAACAATCTTACTTTAAAACACCTTATAGCAAATACAGAAATCCGTTTGATTTCAGGTTTATAGAGAAATATTAATTTGTTCATCTACATCACCAATAATATACTTTATAATCATATGTTTTTCTTTTCTGTCTCATTTAAGTCAACCATTTAGATTGGACAGTCTACTCATTAGTTGAAACTTTACTGATAATTTTCGTAAACAAATAATTTATTCAAATGCATCTATACATTTCATAATGCAGTAACAGTTAATTTTAATTGGTTATATTTCTGTTTCCTCTTTAATTCTAATTAGACAGATATCTGATTTTTTATATGTTAAAACTTCATTCTTTCCCTTTTTTACTCATAAAACAAGGGGTATTAAAAATCATTTACATGTATCACTTTGTCAGTTACATTTTGTTTTTCACTTAGCCCGTGAATCGTTAAAAATCGTAAATGCCATTTCTTTTTATTGTACATATATAAAATATGTGATAAAAATATCAAAATAAATAAGAGATGTTTGTGAAACATTTATGCCCCCCTCCCTTGGAAACATCCACAAAGAAAATGAACGTAAACTGCAAATAACTTGTATTTTTCTAAGTTCAAGGGACATAACTCTGTCGAAAATTGCTCTATCTTACCCAAAATCAAACTTGACCTATATATTATTTAGATAAATCTGTATATCAAATTTCATATCCATATGTGCACCCTCTGCGAAGAAAATGAGCAGAAACTGCAACTACCTGGGATTTTTCTATGTCCAAAAGGCATAATTCTGTCGAAAATTGCTCGATCGTACCCAATATCGAACTTGACCTATATATTATCATGATAAACCTGTATACCAAATTTCATTTCAATATGTTCATCCTTACGAAGAAAATGAGCGGAAACTGCAAAAAACTAGAATTTTTCTAAGTCCAAGGGCCATAACTCTGTCGAAAATTGCTCGATTGTACCCAATATCAAACTTGACCTAGATATTATCATGATAAACCAGTATACCAAATTTCATTTCAATATGTTCATCCTCTGCGAAGAAAATGAGCGGAAACTGCAAAAAACTAGAATTTTTCTAAGTCCAAGGGCCATGACTCTGTCGAAAATTGCTCGATTGTACCCAATATCAAACAGGACTTAGATATTATCATGATAAAGCTGTATACCAAATTTCATTTCAATATGTTCATCCTCTGCGAAGAAAATGAGCGGAAACTGCAAAAAACTAGAATTTTTCTATGTCCAAGGGCCATAACTCTGTCGAAAATTGCTCGATTGTACCCAATATCGAACTTGACCTAGATATTATCATGATAAAGCTGTATACCAAATTTCATTTCAATATGTTCATCCTCTGCGAAGAAAATGAGCGGAAACTGCAAAAAAATTAGAATTTTTCTAAGTCCAAGGTCCATAATTCTGGCGAAAATTGCTCGATTGTACCCATTATTGAACTTGACCTAGATATTATCATGATAAACTTATATGCCAAATTTCATTTCAATTTGTTCATCCTCTGCGAAATAAAATGAATGGAAACTGTTGGTGGACCGACTAACCGACCGACAGACAGACAGCAGCAAAGCAATATGCCCCCCTTTCTTCGAAGGGGGGCATAAAAAATAGGGCCATATTTGGCTCAAACTTTTCAAAATCACAGCTTTTAAATAAGGGTGTGCAGTGATCTTGAATTTAGTTTCAATGTCGAATGTGAAGTGAATTGCAGAATGAAATGAAGCATTTTGTCCGTGGAATATCTCCTCCCCCTTTGGTCCAATCTGGTCATACTTCAGTTACTGGTGCATTTAATCAAAGGGTATACATTAACCTTGAATGATGTTTGTAGATTTAGTGTCACGATCATTACAAATCACACAACGTCCTTTTTTAAGAGAATATAAATTCTAAACTTACTCATATTTGGCTCATATTTCACATTAATAGAGCCACTGGGTTGATGGTGTGCAGTTACTTTAACTAAGACACTGTGAATATCATTGCAAATCTTTTTTATTATCAGTTTTAGACAGTACCTAGTTTTCTAGGTCGAAATAATGCATGTGTGTAAGGGTTTTGAGATTAATGTTAAAGTTCATCAGAGGATGAGGGTTTTGACCATTAATATAATTATCACAACTGGACGTACAGGTAGTAGGAAAATAAATATCAAATGTTAGCATGACAATTTCTAAGTTATAGGTTAAGATTATGGTTTAATGGTTCTAAAAAGTTTTTAATTTACTCTTTAGAAAGGCTTTGACGTAAAAAGGGCATTTCTGGAATAGTTGTCCTTGAGAAATAGTTTTTTTTTTTTTTATAAAACATACGCATTTTTGCACTATTTGTTTTTAACTACCTGTTGACATTATGCTACGCCATCAAAAAGAAAATACTCATAAAGATAATGTGTTCTATATTTGGTAAAATTTGGCGAGTGGCTCTAGATAAGAAGTCAACAATTTGAAAAAAAAATTGACGAACAAACAGACGGACGTACTTACAGACAGACGGACATACAGACAAATAGATTGTTGGATGATGAACAAAAGGTAATCAGATAAAAACTCCTTTAATTGAGACTTTGAGGTAAGCTATAATGAATTTGTTTGGTTTATTCAGCATCTGCTTTCATGTTACATTTCGATAAAAGATGATATTCATACTATTTAAAGCGGTTGGCTATCACAGAACCATTGTGTAGTGTGTTTTGGAATTTGAATACGTGTAGTTAAATACATTTTCAAGTAATCGGTTTCTGTCGAAAAACTATCTCTCTGTACCATTAAATCAACACAAAAATACACCGTTTCTATTCTTACGTGTAACGTAATATTTCTAAAATAAAATCATTAAGCCATAAATAAATATTAATGTGTGCTATTTTTATAATCGCTATCTTGTCTTACAGAAAAAAATGTCATGTGAATTTTTGTTAAACATATCTTTGGTAGGTATGTTTTACGAATATTAAGGAAAAACTCCGTATATGTGTTTGTATTCTGTACAATGGATTAGTTACCTTGAATATTCCCAACTCGTACATGTAAGTGATCAACCGAACAAAATGTGGTATATATGGAAGCTTTTATTCTTCCTTGTCCTACCTAATCCAGGCCAAATTATAAAATGCCGAATTTGTATTTAACTGCAGACCTCTACCTTTCTGGAAAGACTTCGGTTTGCATACCGTAGAGCTACATTTTCCTGAAAGCATTTAACTTGCATTTTACGGCGAACACAAGAACTGCATTACTTTTGGATTAAATACTAGGTTTTGCAAATAATTTTCAAAGATTACTAGACTTTGACCCGTGCGTGCATGAGTTGACATTGCATATGATATTGGACATTTAAGAAATATAGATACATCGATACGCCGTATAATTAACATTTACATAGCCAAGCTTTAAGCCTACAAAGCTATTAATTTCACTACACTCTGCTTAGTTTGAATATTCTAACAGTTACTGTGTCACGGGACAGGCCTTCACCATATTTAAAATACCTCCCATATACCCGTTCCCGTACTGTAGCTGAAAATTAAAGAATCGCTCCGATCGATTTTGGAAAAAATTAATGAAGCTGCATTGAAAATAACAGTCAAATTATTCATAACGAACCATTTTTAGGCTGTAAATAACTTTCATTTAAAAAGTTAATTCACATTAATGAAGAATTCAACACTTTTTCACCACGGTTTTTTTTACTCGCTTCGAATTTATCCACCATGTTGACATTCGGAACTCTCGGAATTTTTCATATTCAATGCACTTAGAGTTATCTCCCGTATTTCCTTTGATGAACAGAATATACAGTACCGATCAGACCCAACCTAACTCACTCTGGGTTTAATAGAGTGGACCCAGAATAAATCCCAAGTAAACCCAGAGTGGACACAGAGAGTAAACCCCGATCAGAAGTATACCCTGAAAGCAGACGAACATGTGTATTCGGAATATATGTATACAAGGGGCAGGAATCACAGGCAGTAGGATGGTAAAATAAAATAGAGGACTGCTTTACACTTCAGTGCGTATAGTTGACTCCAAAAGCAATTCTCGAGTAAACCCAAAGTAAACCCCGATTGGACCCAAATTTTCATTAAGTAAACCCAGAAAGTAAACCCCGGGTTTAGTTGGGGTTTACTCTGGTGTTAGGTTGGGTCTGATCGGTACTGTATTAAAAATTTTCAATGAAAATTTACACGTATTTGTAATATCAGTTCTGAGTTTATCTATGCAAATGTGATATTGTGGTAACATAAACTAAAGAGCCTCCCGTGATTTAGCGTGAATGTAATGCGCATGCGCAAGATTGTAAAATCCAAAAGAATCCACATCTTGATTATATATAAATATAGTAGTTTAGATTTATAATGAAATGAAATACATTTGGTGTCTCTTGCAGTCTAATGACAGATATACTGTTTTTACTGCCAATAAATTGCTTACATGCATAAGTCACTTTAATGTGCCGATCTTGATGAAATGAAAAAGGGCTATATATGATAAGGGCCTAAAATGGCCCCCTAAAATGAACATCATCTTTTTACTATCATTCTCTGTTTTCTTTGTACAGATATGTATGTGATGTGTTTACATAATATTCATTTTGGTTCAAGTGCCCACAATTCAGAAATATGACATTGTAAAGACAACCTTTTCCCGCCATTTTTGCATTTTTAGCGTAAAACAGCTTGTTTTCAAGCAGTTTTTCCTTCTGAAAACATAGAGCGCATTCTTGAACAAATAAAATATTTTAATCAGAGATGTATCTAGCCAAGACTAATAAGTGACAAAAAAAATTTCCTTGTTCAAGCATGCGCTCTATATTTCCCATTTGTAAATAGATAAGAAAAATGTCAATTTTTGGCTGGTTTTGATTGAATTATAGAAATGGCGTCACTTCTGACGTCATATACTGCCGGTGAGTGCAAATAAATCAAATAAATAGATGAAAAATATATTTGATATCAACTCTTCTAAAAAATTAGTTAACATTTTATCGTACCCGAAACACTTAAAAAATGGCGAATTATGGGGGCCAAATTTAACTCTTATCATTATAAAAATTTAACGCTTCTTTCGTCAATTTGCGCTGTAAACCTAGTAGTCAGTGGTTTTATTTCATTCAAAGATTCGAATTGTCACAAAATGCATATACATAAAGTTTGTCTTTCTCTTAAAAAAACTTCTAAATACATATATTTGAAGGTCTTCTCAGCAGCTATATGAACACGATCGGTTTTCATTTGAATAATAAAAAAATGCTTAGTAACTATAAAATCGTTATTGATATTGTGCAAAAACTACAGTATTTGTGCCATAAAATGCAATGAAATGCAGAAATACAACAAAATATATATTTTAAATTGATATCCCTATCTGAAAGTGCGTTATACAAGCAATTAATGTTAAGAGCAATCTTAATATTATATATTTGTATTGCTGTAAATGACTTCTTTTCCACGGGTCAGTGCCTGGTACGCACAGCGATCTTCCTTGAAGTCGAGTCCTGTGTACATTTCTGTTTGATCAGTATTGGAGACATTTTCATTCCCATAAATTGGCGTTGTGTCATAATCAGCTGATACTCGTCTACAGCTACAATAAGAAAAACTGCATTTCTTGTTTACAAAACTCAACTTTTTCGAAGGATTGGTCATTCTTTAAATGGTTTCTGTTTTTCAGAGTGTAGAAAAACTAATCAATGTTTCAATCATCTTAAATGATGGGAAATCGCCTTAATCGATACAAATCAAACATATTCTTAAATGTATTGAAATAAATGTTTTGCGAGCAAAAATTTGGTTTTTTTTGTTTATATGACGTTTTGTATTTGAATAACAAAAAAAGAAACCCTGAAGAAACAGTTGATTTTTATAATACAACTCACGTTCTGAACAACAGGATAGACAATATCACGTTTGCTATCAAAGAGATACCGGCAATGGTGCCTAGCGCAGCGATTGTTCCTTCATTTTTATCTGATTTCGTTATTTGTGTGACAAATGGTATATTTGTCGAGCCCTTTTCAGTCGAGTTTATTTTCTGAGTCAACGTGGTTATTTCTCGATTCGGTGTTGTCGTTTTTACAATTGTTGATAATAATGTCTTAGTCGGTGTAGTTATTTTTCCAGTTGAAGTTGTCATTCTTTTAGTTGTTAGAGTTGTTTCGTAAGTTGTTAGATATTCAGTCGTCAATGGTAACATTGTAGTTGATATGGTTGTTTTTCTTGTAGATGTTGCTGGTTTCGATGATGTTAACTGTTCATTTGTTATTGGTAGTTTTGTAGTTGACATCGTTATTGTCTCAGTAACATATGTTGTTGGCTCTTCATCCGTTGATGTTGAGTGTTCCGTCGATAATGGGGGCTTTGTAGTTATTTTTTCAGAAGATGTTATTTCATTTGTAAATATTAATTGCCCAGTCGGTTCATCATGATCAGTAGATATTATTTCATCTGTTGACAATGATTGTTCAGTCGATTTTTGTAATTTTGTAGTCGATGAATCTATTTCCTCAATAAATGTTGCCATTTCATCCGTTGTTAATGTTTCAATCGTTATTGGTAAGACCGTAGTTGATTTGGTTGTACTCTCAGCAGATGTTATTGGAACTTCACTCGTCATTTCTGTCGTAGATATTTCCTCAGTGGAAGAAGTTGTCTCTGCTAATGCTATTATTCTGTCAGTTTCTGTCTCTGTTGTTGATGATGATGATGATGATGATGATGTCGAAAATGTACTTTTTGACATTGGTGTTGCCAGCAGTGTTGTCATGAATTCTAAAGTTGTCTCTGGTTGCATTGTTGTTGACAGCAGTGTTGTCGTAAATTGTACAGTTGTCTCTGGAACAGTGTTTGTCGTGTCCGTTGTCCATAATGAATAAACCCTGTTCGTTGTTGTCGAAGTAACCATTTCTGAATAATATGTAGAACTGTCTGGATTTCTGATTAAAAATAACATAGACAGGACAAGAAAAGAAGAAGAAAAAGGAGATAAAAATAAAGGGGGCGACGATGATGATGAAAATCGAATGTTCCACGATTTTTAAAGGGTACGTACAATGTATTGCCAGACGACCAGAAATGTCAATTGATTACAAATTAACACAATGGATATATAAGAGCTTTTGTTTTATTATGTAATCATATTTGATAAAACAATAAGGGAAAAATTATTATATATTATATACACGTAAATTAGTATAGCTATAAATTTACGTTTAAAGTGTAGTATTTAATAAATCTTACCTTCCTTATGTGTATTTAATTTATTTACACATTTGAATAAAATATACCGGTATTTTACTGATTTTGTCAAAAAGACGCACATTGCAAGTTTCCAGTTATTATACTCTCTAGCTTAAGAAACATTGAGCTTAAGTATCGTTTGAATAACCAGAAACGACTCTTTATCACTTAGATCATATGTCTTATGTTTTATGGCTCCTCCGTGAGATATTCGATTATATATGAGATACAACCAGAAAAATACCTCTGATCGACCAAATAACTCTACACATAAAAGTAAATCAATGTTGAATACTTACATGACTAATTGTCAAAATATACACCAGAGATGCTTAGTAAACATTATATGTTTGACATTATAGTTCAGATTTGAAAGCGAAAACTTATAATATAGATTGCATGTTGAAATTACTCATGAATACAGTATAAGCTTATTATCCGTGTACAGAACTGAAAAGAACAGATGCGTATATTTTGCTATCACACCCTTTTAAATAGAAAATGCATATCTAATCTAGGTAAATCACTCATACCATGAATGTGGAACGCTCCAAGATACAAAATTGCGAAGGTGACGCAAATTCCCATTGTAAATTAATTGCTACTGGACCTATGAATTTTGACAACCTTAAAAGTTTATCAAGGGCAAAACCACCGATGGGCTTTTAAACACTGATACAGCGAAATTCCAATGCTTCCTCCTTTCCTTTCATGAGTATTTAAACGATTTCATTTGCTTCTTCCGTGATAAGATAAATTCTTTAAAAAAAAAAAAAACAACAAACAAACAAACAAAAACCCAAAAAATCCCAAAAAACAAATGAACTATAAAAATCCATTCAAATTCAAATTTATGTTGCGTAACGAAGTCATGAAGACATCTAATTTCTATGTATTTTCTATATTTATGTGTAATCATTGCATTCTGTGTAATATTAACCTGAATAAAATGAAATAAAATGAAATTTCCGCAAGTTAAATAACAAAAAATAAATTAAATATGGAGCATTTTCTAATAAAAGGAGTATGAGGCAGTAAAAATAAGATAACACGTGTGTTTTTAAATTCAGTTCAATGTTAGATAATTTGAAATGTGTGTTGAATTAAGATTTCCTCAATTATAAAAAGGTATGTTTAATTGACTTGAACCAATTGCAAGGTATTGCAGACGCCATTTATGATAATTAAGATACATTATTCCTTTCATCTTTTCATTCAACCCCCCCCCCCCCCCCAATACAAAGTTGCCATGATGTCATTTATTCAGAAAACACCAGGTACACTCATGTCATTAGATGTTATTCATAATGATAGAACATAATACAAAATACATTTATTAGTTTCCGTGTTAATGAAATATCTAATCAAGATTTGTATCATACATGTACTCATTGTTATGTATTTTAATTTCCATGTGTTCTACTAATATCATTTCAATACACTATTTGTACAAGTTAATTTTTTTAAGGACTAAGAATAACTAGTGGGAAGCTGGTGTTTATTAAGGCAGGACGTTCGGCCATTTGGGGATAAAGTTGTAAACACTTCTTTAACTTGCTTATTTATGCTCAAAACTAATCAAATCTATTATCAAAATATTACCTGTTGTTTTATATGCAAATACGTTTACATCTTTTATCACTTAGAACAGCTGTAGAACTGCCCAGCTGCAGACTAATTTAGAAGAGTTAAAAAAAGAAAAGAAAATAAGGTTCTATTGGTGTCCTTTCTAAAACTATTTACAATGTATTCATGAAAAGTACGATAGTGTCTTAAATAGCCATATATGGATTCTAAGTAAAATAGGTAAATAATTTATATGTATATGCAACTTTCTGATCTATTTTTTTGTGTAACTCGAGTTGCATTAATAATACCTTTTTTTAAATCAGTTTTCAAATTATTGAAAACAAAGTTAGGTATTTGAAATTCAAGAAAAAATGTTTCAGTTGATCATAAAGAGGTTATAACAGGATTAAAGCTGACATGAATTCATAACTACGCATTGTTTCTCTTTTATCTTCGACTACCCTCATATTAGTTGTCGATTTCTATTGTTCTGTTCATCGATACATACCTCCTATATAAGGCTGAAAGCACTACTTAGGCTTCACTGCATTCAGGTAATTCGTTCACCCGAATACGTTACCATGGACGAAAAGACGTGTTTTGGAAAAATATAATATGACAACCAGGGCAAGGAATATGTAATGAACAACGAAACAATACAGACTCAAATCTAGACGCAGATCCTTTAAAACTCTTCAATACTTGTAGACCGTTTCCCTGTGTATGTGATAACATCGCACATGCGCAAACCGCACACTGTGGCAAAAAGAGCAATGTCAAAGATCGCATGCATTTTAGAAACGGACTGTTTTTTGTAGAAACCAACGGAATCAATGTTTCGTAGTTACTGTCTTTGATTTACTATCATTAAGCACTGTGTTGGATGCCGGGGTTTTCAAAAAGATGTTATACGTGATACACTCTGTATGAACGACACACGTCTTCGGTGTGCACGCTAAGTAAGGCAGCACTATCTGTGTAATATAATACGGATACTTCGGAAATTCTTTCAAAGAATAAATATATTTTTTATTTTATTGATTGTTGTTTTCTTTATTCTTTATTTAAACATTTTACTACAATGTGTAGTTCATGCATTTAGAAGTCCGTGGAACCTGAATGCCTCGATCGGAAAGCAACCTACCGAAACTTTCTTAAACGGTATATTTATCCCGCTTCGAACAAAATTATTGGCAATTGATTGGATAAAATCAAATCACATGACGCCCTGAAATTTCATAATACACCGTTTATTAAAATTCTTGGAGGGGGTGTAGTAATCGTCGGGCGTGAGATTCTGCTCTGTCGTTTCATATGAAATGGCGGCGAGTAAACGGTAAGCGCGGACGACCGTTAAAGAAGTGCATTAGAAGAGATTTAAGATGAATTCTTTAAACACATTCAAATGTAACAACAAAGCTGCTAACGTATTACGCGAATATTAAAAGGAAAGAGCCATGATTCAAATTTTGAATCGATCGTTTCATGTAGTACAATTTAGTGAGAATTTGGGACACTTTTACATTGAAACCCGGAAACCTGATGGAGAAAAGTACAAAACCCCTTCAACTTTCGCTCAACAGACTCCTGGGGTCGCCGCCACATAATAAATGCGTTGTTATTGTCAAAGACGCCGATTTCAAGATGCAAACCTGAACTTTAAGACTATGATGGTTTAGGTACCATTACACACCATCCCGTAATTGCCGAAGCGGGGTGTTGCTAAAACGTGGAACGGAAAACGGAACGGAAAGCGGAACGGAACCAAAAATATCATATCACATTTATCGCTTTAAAAGGGTATAGACTGGCCAGAAACGATTTACTTTGTATCATTTTTTTTTTCATATCTAATGAATGCTTATCAACATATGGCTGTCTTATTGATATTCTTATGAATATCATTGTATTCATTTGGCTTTACTTGAATACGAAACGGAAAAAATCAAATGGACACAAATTGTAAAACATTAACATGATTAAACGGAAAAATTAGCTTTAACTTTTTACACATTTTCTTATATGGTATTGCTGGTTTACAGGGTAACGTACGCAGTTAGTAAAAGCGTTTTATGAGTTTGAAGGGTATTTTTATATTATAAATATGATGTATATATATTTACATCAACATAAAATTGTCGGTGTGTTATACGATTTTTAATCATACTGACGATACAGTATCATTGAGATGAAGGAAAAAAAATAGTACGCTGACGACATTTAAAATACATCAAACATTAAAATATCCGGTACTTGGTGAAACTAGAATTTTTAGTTATGCAATTTTGTTTACGTTTACATTACTTGGCAGTTTTTCAATCCTGCAGCTATATACATAGATCCGAATAGAGAGCTCTAGACGTTGTCTGGTTTGATTTTCCGATTATAAATTGGGACTATAGGAAAATTTCAGACAGTTTTTGGAGAATAGGTAATGTATTATTTTTTCAGTTATTTTTATGCTTTTCCAAACCCCATTATATTCCTATTAGGTACGAAGGGGCATTCAAAACATTTGATGTTCTAAAAAGGGGTGTATGTGGGGATCCGGACCCTTACAGGCTAGAAATTGATTCACATAGCAAAGATACCGAAAACAGGCATTGGACCGTCTTCCCTGGCAATTAAACATCCATCTGAGACCCCATCCTTATAGGGGAAAATTTCTGGATCCGCGCATCAGAGAATTGAAGTAAAAGAAAATATACATTGAACACCTAACATCAAAATAGGTTTTAACAATTGAAATCAATATCAATGTCGAATTTTTATTAATAGCTACAAACCGAACCCCGGCAATTATTCTGGATTTAAACCCGAAAAATACGATACGAATATTTTCATTGAACAATAATTGTTAAAATTAAGGTCGAATTTCCGTGAATCAACTTATCTTTCTTTGCAAACCCGCAGCTATCAGCTCAATTTAATATTAATGAAAATCATTAATATTGATTATGAACTAAAGGTACATGTATTAATCAGGCATTGTATATAAATTATGATATATATCTTTTTAGATCTGACTCCGAATTATCAGACTCTTCGTCGAATATCAGCTTGCCATCTCTTGAAGAATTCTCAACTTGTGCAAACGATGAAGACGCTCCGATTTCAATTTCCAGTACAGATTCCTTTAAAGAAACCGAAAGTCTTCATCTGTCATCACAAGAAGATTCCATTGTTATTTTGTCGAGCCCAGAATCTGTCTCAAATTCACCAACATCGAAAGCCTACCAAGATTTGTCCGATTCGAGCAGTAGTTCTGGACATGATTTTGATCAAAGGTATGCCTGTGATAATAGAAGTTCAGTGACGTAGCATCGGTTTTGAAAGGGGGTGGAGAGTAACTCAAAATCTTCACATGCATAAAAAATTCACCCGTCTACAAATTCTTACTCCGTGGGGAGTGACAAACCAAAAATATCAACATATGGCCAATCCTCAAAAGGGGGGGGGGGGGTAACGTGCTTAAATCATCCTTATAATGTTTTGGTGAATTTCACCTACATATTACCTGTATATTCATTGACATGCTCCTAAAAATGTGTGTGTGCGTGGGGGGGGGGGGGGGGAGGTTGTTCCTTCAACATTCATACAATTTTCTATACATTTATGTTGTACATATGAAGAAAAAATATCCTTTTGGAGAAAAAGAGAGGGAACATCTCCCCCTCCCCCCTCATGCACTGATACTGCGTGTCTGCGGTATATTTTAGAAAAACTAAAAATGTGGTGAAATACGCGTTTACCTTTGTTCGTTTTGTTTTAATGGCAGAATACGGGATGGGCATGTGTGTTGTTTTAGTGTTGCATGTGAATGGGTGGTGACTGCTGTGTTGATTGATCTAGACCTGAGTTTATGTTCAAAACCTGATAACACTCAGTGTCATTCTTTAGTGGGTAATGATGCATTATTATTTAATCCTTGTAAACGCCTTAACACTGCATATACTAATTTTCTTGTTGTTAAGAGATGTCGGTCAATATTAAAACATTTTAAGATCATATTTATGATTTTTCACTCTCATGTTTATTCCTTATCGATCCTATCAGATGAAATGTATTAATTTGTTCTTACATATACACATACTAGATGTTCCTCTAAATTCGTTGAGCTAAACCTTGCTTCGCCAGCTCCAATCTGATGTTGATCAGATAATTGATGAATTTCTCATCAAGAATTAGTTTAGTGTTTAAAAGCGTCCTTAATGCCAGCAAAGGTCAAGTCAACAACCCACACGTCATACGTTTTAGCAGCTTGTTGCAATGAGAGATCAAATAGGAAGTGCAATGAAATTAATACTCGCCCCCCTCCCCCCCCCCCCTTCAACCCGTGCCGAATCGTCCTTGAATTTAAATCGTAACATACATGTATGTCACATTTGATCTAAATGGGACTAATGACTGTTTAAAGATTTCTCTCTCAAGACACCCATCACTTGTTTAAGTTATAAACACGTTACAAAATATTAAGATTTCGCAATTTTCTGCATTTTCGACAGTCCATTATTATTTCCCGTTGCATATATAGTTTCAGTGATAATACATAATTTTAAAAAAGAAGACATGGTAGGAATCCGTGACTTTCTCGAGGGGGTACACCGTTACCACCTAACCCATGCGTGGATGTAGAATTTTTTTCCCGGGAAGGGAGTGTTTGTCGGGGGGGGGGGGGGCGGGGGGGGGGTCCTATGCCTATATTCTATTTCTGTCCCATCTAAATTGTAGATCCGCGCGCATGGAGCCAGTATAAAAATGACAGCTGAAAAAAGTTTAAACGGGTAATGAAAAGCGTAATATTTTCCAGAAAGCGAAATCCGGGGGGGGGGGGGGTGGTGCATTTCCATTTTGCACAAGGGGAAATGTCTCTGTCAATTCCTGCGAGTTCAAAGTCTATTTCTGAAAAACTTTACTGAATAACTTTATATCCTATGGAACTCTCATTAATGAAATCCACAAATGAATTAATAAATTTGGACGAGTCTATAGTTCCGGAAAACAAGATTTAATTTCTGCATGATCTACCAAAATATTTCTAAATGAAAAACGGAAGTAGATATCGAATATGCATTGTTTATTCGACATTTTTCATTTAATGCTTGATTTAACATGGTTTTATTTTCTTTAGGTCGTTCGGGCATCAGACCAAGTCATCTGATCAACTGCTGGAGTACTTTGAGGATAACAAACACATGCCGATTTATTCGTCGTCTGATAAGGGATTTTCAGTAAAAGATGCCGTTTCGATAATAATAAATACAAAGGATAAATTGGCATCCAAAGTACCGTTCAGTTGCAAAGAAACCAAAATATTTGTTGTAGACACAAGCAAGTTAGAACATATTGATGATATACGGTCTCATGAACTTGGTGCAATGAAAAATGAGAGAGTTCAGAGAGATTACGTTTCAGTTGCTGAAGATGAAAAAGTAATCAAAGTTTTGAAAAAAAATCCCAATGTCATGAGAAAAGGAATTTACATGCTTAAAAGGTCTTACTACTCTTTGAAAGGCGACACAAGTTTTAAGAGAAGAATATATGAACTATCTGATTGGAAAGGCGATCAACACAAAGTAGTCATTTTGCAGTTTGTTTTCCACGGTAATGCTCCTCCACCAAAGCCAAGACCGCATGGAAATAGCAAATCAGGGGGCATGTATGTTAGGACAACAAAGTCAACGCTTGAAAAGGTGAAGGAGAAGTTGAAACCAAAAGATGCTTTTGAGGATGCGTTCGAATCTGTTGGCGGCATGGAAGCAGAGAGCATGTGTTCCATCCCCAGAAACGTAAAGCAGATTTACAACATGAAACAATCGAAGTCCAAGCAAGAAATAGGGTCCAAAGAAAAAGACGATTTGTTTTCGATAATACAACAATGCAAATCTGAACAATCTCTGACCAACCCCTTTATCAGATCAATTCAAGCTGCGCCCGAACCCATGTGCGTCTGTGTAACTGACAGACAGCTATCGGAAATGCAAAAATTCCTAACTAACCCCTCAGAAGCATCCATATTAGGTATTGACCCTATTTTTAATTTAAACCAGTTTCTGGTAACGGTTGGAACGTACAAACACTTGCAACTTCGACATCGGCGAACCGGAAACTCCCCTACGATGATTGGTCCGGTGCTCATTCACCAACAGAAGCTCCCAATGTCATATTCCTATTTGGCAAGCACATGCACTTCTCTCAGACCATCTCTAAAAGAAATTCTTTTCATAGGAACTGACGATGAAAAGGCCATTTTTAACGGTGTTAAAACCTTCCCCCTTAGCTTAAACACTCAATGTTTTAGGCATATGCGAAACAACATTTCAAGAAAACTCCAAGGGCTAGGTGTTTCTGAAACCGCTGCAGGCGAATACCCGAGGGACATATTTGGTGTTAAACGCAATTCCAAGGTAGAATATGGATTGGTGGATGCAACATCAGATTCTGAGTTCGATACAGAGTTGAAAAATTATGAAATAATCTGGAATGAAAGGGAAATCGAAGACCGCAAAACAAACGATCCACTTTTCCACAAATGGTTCCTTAAGGAAAAAGCAGATACTTTTAAAAAGCATCTTCTGTTACCGTTGAGAATATCTGCAGGTCTTGGATTTGCTGAGTACACCACAAATGCTAATGAGTCTATTAACAAGAAGCTGAAAGAAAAAGTTGACTACAAAGAATCTCAGTTAGGAGAATTTTGTTCCAAACTGTTCTCTTTAGTTGACAGCCAGAATAAAGATGTTGAAAAATCCCTCATTGGAGTCGGACCTTACGAACTGCGACCTGAATATAAGCAATTTGAAATATGTCAAACGGATTGGTTTAAGCTCTCAAACAGTACAAGACAAAGCCATCTAAAAAACTTTCTTAAGGCCCCTTTGAAGCCGTCTCGTCAACGTTTTGACAACGAGGGTGCTTCCACTTCCAGTACAAACAAATGCCAAAGCCTAAGTATTAACTTTGAAGAAACTGAATTGTCAGAAAACGTTTATAAACATGTTTGGGAGAAAGCTGTTGAGATTTTGGATAAGGACAGTAATATTGTACATGCCCCTGGAGAAAACACAGCCATGCTTGTTGTCAGTAAATCAAAAAAAATGCCTCATTATGTTGAAATTTTCAAAAGCGGCAAAATCGAATGCCCATGTGATGGATATAAGGCCAAACAAATGTGTTCTCATGCTTTGGCAGTAGCAGAGAAAAGGGGAGTTCTTGAAAATTATCTTTGTTGGTATGAAAAATGCAGGGGTCTCAGCATTTCAGCGATATGCAGAGAAAAAATGCCACAAAAACCTCAAAAGAAACCAGGCCATAAAGATAGATCATCAAAAAGAAAATCTACTACTCGTTTTGAATACGATGATGCACTTCCCACGAAACGTAGATCGCGCTACAACCCGACAGAAAGTAATGTAACTGCAGCCGATGATATTGAGTCCAATTACTTTCTGAAATCATTAAATGGAACAAAGATACGGGTATCTTATGGGTGTTCAAAGGCAATCAGAATCCCGCCACACGTTCCTGCGCCACCTTACGATGTGGTTATATGCAGAAAGGAATATCGCGCCTATTCCTTGGACGGGATATCAAAACTCACGCTCACGCCTCAAAATGTCCATTATCATTTACGGAAGGCATGCCTCACAATGAAAAACCCCGAATTTGACGAGGATACTCTCATCATTTGCACTCCTGATGTCGGTCAGCAGCTAACAGACGTTCACAAGAATTATTTGAAATGTTTTAATGTGAAGTACTAAAATCTCTTAAGATGTTTCTCTTCAAAGTTAATGTTTCCTTTCCTCACTCGATGTACAAACATACCCATTTTCGAAAATGTAACTAAAATTACAGTTATTAATTTTCAGTTATCTCTGGCTTAGATATCAGTAATTAACATCTGGTATATTTATAGTAAAAACGGGAGTGGAGTGTAAACGTTAAACTATTGGGATTCATGTGTTTTACAATTGAATAAATCTCAAAATGTAATTAATGAGTTATGTTTATGTAATTGGTTTTCCATAGAAATGACGTTAAAAATTATAATCATGATCAGCGCCTGACTGAATTCTGCGCGAACTCGCGGGGCAAATATAACAGACTAAAAACAGATCGGAAAATTACAAAGTGCAACGATTGGTTGCCCTCACCAGACAAACTTGAAAGTGCCCCCGTTTATTGACGATCAATTTAGAAAAGCGTCGTGTCCTACCTTTTGCTTTTTAAATTTATAAACGGTTCATTTAATTGTTTTCATTATGTAAGTCACATTTTATTATACTAAAGGGTCGAGTTATAGCCAAGCTGTTTGTAGCCTTTTTTCAATAGTAAATATTAATGGGCCGTTTTTCATTCATAAACAAATGGGTCGTAGAAAAACCGTGAAATGACGATAATGAGTTGCCACAGCTGGTGAGGATAGACATTTATCAAAAATACACTGAAATAACAGATATTAAACCTAGAGGTTATCGTACTGATTGTGTTTTCATTAGATGGGACGTATTTAATTTTTCAAAAAATAATCATGATATTTGATGGTGCCCCAACGCACTACTGTCGAAATAACCGCTATTTTGTACCTAGCCAACAATGAAACTCCTATATATACTGTTACACTAACTTAAATGCTCGCTTACTATAGTGTATATAAAACAAATAAATATATGAATAGTCAATTCAATTCCTAATAAATTTCTTGATTTAAAAGCCAAAAATGCACACAAATGATCTTTAATATATATTCATTAGATATAATATATGTATATTTGATGTAATCATGATAGTAATGTGTTTGTATTTTCTTTCCGTTTTCCGTTCCGCGTTTTAGCAACACCCTCATTTCTTACCGTCTTCTGTAACCCGAATAAACAGACCAACCCGATAACGAACCCGATTGTAATAATACAAAAAAACCACTGTCGATTAAATTTACAACACAATGTTTGACACTATTTTACAGAACTTATTTCTTTGTTAGAAACAATAAAAGGAATGGTACAAGTAATGCACGATATCATTACTGACTACATACTTTCCCCGTTTATTCAATACACACCGAACCCGATAACGAACCCGATCATTAAAAAAATTGGAATATAAAAAATTAATTTTCTCGAAAATATATGTCAACCAGACGCTACAAAAGTGTAAACTTGATCTGTAGTTTGACATTTTGAAGCTGTTCAGCAAATTTCATATTATTCCTCAAACGCATAAAGAAAAAAAGTGTGGAAAACTGAAGTGGGACAGACAGACGGACGGACGGACAGGCGGATAGACGGACGCAGAGGAAAGCTATAGTCCCCTCCGGTGAAACCGGTAGGGGACTAATAAACCCTACTGTTTTTAGCAACTGTCAATTTAATATCAACTTAAATGTCAGTAAACAGTAAATATTGAATGATATCATGTAATTGAAGTACGGTGCATTTGACATGTGTACACATATAATTTACATTCCATTATATATTTGTTGCTATTTTATTGTTGATATTGTATTGATGATACATGTCATTTTTTCATTTCAAATTATATTATTGTTGAATTTTGTTGTTAATATCTAGTATTTTGTCTGTGATACTTCAAATATATAATTTATTATGTGATATCATTATTAAACGTGTTATTGAACTCTTAAAAGTCTTGTGAAGATGGTCATCGTGATAAATCCGTTCCACAGTCAGTTTTGGGCATAATACGGAGTCATCCAGGGTGTGCAATGGAAATCCGTATTGGGACCCGGCTTCGCCTCGCCCAATACGGATTTCTATTTCCCACCCTGGATGAATCCGTATAGTATCTCAAACTGACTGTGTAACTAATAATATACCAAGTGGCGGTAGAGGAGCGATCGAAACTAATATGGCGACAAAATCCTGTTATGAATTCATGTCAGCTCTAAAATATGCCGTTATACTTTAGCAGTTCCTGTTTTTATTTCAACTTAAAATTCTATCAGTTGCCAAACAATAGAAACATACAGTAGTTAAATTAATATACGTGTTCATCAATTTAGGCATTAGAAATTTAAGATATTTCCATTAAGACTTTGTCCTTACTAGGAACTAAAACTGCTAAATGTTGGGTTTGAAGACAGGTTTTTTAATGTTCAAAAAATCTGTACATGTATATTCCTACGCGGAAATTAATCAAAAGTGGTAAAATGGTGATTAGGATTTGTCACTTAGTAGCTAAATAATTAATATTTTATTTCGTAAGAATAACAAAGAAATTACGCAGCATTTATTGTTTGCACATAAAGTTTATAACTGGTGTTAAACAACGCGCCGAAATACAGACATACATGCATAACAAAGATTTGCTTTTAAAAAAACTGTATAAGCAATGTTTGAGCTAGTCTTAATCTCAAATATTTGTATTACTGTAAATGACGTCGCTTTCACCGGCCAATGTCTGGTATACAGAACCATCTTCCTTTACGTCCAGCCCTGTGTACATTTCTGTTTGGTCAGTATGCTGAATATTTTCATTCGAATAAATTGGCGTTGTGTCGTTATCACCAGATATTCGTCTACAGCTACAACAACAATGAAATACATTTTACTGCATATTTCAAATCAAAGTACTGATATTACTGAAAAGCGCTAACCCAGCTTCTGTATGTATATAACAGATATATGTATATAACATTTCAGCTTACATGTATGTATACGCACTATATTTCCCAATCACTGCGTGTCAGCCCCTGTAATGATGTATGTAAGACCCGTATATTACATTCACAATAGCCCGTACATTGGATTCACAATAGCCCGTGCAATAATGTGCACAAACTCCTGAAACTTGTTCCCTAACCAGTTTAAATGATGTAAACTTCTGCTCATAGGGGGCGGTTATTCGATGCACCGGAAGTAGAAGTCTAACGACAATAAAGCGCTGAGCTATGCATAGCGCTTTAAAAACAATACCTATTTTTTTCATGTCTTAAACTGGGTTCTGTTGTTCATAGTAAAAAAATAAGTTCATCTTAAAAAGGAAATGGGCAAAAATGATACCATGATGCGGTATAATTTAAATGATTGTTTATGAACAATTTTTTTTCTTTTCAAATTGGAATTAAACTCTTAGAACATCTACTTGGATAACAGGAATTGACACGTTTTACACTCATTTGATTTTTATCATAGAACTTACTTTCTAAACAAAAGGATAGACAAAATCACGTTGGCTAATAAAGAGACACCAGCAATGGTACCTAGTGCAGCGATTACTTCTTCATTGTTATCTGTTTTTGTCATTTGTGTGACAAATGGTATGACTGTTGACACATTTTCAGTCGAGGTTATCTTTTCGGTCAATGTAGTTATTTCCCGAGAAGGTGTTGTCGTTTCTACAAGTGTTGTAAATATCTTTGTTGGTGTGGTTATTTTCTGAGTTAATGGTGTAATTTCTTTTGTCGTAAATGTTGTTTTATCTGTTGTTGATGTTAATGTTTGAGTTGTTAGTGGCCCCATCGAAGAAGATGTAATTTTCGCAGTAGATGTTGTTGGCGTTTCAGTCGTTGTTGTTAGTTTTTCAGTTGTTGATGTCGTTGTTTCAGTTGTTTCTGGTATCACCGTAGTCGATGTGGTAATTTTTTCAGTAGATGTTGTTGGCGTTTCAGTCGTTGTTAGTTTTTCAGTTGTTGATGTCGTTGTTTCAGTTGTTTCTGGTAACACCGTAGTCGATGTGGTAATTTTTTTAGTAGATGTTGTTGGCGTTTCAGTCGTTGTTAGTTTTTCAGTTGTTGATGTCGTTGTTTCTGGTAACAACGTAGTCGATGTGGTAATTTTTTCAGTAGATGTTGTTGGCGTTTCAGTCGTTGTTAGTTTTTCAGTTGTTGATGTCGTTATTTCAGTTGTTTCTGGTAACACCGTAGTCGATGTGGTAATTTTTTTAGTAGATGTTGTTGGCGTTTCAGTTGTTGTTGTTAGTTTTTCAGTTGTTGATGTCGTTGTTTCAGTTGTTTCTGGTAACAACGTAGTCGATGTGGTAATTTTTTCAGTAGATATTGTTGGCTTTTCAGTCGTTGTTGTTAGTTTTTCAGTTGTTGATGTCGTTGTTTCAGTTGTTTCTGGTATCACCGTAGTCGATGTGGTAATTTTTTCAGTAGATGTTGTTGGCGTTTCAGTCGTTGTTGTTAGTTTTTCAGTTGTTGATGTCGTTGTTTCTGGTAACAACGTAGTCGATGTGGTAATTTTTTTAGTTGATGTTGGCGTTTCAGTCGTTGATGTGAGTTTTTGAGTTGTTGATGTCAATTTTTGAGTTGTTGATGTCGTTGTTTCAGTTGTTTCTGGTAATACCGTCGTCGATGTGGTAATTTTCTCAGTAGATGTTGGCGTTTCAGTCGTTGATATTAGTTTTTCTTTTGTGAATGTCGTTGATAGCAATGATGTTGGAGTCAGAGAAGTTTTGTCTGTGGTTGATATTTCCTCAGTTGATGAAGTTGTTGTTTCTGATAATGTGATTATTCTCTCAGTTGTTGTTGATCCTGATGAATACAACGTGCTCTGTATTGTTGCTGCCTGCAGCTCTGTTCATATGTTGTCAACAAGAATGAGAAAAAAAATCAACAGGATGTACTACACAGAGCGATAAAACTAAATAAAGAGTATCATTTCGTTAAGTATGATTGGTATTCATCTTTGAAGGATATCTATGTAAAAATTATTGACATATTATTTCTATAAAAATGTCGATACATATAATACTTGATTTGTTTCATATTGTCCTTTTTGTTGTGCTTTTCATATTTCTAAATCATTAAAACAAAATTTACACTATCAATTAAATTTATAGTTTATTAATCTTTCTTTGCGTTAATAAGTTCAACTTTTAATAAGTCATGCTTCGTGTTGTATGCATGTAATACTAGTATATATTTTCTCACTCGGCTAATATGACTTCTTTGTAACATTTAATACATAGTAATAAAATGAGCAAACTATTCATACAAAGTCATACAAAATAAAATGGTTTTATATTTACTTCCACGCCATTATCATATTTTTTGCAAAGGTAATATAATGTCATACCATGAACGTAGAACATCCCTATATAGAAAATTGCGATTGTGACACAAATCTCCATTACGTTTTATAAGCGTTATGATTTTGGTCCTATAATTTTCCAAATCTGTTCCTATTTTTGAATAGCATCGACACTGATGTGCTTTTTTTTTAACAGACACAGAGCAACGTCATATTTCCTTCTTCTTTTATAAGACTTAATTTTTGCAATTGCTTTTCGGTTGGCTAGATGCATTCAAAAGTAACGAGTAAATGTTAAATAGCGCATGTCCTTATGACTTAAGTTCAGACACAACTAGGCCATGTAATCAAATTTTATCATTATCGCATTGAAAACTTGACGTTTCATCGTCTGAATTTGACTCTTGTTTTCTTTTCCCATGTTTTGCCATTAAAAATAATTTGAGCTGGGATGCGCATTTTTTAAAACCACTGATGCGAAGCATAGAGTGTTTCAAAAAAATTATAAATTCTGCCCTATTATATTTCGGTTTACTACGAGGTTTTTATCTTTGAAGATATCGAGTATTTATGAAGCAAATGAAGGAAGAACGAGACATTAAAACGTATTGAATTTTACGTTGACTACATTTACCTAAGTTTCTGTTTTATGGAGAAAAAAACCAGAGAGCGTATTTTTGTATTCAATTCAGTCATATGAGATATATGATTTGTTTAAAAACAAAAGTATTTTTAATCAAGCAAATATTCATTCGGTATCGCAGGCGCAATTAAATAAAATTATTAGCATCTTATCCATAGTGTGTTATGGTAAACAATGCATACTGAATATAATTATAAGTCAGATAAATTTGCAATTTATGAGAAGTTTTCATCTTCGTTTCCATCAATTCTTTACATCTGTTATTACTAAAATAACCTTTTCTACTATAAACTGTCAGAATTCTTTTCGGTGCAAAAACCCGTGATGATTCATGTTTGTTCAGACCACGATTTCAGGAGTAGGTGATACCGCGATGGGGAGGGGTAGATATCTTACATAGCAATATGAGAAGTACATTTTTAAAAATCTTCCTCTCAATAATTATTCAGCCAGAAAAGTTGTAATTTGTATTGATGCGTCATAAGGTAGAGTAGATTTATGGTTTGTTTTTTTATTTCAAATCATGATTCCCAAAGGGTAGCTAGGGAACACAAAGGGGGGGGGGGGGGGGAGGGGCAAATATTTACATAGTAGAATATAGAAGACTCCACCAAAACAATTTTGCTACAACAGCTGTAACTTTCTTGGAGCATTCTTATGAGTCATGATGATTCAAATTTGTTAAAATCGTGATCCCCTGGAATAGGGTGGGGGTCATAGGAATATATAGAGAAAAATATTGTTAAAATCTGATGATGAAAAATTTCAGGCCCGGGAAGGCTGAAATTTAAAGCAACTGCAGGTGATTTTGTGTCTGAAAGATGATAGTTAATGTTAACTCATTTTTGATTCATTTTTATCATGTTGTTTTGAAGTAATTACATAACTGTGAATAAACTTTATGTACTGACGTTTTCATTTAAGAGGATACTGGGAGACTGAGAATTTACTGGGGACTACATATATTTCCTGACTGTTGACAATTTGAAAAACAAATTACACACCATTTGTTAAAGATCCACTTAAATGCGTCTAGAAAAAAAATAGTGTTCAGTCTTATAAGATGAAAAAAATTGCGTTTATTATTTACATTATCTGTTTAAAATTGTGTATTTACACCTAACCAATACACTCAAAATTAAGACTAAAGGTAAGACCACCCAAATTCTTATTTGAGTCATATTCCTTTGTAAATATAAAATTTTAATATGACATTTTGTTCACTACCGGTGAAAAACTAAATAAAATGCATACTGGGTAAAAGGATTCCTCGAATTAAAATATATATAATACCTCCTCCTCTGTAAATTTCTGTGTATGTATTACATTACATTTATTTCTTCCATGTATGATTTCCTATTTTTCTTATAGAAATTGATTAAATCTCTAACCAGTTTTTTGATTGGTTAACACCTTCAACAAACTAAGAAAAATCACGGACTGCACAAAGTAATCATTACATTGTACATGTATAAAGTCAAACTTAAATTATCATGACGATTTGGCTTTATCTTTTATCAAACGTACTGATTAAAATTAATTTAGTTATCGGGGATTATGCGGTTTGTTTGCTTGTTTTTTGGTGTTTTTTGTTTTTCGTTTTTTTGTTTTGTTTTGGTTTTTTTTTTTGGCAATATCCCTACCATTATATCATGTATGAATAACCAACAAAAGCATTTTACTGTTTGAATATTATATCAATCAAAACAAAAAGGATTGAAAATAATCAAACGATAAGATTATAATTATTTAGCACACTGAAGTTATTTACGTGTACATGTATAAAGTTACTAAAAACGATATGGCATAAAATACAAAAGGCGTACAAATTGCGTCAAAGGCGTCAGAATGATGCATATACGTAAAATTAAAACATATATATAACCTTTTCAAAAGAAAGTTTTAATATATTTAGAAATAAATATATAATCAGATTTATGTCTATGTTATCATTAATAAAGTTGGGAGAAATGAAAACTATACTCAACGGGTAAACCACGTAACCCATGTAAACGACAGGCGCTATAAGAATAAATAAGAGTTATCTAACTTTACAGTACTTGAACTTTTGCTAGGCATAATTTTGTGCTTAATAATGATTATTCTATTTTTTTCTATGAATATATATGAAGTAAATTGAAATACAATGCAATGTATATAATACGGGAAAAAGATTTTTAAAAAAATCTTTAAGATCTCGGCAGGCGTATTTCCTCGTCATGCATGTTTTAAAACGACCCTAAAAATGGCCGCAGCCTTAGATACACCATTAGAATAGCTTGTCACTCAAGCCGTTCCCCCCCCCCCCCCACACACACACCCACTCAAACGCTTTAAGAAGTTCTTTTAAAACATTACATGCAAATTTTATGTTTGTTAATTGTTGAGAAATATGTGTCATCCTGTCATATTCCTTAAGTCTCAACATCTATCTGAAAGTTGCATAAATGTGTCGCAACCTTGCGCGGGGTATCAGACTACCCGCAAATCTTATCATATCATTCTATACACTGATAATCAACATTCTATACATTGATAATCAACTATGCATTTGTTTTGCAGCTGTTTTTACTTTTTAACCAGCATTTTACCCGCAATGAAGGCATATGTTGCTATCTTAAATTCTTCTTATTAATAAATAAAATAAATTTTTCTCAAATCATAGATCTGTGATCAAATAATGGAAAAAATACCAAATGAAGATATCTGTTTATTAATCTCATTTAGAGACTCATAACACAGCAAACGGGAGGTCTAATAGGACTTACATATATGTAATAGACAATTTGAACAAAAAAGTATATTACTTAATAATCCGACACATGTACCTAGTAATCGATAAATAATCAAAGTCACACATTTTACTGTTCAATATCAGGAAAGTTTATGAATGTTTAATAAATCATCTCATCCCATGCAGTCACAAATTTCAGTATTTAATTAAGAACAAAAACTCAGTTGTAACTCAAACAAGGGCTTCTTGAGCCCTCTTCTTGGCACTAAGACCTAGGCCAGGCAAACTGTATGCAAGTGTATTTATCATGTCTATTTAATAAATTTATTTTATATTTTCTTTTTATGAATTATATTCTTAATACAAATGCAAAAAAAACTGTGTTTGCTATGTAAAATTTGCAGTTTTGTATAAATTTAATTTATATGCATATTTTAAATGATTGGAAAAAACATGATTCTGCAATGCAATTTAAGCTTGCTAGTATTATGTTTAAATGCGTTACGAAGGCTGTGTGGTAAATTATTATGCATCAGATCGTCCATTTATTATAAAATTTGATCTGTTTACCTATAAATTATCAATAAGATCCACAAGCTATAGAATTATTTATAGCTTTAAAATTTGAAAATTGTCCTATCCCTTTACATAGAGCTCTGGTTTTAAAAGAGACAAATAAAATCTTAAAAGAACCCTAGTACAGACCTTGACGATCACTTGAGTACCACAACTTATAGATGGACATGTCAGAGAGTCTCACTTTTGCATATTTAGCTTCCGATGATGTCTTAACGCTCATCCGGTACTCCTCTTGCTGTAGCCTCGCCTA
Organism: Magallana angulata; assembly: GCF_025612915.1. Classification (NCBI taxonomy): domain Eukaryota; kingdom Metazoa; phylum Mollusca; class Bivalvia; order Ostreida; family Ostreidae; genus Magallana; species Magallana angulata. The sequence goes on from NC_069115.1 coordinate 33,735,877, forward strand.
TTATTTTTAGACAAACAACTCTTACTCTTAATTATAACAGGTGGAACGAGACGAGACGGTTTATTTCTACGAGCACATAAGGCAAACACAAGCATACAACGCACAGGGAATAAAAGTAGATTTCCCTTAAAAAGAAATCATGCATTAACTATTATTGGCTAAATCAATTTACCCTGTTGTTTGCAAGATCAATTAACAATGTAGCGTTGTTAACGGCAGACAAACCGCAATTACTTACCCGAGTGACTGAAGTGACCGTAAGAAATACATAGAGAATAATACATACCCTTTTCCATATCACAGCCTGTATCAGCCCAAGACTCCAATATCAGCCCGAGGGCCGAAGGCCCGATGGATGATATTGGTCGAGGGCTGATACAGGTTGTGATATGGATAAAAAGGTATTTATTATTATATTTATTACATATTTAGTAATAAATTATGTAAAAAGGCATCAACTTGAACAAATTGAATTTTTATAATATTTGAAAGTAGTCTGTACATGTATTAAATAAATATATGAGTTCTTCTTGTTTTAACAACCATGAAGCTACAGAACCGAATTTCATCAGGTTTAAAAGTTGATTGCTTTAAAACATTTGCTAGCATTTGAAGTTTTCAACTGCACTTAAAAATGTTGACTGTAACTGAAAATGTTTTATTTTTCGTCTGTAAACATGCAAAAATGCCGAAGCGAAAAATGGCAGAGGAGTTCCGCAAGGGGTGTGATACGGAACCGTATCAGCCCTGGAGGGCTGATAACCTGTATCAGCCCCGGAGGCCGATACGGATTTTGTGATGTCATCTGTATCACATGTGCAAAAAACCTATATTTATTACTAAGTATGTAATACATGTTCATATACGTCAATATTTGTAACCCCCACCCCGTTTTTAAAATAAACAACCTTCACCCCTGCCCAACGTGCAGCGAATGTTCCAAGTTAAGCACTTGACCTAACGTATAAATGCACTGTATTAAGCTCCTCCTAAACTTAAAATCTGTTTACCAAACTTCACACCTCAAAACATTGACATTGAAGAGCTTAACAAGCAATTTGGTTCACTGTCAGCATTATTAACTACGACAGAGGATCATGACAACACAATAGAAACCTCTGAGACTGGATCCTTTTCAGTCAAACCACTGCTAGATAGGCCACAGATCATTACCACAATACAGACAGAATATGGAGACTACATTAAAGGGTTCCGCAGAGTTGTTGTTTGTAACATTGGTGAAGAAATATGGACATGCCGGGATAATAGCAGTATCATGAGTCTTTACAATGATTATCTTAAGAGGGAACTACTGAAGACATCCAAACCTGGTCAGGAAACATGCGAGGGGTATTTTAACAGTGACAGAGGCGATCTAGTTTTATAAAGATTGCATTGGTAGAACTGTGGACATAGTGAAAAATACACAGAAACAAGAAGTGATCAAATTGCTGGAGACCTTGCAGTGTCTGTAGTACCTCCTCTGATGACCTCCTAGTTTTCTTAAAAAATGATTATTTATAACAAACAAAGGTTGTACGTTACTCTGGTTTCACCGAAATACAAAGCACCCAATTCAATAACAATGACACTCTTTACTCGTCTAGTAATATCAAATACATTACAGAGAATAGAAACATGAATATTTGTGTTGCTGACTCTACAGCCAATGCAGTAGTAATTGTTGACCACGCTGGGCAATTCCGATTAAATTATCCTGATTTTTTCTCTACTACTGTGTACCAAAAGTTGATTTGAGCCAATTGGAATCACCACAGAAAGTCATTTCGACGGACTGGCACAACGATGCCGAATATGGTACATGTATCTACATCTCAGATCAGGACGGAAAATGTCTCCGTTGCATCGGCCTTCCTTATTTTCACTGCCCATGGGGCGTATATGTGGACACCAAAGACAACCTTTTAATGGCCGAGTACTACACAGGCAAAGGGAAAAAGATTAAGTATTGCTTGTAAAAAAAAAACCTTTTTGCTAATGAAAATACTGTTGATTCTGATTGAAAATTACTATTTGACGGCGATAATTTATTTTCATTTTAGTTACTTGTAACTGTAAAAAATTTTGTATACTAGTATTTTAAAAAGATACAGTCAAACTTATTAAGTTAAATACCATAGCTTTAAACCATAGACTAGTATAAAATATCAATATCAAAAAATGAAGCAGTTTATATGAAACTATTTCATAATGGTTTAATGACTTGGTGAAATTTAGCAGATCCATATCATAATAATAGAAAAAATTATACACCAGTAAAGTAGATAAGTATATAATTTGACAGTAGTTAAATATTATCTACGTTCATACATGTACATGTTAACTCCACCGATTTAGGCGGAAGTCTTCCGCTTTTTAACCCAATTTTCCGCCTAGCGCTTTTCATTGAAAATCTACCTATTTTTAACAAATTCAACTCGCTTGGATGGCCATTCCAGAGAAGTTTGTAGCAATAAATCTCACTGGTTCTCTAAATATCGCATGATTTGAGTCGGAAACATTCAGAGTTTTTTTTTTTTTTTTTTTTTTTTTTTTTTTTTTTTTTTTTTTTTACATAAAAATAACAATGTAGGTTTCAAGCATGCATTTGACAATGAATAATAAATTCTACACTTCTCAGTGATTACATTTGTTACAAAAATGTCATCGACATCATTACCAAGAAAAAGGAAAATATATTACTCAAAATATAACACTGACCGGTTGAAAGTATTTGACTTCGTTCAAAGAAGCAAGAAAGGTGATCAATTTACGTTTTGTACATATTGTCATACCGATTTATCCATTATCTTCCCTTTGCAGCTGCAGATTATTTAACAAGGACTTCTAAGTGCATTGATAGTGATAGCGAAATCTTCAAGAAACAGTCATGTGGAAGAATGAAATCAACCATGATTAGGACATGTATATAAACTATCTATGTAGATTTATCTTAGAATGAGAACGCCGTAAGCTGTAAAACATTTTAATTTGTATGCTACAGCTGTATATATATATATTTCTAATAGATGATAGCTCGCGCACACTTTACACATCAATAGGCCCTGTATGTTGAACTATATTTTTTTAATAATATTTTTTGTGGTTTTTGTACTGTCTGAGTATTTAGTTTCCTTTATTATTTGTTTACTGAAATAATAAAAAAAAAAATCAACAGACTAGATATTTAGAGGAGCAAACAACAAGGAAGAAAATCATATCTGAAATTAGTTGTATGCTGCCAAAATTTTCTTGTTGCAACTGAGTAAAAAATTTCTAAAAACAAATTTCGGCTTTTGACTATTTGTCCCATATTTTGCATATTAAAAAATTATTCTGTTCTGCATCATTACGCCATGATGTTAGCCAGTCAGCCCGCATTCATGGTTACTTAATTCCGAGCAATATCTGTAAAGTTCTTTGCATCAAAACGAAACTGGCGCATTCAATGGACGAATTGGCGCATTTCATTTATTCATTATTTGTGAAAATATTGATTCCCATGTTTACTATAAATGAATAAACAGTGAATTATTTAATACTCTTTACTTTTATTATTCAATGCAAGTGTATATTTTGACAAATGACTTTGATACGCTAAAGCATCTCCACAACTTCACCCTCATTTCAAAACAAAAGAAGGTTTTTAATCTGCATACTAATTACTGATCAGGTAAAATTCTTTTATAGTTTACAGACATTGAATACATTAAAATATCTTCATTCATAAACGTAAGTAGAGATTGATAATTATAATTTGTTCTGGTAACAAAACATGTTACGTGACTAGAATATGTACTAAACTTGATCAAACCAAAGATTTAAAAAAAAAATAGAAACGTCGCCTGTTTTCTAGTGATAACACGGAAGTCAATCTTTTTATTTATATTTAAAATGAAAATACATTCAGATTTGACACATGGTATACTTACCTAGTAAACATGAAGAAATAAAATATCTAACCCAGTGTAATGCATCTGCACTTGAAAAATACTTTATCTATCAACATTTATGAAGTCCCAAATCTCCTTCCTTGGAGAAAGATATCTACCCCTTTTGTCACTAAAATGACACTGCGTTAAGTCAGTTGATAATAAACCAATTAAAAACGTACATGGTCTTCTGTTTAACTAATTTTCCCTTGCATTGTATCAAAGGAATTCATTTTTGGTCTCATCGGGGTTTCTGGGCGGACCTGACCTACCTGGGGAGAGATGGGGTCCACATTGAATCTGGTTCTCGTCACATGAAGAAATACCTTCACAACATTAGAATAGCTGTCCTTCAACATTCAAGATAAGCAGGCTGGCATATTTTTATTTTTCTATGAGCTAAATTGCATTCATAGTGTTCAATATATTCACAGGCATATGCATTAAATTTACAATTAGCCTGTAGGTGTATAAAGAATGTTCATAGTGAAAAGTCAAAAACAAAGTTTATGCACATTAAGAGTTGCGTGTACTATTTTTCTGGTTCACATGCAGAGTCGTGTGTACTATTTTTCTTGTTCACATGCAGAGTCATGTGTACTATTTTTCTTGTTCACATGCAGAGTCGTGTGTACTATTTGTCTGGTTCACATGCAGAGTCGTGTGTACTATTTTTCTTGTTCACATGCAGAGTCGTGTGTACTATTTGTCTGGTTCACATGCAGAGTCGTGTGTACTATTTTTCTTGTTCACATGCAGAGTCGTGTGTACTATTTGTCTGGTTCACTTGCAGAGTCATGTGTGCTACAGTATATTTCTGGTTTACTGGTTCACGTGCAGAGTCGTGTGTACTAATTTTAATTCACATGCAGAGTCGTGTGTATACTAATTTTGACTCACGTGCACAGTTGTGTGCAATATTGTTTCTGGTTCACATGCAGAGGAATGTAGACTATTTTTCTGTTTCTTACTCATGGTCATGTTGACTCTTACTAATGCACATGCAGAGATTCTTTTATATGTGCTTATGCAGATTCATGCACACTTATGCAGATTCATGCACACATGCTTAATAATGTGTATTGTTACATGTATGTAAGTTTACATGTGAATCTAAAGATATACACTGTTTTTGGCACAAGTCTTGATAATTTGTTTGTTTGTTTGATAACTTGTTGGGGTGTCAAAATTGTAATTATTCAAATAATAATTAGCTCATGTGCACCTATCTGCATAATTTGAGTGTAAATTTGTACACTCAATGAATAGTTGCATTAATTGTATATTGGGTACAATTTAGAAATTTGATTTTATCAGTTATTAAATATTTTGTAGGCGTTACCATGCCAAAACGCAAACATCCTGTGGAGACAAGCGAAAGTACTAGAGCAAAACGTAAACCTCAGGCTGAACCAATCGATTACCAAAGACTTGCGCAAGAAATTGTTAAATTGCAAAATCCCAACTCTGATGCTTCAAGTAGTACAGTGGTACCCCTAGAAAATGCTGCATGTGCTACATATGCAAACACCGTCAATGAGTTACCTGCACCAACGACTACTTCTTCCTCTATGCAAGATAACCCTATATTGTCAGTAGTGTCTCAACTTTTAGAAAACACAGGTGAGCCAGTAGGCACAAACAAAGGTTTATTCAATGCTGATAACCTTATCTCTGTAACAGAGGGTATTCCTCTTGGTGCAACAATACCACAAAAGATAAAGGCAAAAATTTGGTCAAATGAATTTTTTGATTTAAGAGTACTATTGTCGCACCAAGATGAAGAACCTCTTACGCTGTGCATTACTCCGGGGGTCATTAATGTGCAGCATAGTTTAAAATAAAAAAAACCCATGTTCATCAGTCAGTGGACTGATGACTTTCTTATCTTTATTAACATAAGAATTCAGAAACACCCATCAGAAGCTCCCCATTTATTAAAATACATGAGCTTTATTAGAGAAATGCAAAGACTGCATGGTGATGTTGCTTGGAGAACGTATGACGAATCTTTCAGAAAGCTTAGGGAGTCTTTGGCTGTAGATTGGCAAAAACCTATTGAAGAATTAAGAGGTAAATGTATTGCCATGTCCAACAAACAAAATTTTGGACAGCCCTTTCGTGGTAAACAACCGGGCAAAGTCCGCTTCTGCTTTGCCTACAATCAGGGTGGGAAATGTAAACTCTTCCCATGCCCATACTCCCATTCCCGTCAATTGTGCAATGGTAACCACCCAAAGCACAAATGCTCATCCTCTACCCAGCGAACACGGGAGGCTAGAAATTACAACTCCAGTAAATTGGGACAAACTAAATAAAGAATTAGATGGGTATGATCAAGATCTAAGATCTTACTTAGTGAATGGGTTTAAGAATGGTTTCTCCATAGGCTGTGTTTCTACGCCCAATGCCCCCTTTCCAAAAAATCATAGTTCTGCTTTGAAACATAGTAATGTTATTCAGGATCACATACGCAAAGGTTTATCTTTGAAAAGAATTGCTGGACCCTATGCAACTCCACCTTATTCTCAATTTGTCTCATCTCCTCTAGGGGTAGTTCCTAAGTCGGAACCAGGAAAATTTAGAGTTATTTATGATCTTTCTTACCCAAAAGAAAATTCAGTCAACAGTTATATACCAAAAGAATACTCTACAGTTCAATATGCTACAATTGACTTGATCATACAACTAGTTCAAAAGTATGGAAAAAACTGCCTTATGGCCAAAACAGACATAGAGGATGCATTTAGAATCATTCCAGTGAACCCTGCTGACTATCATTTGTTAGGATTTTCATGGGACAATGAATTCTATTTTGATAAATGCTTACCAATGGGCGCGAGTAGTTCATGTCAGGTCTTTGAACGTTTGAGTGTTGCATTACAGTGGGTAATGCAGACAAAATACAAAGCTGGTGATATGTCACACATATTAGATGCCTTTTTCTTTATTGGGCCAGCTGATTTACCAAACTGCAAAAATGATTTAACACATTTTCTGTATCTTTGCAAAACTATTGGGGTACCTATCAAAATGTCTAAAACTCAAACGCCTACAAAATCCATTATTATCTATGGCATTGAAATTGACTCCACAAAAATGGAAGCACGTCTTCCTCTTGGAAAAGTTGAAAAGATTAGAACACATCTTTTGAACATGCAGAGTAGGGAACAAACCAATCTACGTGATCTTCAGTCTTTAATTGGTCTTTTTAATTTTGCTTGTTCGGTTGTTGTTCCGGGTCGTGCTTTCCTTCGTCGTTTAATAGATTTGACCTGTGGGGTGCAAAACCATGATGATTTGATAGACCTTACAGATGAAACAAAATCAGATATTGAAACATGGGTTTCATTTTTGGCCTCGTTTAATGGTAAATCTGTGTTTTTGTCTCAAAAATGGTTTTCATCAGATCATATCACACTCTATACAGATGCCTCAGGTTCTTTAGGCTTTGCAGCTATTTTTGGTTCAAACTGGTTTGTTTCACATTGGCGAGAAAATATGGAAAATTATCAAATTGCTATTAAAGAGCTCTTTCCAATTGTCTTGGCCATTGAGATTTGGGGTGAGGAGATGAAAAACAAAAAGGTTCTCTTCATGTCTGACAATTTAGCTGTTGTACAGGTTATCAATAAACAGACTTCCAAAGAAGTAACTCTTATGAAATTAGTACGCCGCCTAGTGTTAGCAACCCTAAAATGGAATATTCATTTTCGAGCAAAACATATACCTGGCAAATACAATATTGCAGCTGACAAATTGTCTCGTTTCCAGTTTCAGGCAGCCTTTCAATACATGCCTCAATTGGAACCCAACCGAACACTCATTCCAGAACCCCTGTTGGAACTTTAACTTTGCAAGCTCAGCAGCTTTTAGGTGCGGCATTATGTGACAACACAAAAAATGCCTACAAAAGAACATGGAATCTCTTTATTTAACACTTTCCAAATATAACTTCCATTCCTCTTTCACCTGCAATATTATGCAATTTTATTGCCTGTCTGTTTTCTCTTTGCTATTCCCCAAATAGTATATCTTCTCATGTTTCAGCCATAAGCTATGTACACAAAATTCTTAGCCTTCAAGATCCATCTGAAACATTCTTAGTTAGGAAAATCATACAGGGATGCCATCATTCTGCACCTAGTAAAGATTCCAGGTTGCCGATTACAGGTCCCATTTTGTCAAACATGTTAAAATCAATGGATCTTTCTGTTAAAAATTTATACACTAGGATTCTTCTGAAATCCATTTTTTTGTTAGCTTTCAATGCTTTCTTGCGTTTAGGTGAGATTGTGGTAAAATCCAAAACTGATCAGTGTAAAGTAAAAGTCAAAGAAATGATGCTACTTTTGAAATGCTTCAAACAACACCTGTGGCTGTTGAAATTGTGTTAAAAAATTTCAAAACAAATAAAACACATGACATTTTTCAAATCCATCTTAAAGCATCAAATAATAAGGAAATGTGCCCCGTTCAAGCATTATATAATTACTTGCATACATTTGGCCACAAGTCAGGTCCATTGTTTCAATTTATGGGAGGTGAACCAGTAACTTATGCATTTGTAGTGAAAAATCTTACTAATATTATTGATTTTGTTGGTTTGAACCCTGCTTTATACAAAGGTCACAGTTTTAGGATAGGGGCAGCCACTCATGCAGCACATTTGGGTTATTCTGAAAACTGCATTCAAAAAATGGGAAGATGGAAATCTGATGCTATTCGTAGATACATACGTTTGTCAAGCTTTACATTTTAAATACATATAGCAAATGCTATGTATGTATATTTTTCTGGAAGGTTTTCACAGTTCAGAAGTTAACTGCTGTGTTAAATAATTGTATCTGATATGCATTGTTTGTGTTGTTAATTCAATGTATAGATTAGTTGTATGTCAAAATTCAATTCTCATCACAATTCCCTATCATTTGTCTTACATTGGACATTAGTCAAAGTGTGATTCATGTATAACATTTATCTATACTATGTGCATGATGTGGTTACACATAACATAACACAGGTCAGAAGTAAACTGATGTGTTTATGCCTGCTGTATAGTTTTTAACCATTGTTTCTGCTGTTTGATTTTGTCATTTTAGTAACATGTGCCTACTGGTTCATCTGAAAATGTTTGATTACATGTCTATCTGTATTTTAAAACATGTTTGATAGTATAAAAACTTTTAACATGTATATTATACTGTCATATTAACACAGGGCAGAAGTCAGCTGATGTGTTAATGCTTGCAAGGTTAAAAATAAGATGTCCATAGTGGTATGCAAATTTTTAACTGGTTTGGTTATACATGTATAGATAATCTGTGCCTTCATGATATGTTAATATTTAAATCTCCATATAAGGCAGAGGTTAGTCATTGCCATATGTGTTGTATGTACTGCCATCTTTCATATTGTTGACTACCATGATCTGGCTAGTCCACCTTGTGTGGGGTCTTTTTGTGCAAACCTGCTGTTTGCTTTTGGTGGCTGTTTTTGTTCAACAATATGTTTGTTGTATGTATATTTGGTACATGTCGATATTGTATACATCTTTGTTTAATTAAATATGGGGGAGGTCATTTGCTCACCTTTTATAACTTACATTCAATGTCTGGTAATTGATATTATGACTGTTTGAAGACCTCCCCTTATTGCCTAATTTTTCTTATTAGCAAAAATAAATGGCAGTATATACACACAACCATGTTTTATGTTTTTCAATCAATCCTAGCCAGATCAACAATATTACATAATACAGCATTATTGTAAATAATAGCATTTATGTAAATTGTGATATGTTATCTTTATGCCAGTACCAAAAATAATAGTCTAGTCATGATATAATTGTAATTCTAATATTTGAGTATTTTTGAGTATTTAGCTGATCTTCTTTAATTGTCTACATTAACCAATCAGAGTGCGGCGTTTAGTCGCGCGATGTTTTGACTACGTCATTTTAACTGTCAGCTGTCAACAAGTTTGTAAATACCGCAATCAACCCACCCTCCTTCCCCTTCATCACCTTTATAGTTGGGGATTTATTTTGCACTGTATTACACATGTATGTTGTTGTTGATATGTACAATGCTGTTTTTGTTCAACAATATGTTTGTTGTATGTATATTTGGTACATGTTGATATTGTATACATCTTTGTTTAATATGGGGGAGGTCATTTGCTCACCTTTTATAACTTACATTCAATGTCTGGTAATTGATATTATGACCTCCCCTTATTGCCTAATTTTTCTTATTAGCAAAAATAAATGGCAGTATATACACACAACCATGTTTTATGTTTTTCAATCAATCCTAGCCAGATCAACAATATTACATAAATTTATTTTTATTTATTTATTTTTATTTGAACACCCTGCATTAAGCAACAATCCGCCTTAACGCCACACGCGACTGTAATTGTTTGTCCTATTACAGACTGTTTTAAGTGACTTTATGATAATGAGAAAATGGCGTCCCAAGCTGATAAAAATAGCATTGGTTTCTGTTTGATTATTATAACTAATAATGCATGGCGACAAGAAAGAGGGGCAGACCGTAAGTTTGACAGATTTCATAATGAAAGAGGCCATGTACAATTATGTAATACGAATAAAAGCCAAATTAAACTTAAGTTTTCATCATAAAAGTTTAGGGGTTTTGTCAGTCAGTGTTGTGTTCCATGTCTTTATTTATTTTCGTATAAGGAAATTTTTAAATAAATAATTACATAATACATAAACACATTCAGTACATGCATCCCGGGGTGGGGGGGGGGGGGTATGAAGTTGGTTATGGTTATATACTTCGTTTACCGTGTCGATGACCCTAACATCGTGCTTCGCCTTAAGTTTATTTCATGTAATTAATTATTTATATCGTGTTATGTAAATTTTTATCTGCAAAAATAATGCTTTGAGTATCATCATATCTGATACAAGAATGTTCTTATTAAAGACATGAAAATCCTGATTCTACATTGTAAAAAAAATGGGGGATCACATTAATATTTATCAGACGTGTAGCAAAGTTTAGAGACAGATTACTAAGACAGAACATGTTTTGGGCCCAGACTTGGTGAACCGTCTACGTGCAATTACATTATAGGAAGCATGGTGTATATTTTTACTTATCCGTACAGTAGGGGCAAGCTTTTGGCAGCCGCCCGTCCGCCATTTTCACCAATTCAATAACCGGATTTTTCCTTTGAAAAACACGGCTACAAATATATAGAACTGTAGACATTCGAATAAGCTATAAGCTATGAAAAAAAAATCGATAAAAACTAGAGTCCTTTAAAATTCTGAATGTATTAGTAGTACTATAGAGAGGACATACTCTACGGAACTATTGTTTTTACGGTTTGTCCCACATATATTTTTGTCACTGCCAAAGCGGCTAATACCAATGTAGATTTCTTATTTTTACGAAATTCAGTCCGTTTATATCAATAAATATATAAACGGTATCTTGAACAATTCTCTGAAGTGGAACATGACAGCTTTCAAACAGCAATTCAACAATGTCCGATTGAAATATATCTTCAATTGTGCTTAAAAATCCACCAGATATAATGGAAATCATTTTAATGTCCAACTTGGCATTAAAGTCACTTATGGGACAATAACATTTAGATTTATTTATAATTATACTGAATTACTCTTTTTGTATTTCAAAGAAGCAGTCAAAAAGATTTATATTTACTGCCTTCATCTTGTGTGTAAACAATGCCGCACAATAGATCTTCTTAAAAATTTAGTAAAACTTTGTCTAGTTTAGACCAAAACACATATTCATTATATGTTCTATTTATTTTTTCATATTTTACAATGTTATCCCTGACCGCTGTGATGATTCTACCAGAGCGGGCATTTGTAGGTTTTTGTCTGGTTTTTTTTATAAATGTCACAAAGAGAGATAGTTGGTATCACCAAAAACGTCCGTTCTGGTTTCAGTAAGACATATCAGATCATATTTTGTAAAAAATTCTTTTCATTTTTGATAGTTCACCTTTCTTTTAACACCACATTCATTTAAAAATTCATCACCCGTCACTGACTGTTCTCCACCGTTTTATCAACTTAACATATGATCAAGAGTAACTGCTGATCCTTTAAGCTGCCTTTTGTTTGTTGACGGTCACTTCTTCTTGGAATCTCTTTATTTGCATACCTAAGTACAGTCGGTCGTGTAAAGGCGATTGACGGACAGACTCGACCGGTGAAGTTTAAATGTACAGTTCTCCACCGTTTTATCAACTTAACATATGATCAAGAGTAACTGCTGATCCTTTAAGCTGCCTTTTGTTTGTTGACGGTCACTTCCTCTTGGAATCTCTTTATTCGCATACCTAAGTACAGTCGGTCGTGTAAAGGCGATTGACGGACAGACTCGACCGGTGAAGTTTAAATGTACAGCTTTCCATCTGCGTACAAGACATCACCAACTATTTTTGTGCGGATTTATTTTATATTTCTTGGCCTGACGATGGCCGAGTAAAGCTTTTTCTTCTCTCTGTATTTTCCAGGGGTATTGCTCATTCATCCATACATTCAAACACTTCAGTCTCTGTGCAGCATGGGTCCGAGTGAATTATCCTGTCCCGTCCTATTCAAGTCAAAAAAACGGATTGCGGCTCTATACTAATTTGTAAACAAGTAGCTGTCTTTGGAAAAGATGCACGCCCGTACGTTCATTTCACTAAACATAGAAAACCTCTGCTAGCTTTAGATTAATGTTGTTTTGTAAGCTGTTTTTCAAATAAAGTGAAATGATGCCATACGTGTAGTTGTTTGAGGTCTAACATTAAATACAACATGTATGATGTCACATTCAGTAATAACTCGTTTTTTATGGGTCAGCGTTGATTAGGAATAACTCTAATTACAAACTGCTACTTTCTTTTAACAATTAATAAAGAGAAAATTATATCTCTAAAATATGTTACTGTACATAAATATTGCATTTTACCATAGAGTTTATTACAAAATCAAGTTATGCATTTGTCCTAGCTGTCTTTAGTCCGTGCCACCCCCCACCCCCCCCCCCCCCCCCCCCCCCCCACCACTGAAGCCTGAATTATCCTGTTATTTAAAACTTTAAAGGTATCTATCAATTATTTGCATTTATTTGCATAAGCGTTGTATTTTCATAAACCAAACACTGCTAAACAAAGAGTTTGAAGGCAGATTTAAAAAGTTCAAAGAACTAAATGTGTATATTACCATGCGGACACATCAATCTAAACTTGTAAGTTCTTGATTCAGCTTTGTCTGGCTATATGAGCACGATAGGATTTCATAAGAATATGCAAAAAAAAATACTGAGCACTTATAAAACTTTTATCGTTATTGCATTTTTTGTATTCAACAAGCACTGATTTACTGGAATATAACCAAAATGTCTTTAAAGTTATATTCTAATTGAAATTAAGCAGGGTTAAACAACAAGTGATGATCTCACATGCATGTATTTGTATTGTTATAAATGACTTCGTTTTTGTGGGTTAATGTCTGGTATGTTCCACCTTCTTCCTTGTTTCCCAGCACAGTATACATTTCTGTTTGGTCAATTTTCGAAATATTTTCATTTGCATACATTGGCGTTGTATTATTATCATTAGATACTCGTCTACAGCTAAAAAAAACAATAAGCATGTTACTTTATAATATATTTTTTTGTCATTCGTATACTTGATTTAGTTTTTCATAGTAAAACAATCCCGAATCAAGATACGTGCATTTTTTCGGTCATTTTCAATTTAAAAAGGGGCAAACATTATACCAATTACAATGTCATATAAATTGAATTAATTTAACAAAAATCTATTTCTAACTCTTAATACGTGCACAAGTAACTTGAAAACTTTTATACTTGGTTGACCTTTTATCATAGAACTTACCTTCTGAACAACAGGATAGACAATAGCACGTTAGCCACTAAGGAGATGCCAGCAATGGTGCCTAGCGCAGCGATTACTCCGTCATTTTTGTCTGATTTTGACAGTTGTGTGACAAATGGTTTGTCTGTTGACGTAATATCTGTCGAGGTTAATTTCTCAGTAGATGTTGTTGGAGTTTGAGTCGTCGACGTTAGTTTTTCAGTTGATGATGTCATTGTTTCAGGTAAAACCTTAGTCGATGTGGTAATTTTCTCAGTAGATGCTGTTGGCGTTACAGTTGTTGATGTTAATTTTTCAGTTGTTGATGTCGTTGGTTCAGGTGGAGTTGTCATTTTACTTGTCGTTATCGTTGATATTTCCTCAGTTGATAAATGTGTTGTTTTTGGTAATGTGGTTGTTATCTCAGTTGATGACGATGTTAATGAAAACGACGTACTCTGTGTTGTTGTTGTCTGCAGTTCTGTTTGTGTTGTCATTAACTCTTCTGTTGTCTCTGACAAAGTGCTAGTTGGTTGTGTTGTCCATAATGTTGTAGTCATTGCCTTAATTTCTAATATAAAAAATAAACACTAGAAGAAGAAGACAACCAAAACAATTTTGTTTTATTCGCTACCATGCCCTTATTTTAAAATGTCTTGCAGAAGTTATCAAATATTGTCATACCATGAACGTAGAATATCCCAATATAGAAAATTGCGAATGTGACACTAATCTCCATTACGTTTCTTAAGTGATGTGTTACTGGTCATACAATTCCAATCTTTCCCCCAAATTTTCTCCCAAAGCATTAACACAGACTAGGTTGTATGCATTGACACGGCAAGATCATAAAACTTCCTTCTTGTACTTTCATGGGACTGAATAATATTTGCTTTTCGGTACGCTAGACACATTTAAAAACCGAATTAAGGTGCATAGGTGCATGTCTAAGTGACCTATTTCGACTTCGGATCAGTATGTATTTAAAGTTTAACACTTTCACATTCAAAATTTTAAAACTTCCTTCTTCTACTTTATGAGACTGAAAAATATTTGCTTTTCGGTACGCTAGACACGTAGTAGATACCCCATATAATATTGTTGATTATGTGCAGATACCCGATGGGCGTGGTCATAATGACACGAGGGAGCGTAGCTTTGCGGTTTTAACAAGTGCTTTTTCTCTATCTGCTTTGAATTATTGGGGTGGGGTGTATACAATTGTTAATATGATAAGTATGACAAATGCAAGCTAGTTAAATTTGTAAATAATGCACACTGTTGTAAAACTGCTAAAACAACGCTTTTGTATTGCAAGTCGACAACTTCGAAACAAACAAAAATCCGTTGATATACGTACATCTTAAATATGATGAAACAAAACTATCATGAATTCAAGTAATTAAAGATCAACTCAGTTAAATGAGTACAAATAAACAATGCATATAAATATGCACGAAGATCATTGATAGTACATGTGCCCCATATCTATTTTAAAAGAATTACGATCGATGTTAAATATGAACGCAATTGATTACTTCATCCTAGAATTAATAAGATTAATGAATTTGATTTCCAAAAATTTAAGGTGTGCATGTGAAATTTTATAATATTCGATAACCTTGACAGATGCTTGTCAACAGATCTAAAATTGATGCACACTTTGCACGCTTCTAAAACATATTTTTAAGTAAAATTTTAACAAACAAAAATTGATTGTATCTAAATGCGAGTTCATAAACATTCCAAAATACATGTAGCTTTCATACAGTTTTGTAAAGATACTATGAATAAAAAAATGAAAATGAGAATGCACACGTGTTGTAAAGTTTTAAGTAATACAGTAAAACACGCTTATAACGAAGTGCCAGGGACAAGGATGGGCGATTTTACTTCGTTATAAGCGTAATTCGTTATATCCGTCAAGTTTAAAACATGTAATAAAGTCACAGGGAATGAAAATCACTTCGCTGTAAGCGTCAATTCATTATAAGCGTGTTCGCTATAACCGGTTTTTACTTTATAGGTAAAGAACAAACAACCACACACAAGGACAAATTACAAATATAAACGTTTTGCTCCTTTTCATAATTTTGAAATCAGTTTCGTTTCACAGTTTCAAATTTGATTAGAAACATTAAGTTCTAGTTCATGCTTACTGAGTATTGATTAAAAAAGTCAATAATCTATTCGTACTTATATACATCTATCTTGTTGGGGAATACATGTTTAATTTAGAAAAAAGGCATCTTTTTTAATTATTGTGTATATATCATTTATCGGGGTATACCCATTCTTCACACGTTAGGTAATTTTCACCAACTATTATTTTTTTATTGATAAAGGAGAAGACCTCATTCGAGAGTATTTCTACGGTGGGTACACAAATCTAAAGATCTGTGGTATCCTGCTCTTACGACATGAAATAGAAATCAGGTACTAACAATATCTTTACAGATATATCAGTATAGGTTGAACCTTGTTTCATTTCCCTTATTTACTAAATTGATTATGAAAATCCCAGCCAAATTATTATTTTTAGAGCCAAGTAACAAATATTGCTGCAGGTCATATGCACATGTAAAAATTCTATCAAATGATGTTGCTCCATGACCATAAACTGAGATAAATACTTTACTTTTATTTGCATTATTTTGTAATCTATACAAAACACTAAAATTCCATACAAATAAAGTTATTAGTTAAAAATCTAAATATAAACGAAAATCTGTTCTCAGTTTATAGTCTTGGAGACCGATTGTACCTTATTGTATGTAAGCATGCATAATTGTACTAGAAGATTAATTCAGTAATTTAAGATAAGTAATTCCTTCCTGTTTGGCTTTAAAAAACAGTCTGAAACTACCGGCATTAAATTTACCCCATCTGTAATAACTAAGATATATTTTTTTGCTGCACAGCAAATAACCGCTAGGTACATGTACTGGTATTGTTTTCAGTATCTTGCTTAATGATTTTTATAATGTGTATACTTTAAGCACAATTGAGATCATAGTAGAAACAAAATATACCCCGGAATTTATTGAGTTTTTTGCACCCAGTATAAGACATCTGAAAGAATATTAGCGATGATGGGACCAAGAAGACGAATGCTGCAAAATACTACTAGGGCGTCGTACGTTATCATGGTAAATTAAATATTTACATTCACTTTCTTTCTTTTTAAATTGAATTGATAGATTTAAGTGATATTTACGCATAACACAGAAGACCCAATCACCCAATCTGGTGCGGATGAGTACATTCAGTCTTCCTTCATAACATGACTGACTCTCCTCCCGACTTCAAACCGTATCACGACCTGATATTATACTTGGGCTGATTAATATTTCATGGATGTAAATATTTTTTAAAGATTTAAATGAATTGATTAATTTTTTAGTATATACCAAAAATAAATTCATCAAATTACAGAATGAAAATAAAATTGTGTTATTAGAATTTAAAACGCTGTGCACTATTTTTGTCAGCATAATTTGGCTGTTGCAATGGCTCTTCCGTTAATTGCGCATTACTCGTTGAATAATTCCGAGATTTTTTAAAATAAATCATATTTGCGGAAAGAGAACAAATGTTAAAAAAAAGTAAATATAAGCATTGAATCATTATTTTTTGAAAGATGTGGTCTCATAACTGCAATGGTGTGTGCAAACAAATTTTCGTAAGGGTTAGGGTTCGTTATTCAATTTGTATGCACACACCGTTGCAGTTATGAGACCACATCTTTCAAAAAATAATGATTCAATGCTTATATTTACATTTTTTAACATTTGTTCTCTGTCTCTTTTGTTCATAATTATATATTTTTTTCATATATATATTGATAATAAAGTATATATTTCAGAGTACAATTATTTTTTTAATTAGGAGAAGTGGTTCTTCTCTTGGATGTCGTGGACTACAGCGTCGTCGTTTGTCACATGGACTTGTGGTTTCAAGGTTGGGTATCTGTACATTATGTAAGAAAAGGGAAGTGGGCAATAAGGAACAAAATGTGCTGTATGAAAACAATTATGCATGTAACCGAGTATTGCAATTAATTGAAAAGCTGTCATAGTAACATACTTGTAAATTGTGAAATATGTTTTATTTAATGGTATTATATAAAATCATTAAAAGAACAGGTTTTCGCTATTCAAAAGGAACTGGACCCTATTGGTGTTTTAGAAAGAAAACAGAGGCGTCTAAAAAGCAAAGTATATCATAAAAAAGGCGCTCATTATCTATTACATGTCGATGGATATGATAAGCTTAAAAGATTTGGTTTCGCAATTCACGGATGTGTTTGCGGGTATATATGTGTTACTGTGTCAGTTATGTATTATGTAGTCAAAAGATAGTATGTAAAAGAAATAGTTTTAAGCCCCCCCCCCCCCCCGGCCCAGAAATTATGCGTTTCTTCACAATTGAAACAAGTCTTGCGGCCTATGTATAATTTTTTTTTCAGTTAGACTAGGATCACGTGTATTTTGGGTTCATTGTCAAGGTCAAAGATCGCTTTTGCCCAAATATGATTTGGCTACATATCAAACCGGTCACACTGTTAAATTGGAGAGTACCTCTCAAATACATATTTTTTTATACTTGAAGGGAAAATCTTTCCTCTGACAAAATCTGATAAATTCATCATGGTTTGATTATTTGATATATTTCATGTTTCATAAAAAGATTAATTTACACATAAACTGATTATAACATATAATTTTAATCTAAAATCTTCCCTGGCATGAATACCCGATTGTGCTTTTTTCTCGACGTGTGTTGTGGCTAAAAGTAGGCAGATCAACTAATGATCCCAATGTGATTGCCTCATATTTTTTGAATTTCTTAAAAGAAACGAGGGGTAAAGTATTCCATAATTTTAAAACAGATTTTACCAGTTCTTGAAACATTTTTAATTAAGTTAATAAAATTAGAACTCTTCAACAAATCAAATTGTTGGTTATAAATTCTATTTATTATTTGAGTCAAAAAGTGACTTGCGTCGCTATAAATGTGTTGAATAATCTTAAAACTTAATACACAAGAACTGCTGGACTGTCTTTTGGATAGCTAGTAGCTGTAGGTTTACTTAAATTTTAATGATTATGTAATCTCAGTAGAGAACTAATGTAGGCCAAAATAATCATGATGATGAAGTCTTTATAAATTTCTCTGCTCTTCTTCAAAGCTATATGCGATCCAATACATCATGTGCATATTATTGAATATTAAAAGTCTATAATTTTTAATGTCATGACTTCCTCCAAGTAGAAAGACATCTGTAAATGCAACGGTTCTGCATCGTCTGAATTAAATTGTTAAGAGGTTGGAATCTCAACCGTTTTCGAGATATTTGTGCACTTCCTGTTCGAGGGGGGTCAGGACCACCCCCGGGGTTCATGACCTACATACCGTTTGATGCCCTTGAAACAAGGAACAAGAATATATATGGTTTAAGGGTGGGGATCGCAACCATTTTGAAGATATTAAGGGACTTGCTGTTCGAGGGGGGTCAGGACCACCCACAGGGCCCATGACTTACATAACATTTGATGCCCCTTGATATAAGGAACAAGAATATACATGGTTTAGGGGTCATGATTGTAACAGTTTTTGAGATATTTGGTAATTTCAAATTCCTAGGTGTGGGGATGACCCCGGGGTCAGATCTAATAAACCCTATATATTGCCAGTAACAGTCAATATATGATTATGAAAACCCTATATTATTATCTTTGTCCGTTTTCAAGTTACCATTTACAATAGAGTCTACGATTATTCCCATAAGGTTCAATGTTAGACCCCACACACTTTTGACCCCCCCCCCCCCCCCCCCCAGAAAAGTGGTTGTCTAACCCCAGATGAGAAAAATCAAACTAGGGTGAATAACTAGATATGCAGGCCTATTGTATCCTAGAGTTTTGTACAATTATGTTCCACCATCTCTGAGAAACAAGTTCAGAGAGGGAAAGAAGTAAAAGAAGAAAAAGAATACAATAGTCATGTAATAAGAACCGAACAAAAACAATAAGTCTCCAAATATCATTTGGGAGACTTAATAATAAAGATTAGATAGAGATAGGATCATTAAACATCAATAATTTAAAGATAATTGACTATTTCTTATTCTAAAGGGGTCAGGATGACCTTTTTTTCTCCTAATGCACATTAACATTTTTGAAATTGCTTAATTTAATTTTTGAGATTAATAAACAAAATGTTATGCATGTGTATTCGCCTATTTGGGGCAATTGTAAAGTCTCCTAAACAACACAGTGTCATCATTTGGCTAGGAATTACCCACATGGATCAAACACTTCATATGAATAAGATAAAATACTTTATTATTTCTAGTTCTAGAATGTCAGGGTGTTTCCAAGGGGGCATAACCTATATACATTTTGATGTGCAATGACACAAAAAGCAAGAATAAATTATATGGTTTAGGGATGAGGATCTCAAAAGTTATCAAAATATACAGTGTATCATCATTTCCTATTTCATAAGAGGAGGGGGGGGTGAAAGACAACACCTGGGGGGTCATGTACTTTACACCATTTGATTCATCATAATGACATAAGAAAGTATTTTGTATTTTCCTGTTTCATGGGGTCAGAACAATCCCATAAAGTCATGGTCTACATTGTATTTGATGCATTATAATACATTAAGAAAGAAAGACCGGCCCTTCCTACATGTATACACTTACTTATACAAGTAATACACAAATTTAATACAAAATTGTTACAGGGTCAATATGGGGTCAACACAATAGTGTAAGTCTGTCAAATGAAAAATTAACTTTTGCAATTAAAATGACAGAAAATTGACACATGCGATAGGATAAGTAACGACGATAAGCTTATTTGAATATTAAAAGATGATGATACAGTATGATAGCAAAGGGAGATCACTTATTTAGAAAGTGAAAGTAATTATGTACGGTGTCTCATAATATTGTGCTACTATAATACTCACTATACATGTATTATGCTTACCTATATTGGTCAACATCATAATGATTATCCAATTAGAGCACAATATGAACCCCTTTAGCTGATCATCACAAAAAAAATGTTTATGCATGTGAACTGATCCTTTTCTGCATATGAAAAACAAATACTTGTATGTATACACCACGTGACACCCGACACCCATCTAATCGAAGAGCTGGGTAAAACTAGTCCCGCTATTGAGACCTGTAGACCTGTGTTGTGTATGTTACTTCAGACAAAGATCAGTTATTTGTTACATGCATGTATTTTTATGACCTATTCTTCAAAACCCCTTGCACTATTTTATAAGGTAAATAACGGCTTTGAGGTGGTGCAGATCACCTGAATATTGTGATGTTTACTTCCTATTGAAATAAAACAATAAAGTATAAATATGATATTATCCCCCAAAATAATGTTACCTTACATTGGAGCGCAGTGGGTTAGAGCAATTACATGTGTGTAAGGGCATTGGAGTCCAATGTGTATTATTGGTAATTTTACTATTGATATAAATGAATTTTCATTGCGGGGAGGGGAGGGATGGGCGGGGAGGAGAGGGTCTGGACCCATCACTCCCACCCCTTTTCTAAATCCATGCACACGATTATGTATATGTAGGCACACAGAAGCAAATCTAAAGCCGGCAAACACCGCGGAGAGAGGGCATAATTTAATTTTGTTTGTAATAATTATATAGACCAGTATACTTTCTATGACATGAAATGTTAAAATTATTGATTAACCTAAAATTCACATGCAAACAGTTTAACCCCATATTGCACATTTTAAAAGTGCTGCTCATGTTTATTATCAGTTATGAAAATTATAATTTTTAAATGTATTACCGGAACTTGCATGTGGCCTTCACTTTTAATTAAACTGGTACAAAACAGTGTTATTTAGGGGCAAATACTTGGTGCGGGTATTACTGTGTAATGACAGCATCTAGTTTAAATTTCTAGTAAGCAAAATTTAATATAAGTAGCATTACACTGTAGTGGCGCTTTAAGAGGACATTAGGACGCAGAATCGAAACTAGAAAAGGAAGTGTGATATCTGCAGTAAGTATGTAATATCTAAATGTTAGCTTTATTAATATTGTTTTTTTTTTTCATTTTTATCTTTTTTATGTTTTGTCTAGATTGTATGATTCAAAAAGTGCGTTAAACGTTTTAAAGTGTCCCATATCCTAAACGAACATACCATAAAAATTGTTGTGATATACAATTTTAATGAAAAATATTTTCTTAAACATGTGTTTGGTGAATATTTATCAAGGAACAAATAATTATGATGAATTGATGGATCCGTACCAATATGTTTCCCAAACCAAATTACTTTACTTTATAGTTGTATTCAAATTGAATATTGATTTTATTTTTAAATTTAAGAAATGCAATACAGTGGCGTAGTTAGGGAGAAATCTGTATGCAGGGGGCGGCAACTCCATAGAAACTATTTATCAATTACCGTAGCAGTAATAATTTTAATTTGGTTTTGATATCGGCTATGATTTTGTAATTTTTCTATAAGGATTATAAGATTAAGTAGCGTTCTTTTTTTCGTTTTTAATCATGTTGTGTGTTTGTCTGTTTGTTTTCTCTTTTGTCTACATAAAACAAAAACAACAAAAACTAAACAATTAATTTGAAAACAAAACAGCAATAATACGACATGCACCACAAAGTCATCTCATACATGAAAAACTAAAAAACAAAGTTTGTATATGGTGCAACAAAAGCTGATAAAAGTGTGAACGGGGACTAGAGATTTCTTGTGTCTTGGTGCGGTATTTATAAAACAAGTTTATGCCTGGTATTTGTCGGTTAAAGGACAGAAATTTGCAAATTACGGCTACAATATGACGCAGATGTTATTTATCGTCTGTGTTGATATGTGAAGTATCGTGACAATTTATTTTCCCTTTTATTAAAAACTCTGCTTTAAACAGCCAGTGCTGCGTTTTTTTAATTTTTTATTTGAAATGAATTTTAGCGCTTGGTTGATTGTCATGAAATGCAAATTTGTTAATTTATACTCTATGGGTTTAAATCCTTTATTAATAAAAGAGCGAGTCTTACGCATTTGTGTCTGCGATTAAATATTACAAACGTTGAAATAACAGCAATACAGGGTATCTAACTCCGAATTACGTAGAGTATCCGCTTCCATGATTTGCAAAGTATTTATTTGTCCTTGATATAAATCAGTTAAAATGCATGTCATCTCGTGAATCGTGGATAAACGAATAAACATGTTTCTGAAAGGTTTTTGCCAAATCGTCAAGACCATCGGTCATATGATGCATATTTTTCATTCAACATGATATTAATGACATCGTCCTAAAAATAACTTCTTTGAAAGGGAACAATTGTTTTCATAAAGGTAAGAGCGTCATAAAAACTACAAAACATTTTTTTTCTTGGAATTAGCTCACTTGAGCTGAAAGCTCAAGTGAGCTATTCTGATTAAATTTTGTCCGTCGTCCGTCTGTTCGTCTGTAAACTTTCTACATTTTGAACTTCTTTCCTAAAACCGTTTGGTTAATTTTAACCAATGTTTGCACAAAGCATCTTTATAGGAAACCAAATACAAATTACAGAAATGAAAGACCGATCTTTATTCAAAACGGAGAATACCTCGAAACTGTCGAAAAAAGGGGGGGGGGTACATTTTTAAAAATCTTCTTCTGAAGAACTTCTAAGTCAAATTCAACGTAATTTAGCTTAAATATTCCTTATGGAAAGGAAACTATCAATTGCAAAAAGTATGGGCTAATTCTGTTCCAAATCGAAAATAATAATAATTTCCATCAGATTATAGCTTCTGTAAGCCTTCTGTCTTACAGATCCAATTGAGGGTCAACTCAAACTTAGTGATGGCAAGTACAGTATTTCTTTCTCAAGCGGTTTTATTAAAGCGTGATCGTATAGTTACAACAATTAAAAGCAGCCCAAATCAAGAGTCTCAGAATCTCTATAAGCGGAATCTTTCTAAATCTCATTTTACATGGGTATATATAACATTTTACTTATGATGGACAGTTCTGACTTGTTCGGCCCATTTACGACGATCATGAGTGAACATTTAGTGTTCAAAATTAAGATTAATATTTTATTCCTAAATAAAGTAACAAAACCGTCAAAACTGCCAATCAAAGAGTCTGAATGCAGGATTTGAGTCTCCGAGTCCTGGGTCTCGGAGTCCCCCGACTAGTATGAGGCATCACCTACTCATAATACGTTCATTCATACATAGAATAAAAGGTTACAAAGGTTAATATAAAGAATACATGAGTCAATATAGAGTACCAGAGCTATCGTTGCAGACACAGAATCGCCAAATATGACACTTGGTTTTAAACTCTCAATTTGGATATTATTATGCCCGTATTATTCACCTGGTTTAATAACATCATTTAGGAATACTACGCAGTGCTACAAGAGTCACAGAGTTCATTCTGTTAATTATCATTAACACCATTCAGTGCGCAGCACCTAGGTACACATAAATATCATAGTGACCATTATGTAATACTAGCAATTCAAGGTCATAGCATGGCTATCTGTTTACATACGTCCCCCAAACAAAAGAAATATCCCGAAGGGAGATTTCTCATACCTGGCGCCCGGAATAGGAAAGCGTCCTTGATCTACCCTTGATCAGACGAACTTCCTAGTGACATACCAGTCAGAACATCTATGTTAAGAGATAGTAACAAGTGACATGTTTCCATATCCGGCTTGGAACATCATTCATCTACAAAAACAAATCTATAACCAGGATGTATACATGTACATAAAATCATATAGTTTGATTATATCGCATTACAATCATGAAAACAATAATGAATAAAGTATGACGATAATGACCAAGATGAAATAAACATAGTTGAATATAATCGTAATTCATCATCAAATTAATACTAAGTATGGTTAAGCTTAATGTCACATATATATACAAAGTCAAGGCATGCTTGTAAGTTCACAAAATATTTCTTCCTTCTTAGGGGCGAGGTTAGCGTCATAGGTTCGGAGTCCATCGGTTTCTTCCTGAAGTTCTCCGGAGTGAATCACCAAATACAAGATTTATATTAGCACAAGATTTTACATAATTCACATTTTTAATTTCACTAAATTTCACAATTCTTTTATAAGGAATAAACAACTTCTTCGCGGCTGCAGCTTAATAATTCATCCATCATCGGCACCCGTGGATTGAGGGTCGGCGCGGATGGCGAGGCGACTTTTCGCGGACCGTCTCCTGCGTTCCTCTGTTGCGTAGACATCGCGGCCTTCTCTTCCAGGTATTTACGAGCCAGCTCTGGGTCCGGTCTATAGTATTTGGTCCAGGGAGATTTTTCATTTTTCTCCTCTTCAAGTAATTGTTGTGCTAGTTTAGTCGAAATTGTCCCCGTGTTACTGATCAATTTAGGTTTCCAGGTAGCGTAGTGGACAATGCACTCGCTTTTCACCGCTGCGACCCGAGTTCGATCCCCGTGATCGACAGAGGTAGTTTGTGATAGGGTATGGCGGTCGCCCGCTTGGACACGTGGGTTCTCTCCGGGTACTCCGGCTTCTTCCCACACCAATGACCCCCTCGCGCTAACATCCGTGCCAACGAGAGATATTAATATAAGTTGTAGAACTTGTTTAACAATCGTTGAAAATAAATAAAGTTCAGTTTTTTTTTCAGTTATTCAAGATTATTTACATCTACATTCTACGATAATATAACTTATTTAATTTATTATTTTGGCTAATTCTTTCATAATAGCCAACGCATACTCTTGTTTGTTATTTTCTCTACAGGGCTTAGGGATTGATTTACGCGGTTTAGGGATTGGTTTGAAGCCTAGACCTACTTTAGGGACTATTTCATCTATTTCCATATTTTCATCTAAGGGTACATTTGGGTTATCTAAGGGCATTTCATAGTCTTGACCACTATTTTCATCACATTGTTTTGACTCAGGGGTCTCATCCGATTCTGAATCTACGGTCTGATCGTTCTCGTTTTTATACTGCTGATCATCCATGATCTTCTTAGCTCTTATACGTCTCTGAAGTTCTGCGAGGGGTATATCATCCAAAGTCAGTTAAAGTGCCCCAAAAGAAATCAAAAAACGGCCGAGGATTTTCAGTAACGAAAATGCAGGGAATGTTTAAATTTTGATAGAGCAATATTTGAATGACCAGAAATTACACACGAGAGCCCTTGGAAAGAAAAGTTTATATTCTGCTAACCGTCAAACAAATGTAATGTAAATTTGGTAGTGAATTACGTTATCTCCTAGGATGATTTTCAAAACTTTGAATAAATTATTTTTGTAGCATTCACAATGGTCTTTCAGGTAGTAATATTTGATGAAGGTAAAATAACTATCCAATTAAAAGCAGTCGTACAATTGAAAATTTACTACAAATTCTAAAAAAGCCCATCTTTACACACACTTCATCTACAAGAAAAGAAGTAAAAATGGATTCTAAAACAATGCAAATTTTGTTATTCTTTACTTAGTCTCACATACTTAAGTAAACTAAGAACTATTCCAATATTTCCCTTTACATATCTTTTATGAGGATACTCTCAAGTTTTTGTATGTTAAAATTCAACGCAGATATTTATTTTGAGACATGAACAAATGGTCCTCTTTGTAACGTAATTCACATTCATCCATAAATTACAAACCGGCATTTTTTAATGAACAAACGGAGCATTTTTACAATTTAGAGTATAAGAAATGATAACAAATATGGCAATACCTTTGCAAATGATAACATAAAAATGTCTCAAAATTATAACGAAACATCACATTAAGTGACATTTTACACACCTTATTAAATTTCAGTCTAATTCATAAGCTGTATATTCTGAAAGTGCAGAACTACCACTTATTACAAATTATTTCGCCAATATCATTAGCGCCCACTTAAATGTGGTGGGATTAGACATTGTATTCTATTTCAAAATAAGTGTGGAAGATAAATCAAACAACGTAACGTAATTCACATAAAAACCAGGAAGTGTCAAAACAATCAATATGGAAAGGAACATTTAAAGTACGCAGGGTTTTTTTCTTAAAGAGTTTCTTTTACAGTTCTTCAAACAAATTTTGGGCCTTTTCAAGATCCTTTTCTGAGAATTTAAACATGTTTCTTGTCTTGCCCTGTTTTACAGGCTCGTTCAGTGAGCAAAGTATGTCACTATCAGGAATCCAGATCTTGTCTGCATTTTCGGGCCATCTGAATGACTTTTTCCCCCCTGTCATAAAAGTAACATGATATTCCTGGTCCTCGTTGTCATATTCGAGAATTTTCCCGATATACCATTTACTTTCGTATATGGCTGCAACATATGCATCTACCTGATACAGCTCACCTGCGTTCTCAATATCATTAGCAATATGGTCCATTGCTGGCTCGTCTGTTAAGCTGTTGGTAGATGTGCCTCTCTCAGTACTTTGACCAGGACCAGAGCTCATACTATGGACTACCCATCCCTCACAAGCTGGTACCACATTTCCATTTTCAAAACATGCTTCACAGAAACAGGATGTGTCCCGAACAGCTATTTCACCTCCTCCTAGGGAAATAACAGCATGTACCTGTATGGTACCCTTTACTTGCTTTCCAACAAGATTTGTTAGTTCTGCATGAGCATCTGCACAATGAGATTTTGGAACAAACATGTATTTCAAAGAGCTATTTTCCTGAGTTTTTCCCCACTGGTAAAAATCATCTGCCGACTGAATAATTACTGAGTGCCTTTTAACGGCCATATCCGCAAGCCTCTTGGCTGTTCCTCCGACCCCGTCACAGGGTCCTTTCCCATGACCTGCCTCAAAATAAAGCCAAGTTGCTTTGATACCAGGGAAGATTGTATCATGCTGTGCTACTATTGAAAAGATCTGTTTATTTCTGTATTGCGATGTTGGTGAGTCCGTCATATAGTGAACCATCTCAACATTTGGTAAGATCGCTCTCACTTCTGCAATAACCTGTTTCATTATCGCAAAAACTGTCGATGAAGTGTGTGATAGCTCATCAGAAACCACAACCAGTGATTTATGTTTCACGTCATTTCCCGTTTCCTCTTTTGTATAATAGATAACAACAGGGTGTAGCGTGACTGCGTTCTTGTCAAAATAGGCCGACTGAATTTCCTCAGCAAATCCACATGTGTAGTTCTCAGCGAAATCCATATGGCATATTGCGTGATTAGAAGGCAGTATTTCTTTTAACCTTCTAGATTGTCCATACTGCACCTTAACTCTGTGTACATGTTTTCTGAACTCTCTTAATTCTGTGCGCATCAGCGTGGCAAATTCTTCTCTAGGTCTCTCTGAGGTCACTATTTGCATTCTTTTGAAAGTTCTTCCTTTTCTCTCCACCTCTACTCTTTTCCACTCTGCAAACTTAATATTTTCTTCTGCCAAATTTTCTATATCACTCAAAATTTCATCATCTGATTTTTGCTCAACATAGGTATCTGGGTTTTCTGTGGTAGGCATACCTATTGTTTTCAAAGCTTTTAATTTTAGGACCATGTTTTGATGTCTTTGGCATAAACACGTTTTTCTGTTACTAAATTTGACGACACTGATATGTTTCGGCCTCATTCTTCTGAAAACCGTAAGACTGATCTTTGTGTTGCTGTTTTCCGCTAAAAACTTTCTGTGGAGATTATAAATGTAATCATTGAGAATCCTTTTCTGTTTGTGTTCCTTTCCATCTTTGTGGGCATCTTTCTTGCCTGGCAAACAGGTACTGTTATCATCTCTTTCCATGAACGACTCAACCTCTCTTGTCAATGTTTGGCGCTCAGAAATAAGTCGCTGTCTTTTTATACTCTTTCCTATTCTCGCTTTCAGAATCTGTTTCCTATGTACACCAAGACATGTACTAATCTGTCTTCCCATTCTATATTTGTGGATTAGCTTTCCACAAACAATTCCCAAAACAGTTCTCTGTTTGGCTCTCCCCTTCGCTTTCAGTGCAGAAGCTTCTGTGTCTCCAACTAGGCAGTTCTTAAAGAAAAGCTGTTTTCTAACCTTTTTTCTGGAGTTTGGGGTCATATTCAGACTGTTCACCTCTACTCTTGTTCTGCTGTTTGGTGTGCTTGATACCGCTGCAGTTTTCGAATCATTCTGTTTAGTTTGAGATTTATCAACTTTATCTTTTAATCGCTGTACTCTTTTTCTCAGTGTTGCATTTCTCAAACCTAGTGCCTTAACCTTTAACTCTAGTGTCTTTACTTTCTTATTTGCCCTTGAAAGAGATTTATTGATTCTTCTTTTTCGTTTCACCCCGTGACTATTATTTTTGAAATCCATTTTTACAACTAAATGTTGTCCATTGGAAGATGTTCTTGGCTGACTTCCAGTTGTTGAATCGCATGGTCCAGGTTCATCATCGTTAGTCTGCATTTCAGTTTGAATGTGGTCATTACTGGAACCCATCTGAGTCTGCTGCACATATGCGCCCTCTTTTGCTCTCTGTCGATGTTTTCGCATGCTTTCTTTTATTCTTTTGCGTCTTTTCGATAGCGATTTTTTCGATAGTTCTGAAGTGGGCACATAATACTTTTTTACACGTTGAACCTCTTTTCTCAAATAATTTTCGCCTTCTTCAGCCTTTTTCCGCTCCCGATATTTCTTTTGACGCTCAGCATTGCTCATTCTAGTCATTATCTAAAATTAAAACAGTACTTGCAAATGTGTGTGAATTACGTTACACTATTGTGAATTACGTTACACTATAATAGAGGCACATTCCTGATGTAAACACAGAGCAAATCAATGTTTTATACTTATGATATCAAAGTATAACATATATTCGTTATTCTCAGAAACAAGTTCTATTAACATGATAAAAGATAAAAAAGTTTCATTTAGTCAAAAATAAGCATACTCACACTTAAAATGATTACTTCCACCACTCTCCAAGTCAAAATGGTTCCCGCGTGTTAACTTTATTCTACAAGTCCCCGTATGTTAAGCGGTGTCAATTAAAAAAAGATACCTGAATATTTGGCTCCCCGGTCAAAATATTTTACGACATGAAGTAATTTATCATAACGTAATTCACTGTAACGTAGTTCACAGACTTTGCTTTAAAGGAAAATACGGAAGTAATTACAGCAGTTAAATGCATTGCCTATGCATCATTTTTATTGGGCATCAGTATGTACATCAGTCAAGATATTTAAAATTGGTAGCATTCAGGTACTGTCTGCAAGATCGCGTAACGTAATTCACAATTAAATGCAAAAAATGGAAAGTTTTCGGAATTTGTTATTTTTTTTCAGAAATGATATCTTTTGCCTCTGAATCATCATTTGTTCATTAATTCATGACTTTGTGATTGTTGTTATCCTTTAAACCTAACCTTAAATGCAAATTACAATTTCACTATAGATCTAAGAAAATCGTAACGTAATTTACCGCATAAAATGGGACAGTCATATTTGGATTTCAATTTTTTTCCCCTGTTTAATAGGGGGAAAACTATGAATAAAAATGAATTTTCCACCCCGTGATTGTTGTAACATACACTAATATGGCTCCCTTATTGGTAATTATAGTTTATATTTTCATGCCTGATTTCGACCACTCTTCTCTGTGACATCCGGTTTTGATCAAATTAGGCTAAGAAATCATATGTTTTTGTACAATAAACGAGATCAACACATCGTTATATCTATATTTACAAATCATTCGTACCTTGACATCAGATTTAACACCCTCAGCAACTAAAGACGTATGGTTTTGTTTTCAAAAAACGCTTGTGACAATGAAATCTGGTATTGGGGCACTTTAACTGACTTTGGATGATATCCTCTTCGTCTGAAGATCCTTCTCTTTCCCATTGTTTGCACTGAATAGCTCTTTCTAATGGTTCTGTTTGCATGTCTTCATTTTCTGACGACGATTCATCTTCTGGTGGCACCACCAAGAGGTAATACGACATCTCTGTTGTACATAAGGTAATATGGGGGAAACTTTGACGAATCGTTAGGATGGAAACGAATGGCTGCCAACGTCTGATTAAGATGAATATCCCATGTTTGAGCGTTGTCTGTTGTTTTCTTAGCCATCACGTCATGTAGAGTTCTATGAAACCTTTCTACTTTACCATTACCTTGAGGGCTGTAATAAGATGTTTTGATATGGTTGATATTCAATTCTTTTAAAGTTTCTTTCACTTTCTTGTTCACATTTTCTGTTCCGTTGTCTGTGAGGATTTGAAGAGGACAGCCATATCTTGGATATATTTCTTCTAAGATAAGATGTACTATGTTGTCAGCTGACTTATCAGGAACGGGAAAAGCTTCTGGCCAA
This sequence comes from Magallana angulata, assembly GCF_025612915.1. Taxonomy (NCBI): domain Eukaryota; kingdom Metazoa; phylum Mollusca; class Bivalvia; order Ostreida; family Ostreidae; genus Magallana; species Magallana angulata. The sequence continues at coordinate 33,767,031 of NC_069115.1, forward strand.
CCAGAGTAAATGTCAATAAAAGAAACTGTGTACTTGTTTCCCGACAAGGATGTTGGATATGGTCCTGATAGATCAAGTCCTACTTTAGCCATTGGTAAAGGTGGTATATCTGTCTCTTGAAGTGGAGGTTGATTTTTCTTATTTCTCCTCGTTTGGCATACTACACATCCTTCTATATAAGAGTATAACCTTTTGTACAAATTTGGTATGTAGTACTTTTGTCTGATTACGTCATATGTTTAGTCCACTCCCATATGTCCAAGTCCGTCATGATACTGCTGCACTACTAAAAGTTCTAAGTTACGTGGTACATACAGGCGAAGTCTTGGGCCTTCTGAGTCTCCATCTGAAAGATAGTTCATTAAAATATCAACTTCCAAAAACTTCTTTTCTTCGGTTGCGGTTGCTGTTCCTTTACTTACCCGATTCTTCATTTTCTTGATCTGCTCGTCGTGTTGTTGACTTTCTTTGATGTTGATTTCTTCTGGTAGATCAATAAATGGTTTGACCAATTCGTCGTGTTGCTTAACTTCACATCTGGCCAATCTCTTAGGCGAAAAGGCATTGGAGTTAAGTACGTTCACTTCAAAGAAATTGTCCTTAACATCTGGTTCATCATGCTCTGATTGTTCTTCCTCTTCACGCTCCAGGTTGACTGTCGGTAATCTGGATAAGAGATCTGCACAGCAGTTAAATCTTCCTTCTATGTACTCTACCTTACAGTTATATCCTGCAATACTTAACGCCCATATTTGAATTTTCTTATTTTGCATTGGAGTTTCTAAGATATACTTGAGCGGCTTATGGTCTGTTCTAATAGTAAACTGAGCACCGTGTAAATAATGGTCTAACTTCTGAAGGGCGTAATGGATTGCAAATGCCTCCTTTTCTATGGTTGACCACTTTTCTTGAGTTTTACTCAGCTTGTGGGATAAGTAATATATTGGCTTATCCTCTCCCTCCTCTGTCTTTTGAGTAAGGCACGCTCCAATACAATTGTCGCTGGCATCGGTGTACAGGATGTACGGATAATTAGTATCTGGATATGCTAGTAAAGGCACTACCGTTAAACTTTCTCTAATAAAGTCAAACGCTTTTTGGCAACATGGTGTCCATTTGAACCTTGCATATTTTCTGGTTAAGTCAATCAATGATTCTGCAATCTTAGAGAAGTTCGGTATAAATCTCCTGTAATAACTACACATACCTATAAAGCCACGAACTTTTCGGACTGTAGTGGGCGCTGGTAAGTTTCTTATACCTTCGACTATCTTTGGATCAGGTGTAACGCCATGTTCATCAATGATGAAACCAATATATTCAGTCTGTTCCTTGAAGAAACTACATTTCTTTAGCTTCATTTTTAGTCCTTGCTTTCTTAGGCGATTGAAAACGTCTTGAATATGACAGAGATGATCTTCCGGTGTCTCTGAGAATATAAGAATGTCATCCAGGTATGCGATGGCAAACTCATCTTGTCCTTGAAGAACTATGTTCATCAGCTCTTGAAAGACTGCCGGTGCATTACTCAACCCAAATGGCATCCGGTTGAATTGGAATAGTCCTTTGAGACATGCAAAGGCCGTTTTTTCTTTACTTGAATCTTCTAATTTCACTTGCCAATATCCACTCTTTAAGTCTAGTGCAGTGAAATATTTTGCCTTACCTAGTAAACATAGGATGTCATCAATCAACGGTAGCGGGAATGATACTGGTTTCACTATCTTATTCAAGCTTCTAAAGTCAACGCACATCCGGTCCGATCCGTCCTTTTTCTTCACCACTACTAAGGGAAATGACCAGGGCGATTGTGATCTCTCAATAATCTTTGCGTCCATCATTTCCAGTATGGCCTTGTCAATTATCTGTCTTTTATTTAAGGGTACACGGTAGGATCTGTTCTTTATTGGGTGGTGATCTCCAGTTTCTATCTTCATTTTAACAGTATCAGTCACTCCAAGATCACTGTCCTTCTTTGCAAATAAATCATTATTTTTTCTCACAAGTCTTGTTATTGAGTGTTCAAATCGTTTAGGTACATCAATGTCTTCTTTTGTGTCTTGAGTAGTCTGTATTTCTGAGATTTCCTTCTGCTTTAATGCGGTAATTCGTACTACTATGTAGCCTCTTGGAATTTTATAATTTTTTTAGTTTTATTAACGAAAATCATTGGAACTTTCTTATCTTTTCGAACTATACAAACGGCGTCTTTTAAATATAGTCCTGGGTCTTCCATAATGCAGTTATTGTCTATGCTGTTCACTTCAACCAAGTCAGTTTTCTCCAGAGGAAAATTGTTATTCATTTTTCCATAGAATACAGTCACCGTGTGTGGTCCCATAATAAGTTTCTTAGGAGTTCTTACAATATTTGAGATGTGTAAATCTTCTTTAAGTTCCGCGTATACTTTGCCATCAATACGCATGAGTCCAAGATCAAAGTATAAACGAACATTGTTTTTCTTGAGCCAATCACGACCGAGAATCATGTTTCGGTTGAGTCCCCTTGTCACATTAAGTTTGTGGTCTAAAGTTTATCCTGAAATCTTAAAGGAAATATTTACATACCCTATCGCAATTAAAGAATTGCCATTTGCTGCTTGTAGAGAGGGGATGTCATTACTAAACAACTTGGGGCGGGGAAATAGATTATCATACATTTTCTTACTAATTAGAGATACGGCTGCACCTGTATCTACCAAAGCTCTAAATTTATTTTTACTACTTTTAATAAACAGCTACTGGGGTTGTTAGTAAAATTAATTTCATATGTAGGTCTTTGTCTTAAGTTCTTTCTTCGGGCTTCAACGAAGGAAGAACGTCTTAGTTTTCCTGTTTTTGTTTGTCAAAATAAGAGCGAGATTTGAAATTTTGAGATGATCCCCTATTTACCTGGTCGCTAAATTCATATGTTCGGCCTTGACGATTTGATGGTCTGCCCCGATTTTGCTGCGCTCTTTGATACATATGCGAGCTCCAACAATCTGCACGCACATGATCTAATTTTATCACAATTCCAACATTCCACAGGCGAACGGGGTTTCTGCTCTATATTATGGACGGGTTTGTTTTGACTGCGTCGTTTATTTATTTGAGGCTGAGACCTGACTTGGGGTTTGTTTAGAGTACAAAATCGAGCCCTATGACCCGTCTGTTTGCATTTAAAACACCTACTATTACGCGCATGGTCAATTTCCATTGGTTCTACATGCCTTGTTTCTACTGAGGTAAGATTATCTGCTTTATCCTTTAATAAGGGAAGAGTAGTATCAACATTTGAAAGAGTTCGTCTGTTGTCATTACTTTGTACAATTTTTGTCATATTTGACCCTCTTATCGCTAGCCTCTGTCTCAGATTTTGTTCTCGCATTGCTATTTGAATTGCGGATTCAAAATCTTTAGGGTTTTCTCGCAACATTTTCATTCTGAGGTAGTCGAATGTCAACCCCTCACAAAAGATATCTACTAACTGTTGTTGTACCAAAGGTTCTTTTAGTCTGTCATTACTGTAGGCGTCTTCTGCGATTTGCAGTAGTCTCTCGGCGAACAACTAAACACTTTCATTTTAATTTTGTCGAGTCTTACGCATTACTGCTAACGCGTGTTTGGGATCTGTTATTTCTGCAAATCTATTTTTAAGGGATTCCTTAAGACAGTTCCAAGATGGGATTTCTTCAGACGCATCTGTTTCATCTAAATACCTTTTAATATAATCCCCAACTGAACCCTTAATCCTTATGTATGCAAGCATGGGGATCTCATGACCTTGTTTCCCAGACATAACACTGTACTTTTCAACTTCTTTTACCCACTTTTAAATTTTTGAGCATATCCCTCAAAAGGAGTTATCACAGATGATAGGGGCACTGAGAGAGCGGCTGTTATAGCTTTTACTTGACCAATGAAATAATCTTTATCATCATCCTGATCTGGGACTCGGTGTCGAGGTTCACGAGTTTCATACGGCCTAGCATCATGATATGTTTCAAAAGTATTTTGTTTAATCTGTTCTTTTTCTGAGGACTTTTGACCTGTTTCTTGCCCTTTATTTTCTTTGTTCTGACCCAACCCCGCGAATTGTTTTTCTAATTGCTCCAATTGATTTTTTAATTCATTTTTATAAAACCCATCACCTGTCGCCATATTGGTTGCTTAGACAAAATTGTTTACTTCGAGATAGCTATAAGAGACATATAGAAATGGTTCTTACCTAATTCTGTTTTGCACTTCGCTCAGTCCTGGTCACGTGCACCAAGAAAGTTCATGTAGGCCTTCTGTCTTACAGATCCAATTGAGGGTCAGCTCAAACTTAGTGATGGCAAGTACAGTAATTCTTTCTCAAGCGGTTTTATTAAAGCGTGATCGTATAGTTACAACAATTAAAAGCAGCCCAAATCAAGAGTCTCAGAATTTCCATAAGCGAAATCTATCTAAATCTCATTTTACATGGGTATATATAACATTTTACTTATGATGGACGGTTCTGACTAGTTCGGCCTATTTACGACGATCATGAGTGAACGTTTAGTGTTCAAAATTAAGATTAATATTTTATTCCTAAATAAAGTAACAAAACTGCCAATCAAAGAGTCTGAATGCAGGATTTGAGTCTCCGAGTCCTGGGTCTCGGAGTCCCCCACCTAGTATGAGGCATCACTTACTCATAATACGTTCATTCATACATAGAATAAAAGGTTACAAAGGTTAATATAAAGAATACACAATATAGAGTACCAGAGCTATCGTTGCAGACACAGAATCGCCAAATATGACACTTGGTTTTAAACTCTCAATTTGGATATTATTATGCCCGTATTATTCACCTGGTTTAATAACATCATTTAGGAATACTACGCAGTGCTACAAGAGTCACAGAGTTCATTCTGTTAATTATCATTAACACCATTCAGTGCGCAGCACCTAGGTACACATAAATATCATAGTGACCATTATGTAATACTAGCAATTCAAGGTCATAGCATGGCTATCTGTTTACATTTCGGGTTTGGTATTCCATACTTCTATAACCGCCAGATTTGTACCTTATTGGGGTATTTTCCGTACCGGGCGATTACTAGGGAATTAGCTCAACACTCGCTATATTTTCCATATTTATTCCATTTCATAACACATTCATATCAACAGTTACTCTCCACTCCGTACACATTAAAAGGGAACTCGCTTATTAATAATTCTAACTTAATGTTAACCTAAATATGACAGTGAGGGAAAACGTAACGGATTAAACGGACGATTTGTACTTCTTAACCTCTTATTATCGAACTCTGACTCTCTTAGACTCGTCAACTAACTTAGAATCATCTATAAAACATACATAAAGCATATATAATTGGCGTTACCATCTAAATAATTGACATTGGTAAATTGGTGCCGATTTTGTGAAGTAAATTTGAAGTGAAATATTGAAATATTTCAATGCGTTGACATTTGACGGTGGTGTTATGTTAGCTTGTTTTGATTTTCGTTTCATTTTCATTATTTATGCTTTGTTACCTGGGAAACTATCGCCTGTATTTTGTAATTTTTACGTATCAAATCAAAACAAAGAATTCGGTAAATCAGACAGTTGACTGTGTACCTGCGCAAATAAACAAAATTTGTTGTGTTCATGAAGTAATAAAATGCAATTTATTCTTTTGGTTATTCGGTATGATATTTTGCGTAATGTTTGATTAAATGCAATGTGTTTGTTGAGATGCTCAGCATGTTCTGGAGCTTATTTAGTTTAAACACAGTTTAATATCGCTGACAGAAAAATGTACTAGTAGGTATATATGATTCATTTTGAAAAATGAATTGTGCTCTTTGTTTTAGTGCATTTCTCTTCTGTTTAATTGTTTACATTTTCTTTTTAATAACTATATTTGAGTGTTAAGCTTCAAATTATAAGCAAGATATTGAGCTTTGTACACAGATATTAGGCCATTTTTTTGTTTACATTTTAGATGCTGAATAGGAAATATTAAGTTAAAAATATAGCAAAAGTGTGAGCTCTGTATCTTCCTTATAATTCTATGATTGACGCTGAAATTTTGGTTGATCATACATTAGAAATGTCTCGCTGAACGTTAAATACTTGTACAAAAAATGATATGTTGTAACTACTTTCTGGGGCCCCTTTTTATATGATGATTCAGAATAAAACGATTTCCACATTAATTTTGATAGTTTTGCAGACACGAGTAAATACAAACGACACCGTTAAAACAGTTGCCATAGTTCTGACATATTATGTTACGGGACTAAAGGCATTATCGCTATTCCTTAAAAATATTACAGCGTAAAATCAACCTGTTTTGTAGCCATTTGTTGTTTTTAATAAAGATGAAAACAATGGGTGGGTCTTAGTAAAATACAGTGATAAACCTGTCAATACATTGACTGTAATAACTCTTGTACATGTCACATGAAACATTTTTTATTCGGGTGTATTCATCAATTAACTGAGTAAGTTTAAAAGTCACGGGAGTTTACGCCAGGTAAACAACAGTCGTTTATGACTGGGAAGACCAATTAAATTTTTGAATGATTTTTAACTTGAGGAATTGAGCGCATTGAGGCACAGTTTCATTCTTCCGTCAATAGAATTTTTTAAAATAATATCTAACAATCATTCTGTGAGAGTATTGCATAAGCAATACACGTCCCCTACCGGCTTGTATTATTCTATGAAAGCTTCGAAGTATACATCTATTTCAAAACTATTATAAACGAGATGTTATGCTTTAATCAAAGATAAAAGAACAGAGGAAATTCAAACTACATTGTTGATCTAGAAATTAAATAAAAAATGGGTAAAATGATACTCTTTATTTTATCTTCTCGGATTTCGCCAAGTCCATTTAGTATTTGCTGGTAGAATTTTGTGAAAACAATGCACTGTTATGCAGAATATCATTTCTTACCGTCTTCCGTACCCCAAATCATACAATATTATACAAAAACCCTGTTGATTAAATTTACAACACAATGCTTGACACTATTTTACAGTACTAATTTGTTTGTTAGAAACAATAAAAGGAACGGTACAAGTAATGCACGAACCCGAACATTAAAAACGTGGAATATAAAAAATTAATTTTCCCGAAAATATGCCAACTTGATCTGTAGTTTGACATTTTGAAGCTGTTCAGCAAATTTCATATTATTCCTCAAACGCATAAAGAAAAGAAGTGTGGAAAACTGAAGTGGGACAGACAGACAGACGGACTGACGGACGCAGAGGAAAGCTATAGTCCCCTCCGGTGAAACCGTTAGGGGACTAATAAAATATAGTTCATTACACCAACTGGTGTAATATCGAACAATAGATATTATAATAATTATTTAAACTAGAGCAAAGCTCGTTGCAAAGCAACGAGTGGGTCTTCCGTTAATGTCAAGAGAAAAGCTAGAAGTATCTGTAAGAAGCAGAGTTCTTAAGCCAAGAACAAGAGTAACTAAAACAATTTAGTATAAAATCGAATAATTCTTGGTACGTCTTAACAAAAACTTTTTCGATCTCAAGAATATCTTAACAAAATAAACCCGAATGTGGTTATGTACGACTTGACACGATTATTTTTGGTACGAATTAATTTTTCATTTAACTTCACGCTTTTTTTTAAATCAAGAACGCGGAATCAAAATTTCCGGAAAAATCAAATTTTAAACCCGAACTTCTCTGTAGTGCATGGTCCGATTTGAAAACGAATTTCAGTGTTAGATTAAGCTTACAAAGTTCTTTGTTTTGCTTAATGAAAAATACAAATTATCGCTTAGAAAAAAGTTATCATAAAAAGACTTACTAGCCCTTTTAGCCCCTAATTTTAGGGGCCAGTCCTTTTTTCTTTATATCAAATAAAGGTCTCCCAAATGTAAACATATTTTGTTCACATGTATTCACGAATTGTTAAACGTTTTCGAAATATCTGAACAGCTGTGTTTAAGGGGCCGACCTTTTAACTCCTTATCGGGGCGACCAACAAAAATTTTTTAGTTGCCATATTGTTAAGAACATTATTCTTAACATTTTGTGTTCTACATTGCTTTTCAAAATATTTCTCCTTTTTCAGATATTAATAGTCAAAGTTTTGAACTTCTGGCCCCTTGAAACCCCTAATTACGTAATATATGACTTTGCTATGGTACTGTAAAGATAAACAGCTGTACAGTGAACATTTTTGCTTCTATAATTAATAACAAATTTTTGTTCAGTAAAGAGTAATTGTAAGAAGATTTTAGAGCCCTCTTGGCCCCTAATTTGAGGGACCAGCCCCTTTTTCTTGATATCAAATTAAAGGTCTTGCAAATATAAACATATTTTGTTCACCAAGTGTTCACAAAGAGTTAACCGTTTTCGAGATATCTGTACAAATGTGTTTAAGGGGCCGACCCTTAAACTCCTTAATGGGGCCATCAACAAAAAAATTTAAGGTGGCATATTGTACAGAACATTATTTTGAGCAACTTTTGTTCTACATTGCTTTTCAAAATGTTTCTCCGTTTTCCGATATAAATGATCAAAGTTTTGAACTTCTGGCCCCTTGAAACCCCTAATTACGTAATATATGACTTAGCTATGGTACTGTATAGATAAACGGTTGTACAATGAACATTTTTGCTTCTATGATTAATAACAAATTATTGTTCAGTAAAAAGTTATTGTAAGAAGACTTTAGAGCCCCCCTGGCCCCTAATTTGAGGGGCCAGCCCCTTTTCCTTGAAATTAAATTAAAGGTCTTGCAAAAATAAACATCTTTTGCTTTACATGATTTAACAAAATATGTATACATCAAAAGATATTTCAGAAAATGTTCAAAAATTTCATGGAAAAATTTGGTTCTTATTTTCAGGTTCAGGCGAGCTTCGAAGCCTTGCACTATTTTCATTTGTGAAGGCAATGGGGTACATCTACATACATTTATCTACAATCCCTGAAAATTTCAGGCTTCTATCTTGATTAGTTTCGGAGAAGATGCGTGGACAAAATGACCCTTAAAAATTTACAAAATCGTCAGTTTCTGAAACCGGAAGTGACGTCATACGTTCAAAATTTAAGAACCTCGAGTATTTACGATACCAAACAAGTTCTGAAAATTTCGTGGTAATCGGTTGAATAGTTTTTGAGATATAAGCCTCAAGAAAAGTCAGAGGAAGAATAATAATAACTAGAGCAAAGCTCGTTGCAAAGCAACGAGTGGGTCTTCCGTTAATGTCGAGAGAAAAGCTAGAAGAACCTGTAAGAAGCAGAGTTTTTAAGCCAAGAACATGAATGACTAAAATAAAAAGAAAAAAAATCGAATAATTCTTGGTACGATTTAACAAAATCCGAATTATTTCAAGTACGACTTAACAAAAACCAATCCGATTTCAAGAATGTCTTAACAAAATAAACCCGAATGTGTTCATGTAAGACTTGACACGATTATTTTTGGTACGAATTATTTTTAAACCAAGAACGCGGAATCATAATTTTCGGAAAAATCAAATTTTAAACCCCAATTTTTTTGTAATGCATGGTCCGATTTTAAAACGAATTTCAGCGTTAGATTAAGCTTAAAAAGTTCTTAGTTTTTGCTAAATGAAAAATATCAAATTATCGCTTATAAAAAAGTTATCATAAAAAGACTTACTAGCCCTTTTAGCCCCTAATTTGAGGGGCCAGCCCTTATTTCTTTATATCAAATAAAAGGTCTCGCAAATGTAAACATATTTTGTTCACATGTATTCACGAATTATTAAACGTTTTCGAGATATCTGAGCAGCTGTGTTTTAGGTACCGACCCTTTAACTATTTATCGGGGCCACCAACAACACATTTTTAATTGCCATATTGTTAAGAACATTATTCTTAGCATTTTGTGTTCTACATTACTTTTCAAAATATTTCTCCTTTTTCAGATATTAATGATCAAATTTTTGAACTTCTGGCCCCTTGAAACCCCTAATTACGTAATATATGACTTAGCTATGGTACTGTAAAGATAAACAGCTGTACAGTGAACATTTGTGCTTCTATAATTAATAACAAATTTTTGTTCAGTAAAGAGTTATTGTAAGAAGATTTTAGAGCCCTCTCAGCCCCTAATTTAAAGTGCCAGCCCCTTTTTCTTGATATCAAATTAAAGGTCTTGCAAATATAAACATATTTAGTTCACCAAGTGTTCACAAAGTGTTAACCGTTCTCGAGATATCTGTTTAAATGTGTTTAAGGGGCCGACCCTTAAAATCCTTAGTGGGGCCATCATCAAAAAATTTAAAGTAGCATATTGTACAAAACATTATTTTGAGCAACTTTTGTTCTACCTTGCTTTTCAAAATGTTTCTCCTTTTTCCGATATAAATGATCAAAGTTTTGAACTTCTGGCCCGTTGAAAACCCCTAATTACGTAATATATGACTAAGTTATGGTACTGTATAGATAAACAGTTGTACAAAAAACATTTTTGCGTCTATGATTGATAACAAATTATTGTTCAGTAAAAGGTTATTGTAAGAAGACTTTAGAGCCCTCTAGGCCCCTAATTTGAGGGTCCAGCCCCTTTTTCTTGATATCAAATCGAAGGTATTGCAAAAATAAACATCTTTTGCATTACATTATTTTACAAAATATGTATACATCAAAAGATATTTCAGAAAATGTTTAAAAATTTCGTGGAAAAATTTGGTGCTTATTTTCAGGTTCAGGCGAGCATCGAAGCCTCGCACAATTTTCATAAGTGAAGGCAATGGGGTACATCTACATACATTTATCTACAATCCCTGAAAATTTCAAGCTTCGATCTTGATTAGTTTTGGAGGAGATGCGTGGACAAAATGACCCTTAAAAAGTTACAAAATCGTCAATTTCTGAAACCGGAAGTGACATCAAATGTTTAAATTTTAATAACCTCGAGTATTTACGATACCAAATAAGTTCTGAAAATTTCGTGGAATTCGGTTGAATAGTTTTTGAGATATAGGCCACAAAAAAAGTCAGAGGAAGAATAATAATAATGAAAAAGAATCCGAAGAAAAACAATAGGGTCTTCCGTTGGAAACGGAAGACCCTAATGAAAAAGAATCCGAAGAAAAACAATAGGGTCTTCCGTTTGAAACGGAAGACCCTAAAAAGAAAATAACTAGTAAGTACTAAGGAAGAAACTGTACCTATATGCTCTCAAATATTTTGATCGCTTTAAATAGAGTGTGTGTGGGGGTTAGGGAGCAGAATGAAAAAATAGGAAATTGGAAGTTAACAGTGTACTCTAACAAAAGTTTGGTTTCATATTTTGCATAGGATTTTCTTGTTTTTGGTAAAAAAAAAATAGTATTACATAAAGGTACAATGTCAAAGATTAAGTGTATGCAAAAATAGGTGTAAAATTTGAATACTTAACAATATTTATATTTTTATTTTACCGAGGGCCATATGGTACAATATCCTTTGAACACCCAAATAAAGTCATTGTTGCTCACGTGAGCGAAGAGGCCCCATGGGCCTCTTGATTATAATTTAGTATACTCTTCATGGCATAAGACAATCCAATTGATGACAATTGGGGCAGCAGAATGGGATCACTTAAGTCCTGCAAAAAATCCTGGAATATGGACACTGCATGTTATGGTGGAATGTATGATACCAGTTTCCAAATTCTAAACATAGTAGGTCCATGATATGTAATCTATTGCTCTTGTACCTTCTCAAATTACTTTTGTTTTGCATTTGACTCCATTTATATTTACATCAACAGGATTCACCCTTTACAAACCTTATATTTCATACCAGTTCATAATGATCTAATAAAATAAAATCCGGATATAACAATTTCTGATTGTATTCGATTTTGTTATCGTAATGTCATAAGTCCTTAATTCTGTTAAGAGAATGTGGTGTTTAAAGCAATATAAGCTGTATCTTTTTTGAAATTTAAATTCTGTAAAAATCTGCTAGTATTATAAGTCTGCATGCTCCTTGAACTTTGATAATAAATAAGATTTGAAAAATTATTATTTTATGTGACAATAAATATTTCTCTTCTGAGTCACAGATGCTTGTGAACAGGACAGTGCACTACACCCCCTTTCCAATTTTGTCCCATATATAATATATATAAATTTTTAAAAACGTCTGAAGATTGAATGAAAGCGCTAACGTATTACTCTGTGTTGTCTTTCGTTTTTCAAATTTTATATATATATATATATATATATATATATATATATATATATATATATATATATATATATATATATATATATATATATATTAATTTTGTTAAATTTATTATCGTTAACAACCCCTTATATACATCTCAACCGAAACAAATATCACGACTCTGTGACATTTTATTTTCACACTCGTTTCTTCTATAGATATAAAGAGAGAAGGTTAGCAACTCCCGTTGGTTTACATTGAGGTACCACCTGCACAGGATTTCGAACGATTACTATATCAAAAAATCGCTATACCTTTGCTGTTATCTACTTTTCTCACTTCTACACATAAACTTCTATCTAAAAACTGATATAAATTAGCACATTGAACCGAAATCTATCCAATGAATAAACATTTGTCACTCGCGACCACGATAGTTTGAAACGTTCCGAGTAAACGCTACGGAATTAAGGTTGTACAGCGACATGTATGCTAAGAACGATAACTTTCCCCGGGTTCCGAATGTCATTGACTTCAAACGCACGAAGGCCCGAAAAAAAGCTCGGCAAAAAGTTTTGTCTCAAACATATTAACTTTACTAGATGATACCCCGCGCAATCGCTGGATTTAACACTTTACACATTATTATCATATAATGCTTAATATGTAGAACCATATTTTTGTTCCTTTTTAGTATTATCTTTGTCCCATTTTTCTTTAAAATTGAAATAAAAAACCCAAACTGCATTGCAGATTTAGAGGAACGAACGGGGATAAAAAATCAGAACTTCAGATAAAAGACTGTTTTTAAACAACAATCATGGGGGGGGGGGGGGGCATCCCTAATAATAATTAAACATTTACGTAGAATACAATAATCTTTTCAACAAATTTATGTCTAAGGTTTACCTAACCAAGGTTTACATCTGTCGTGATATAAAAAAGTATAAAATTGAATTAAAACACGTTAGGTTATGCATTATTATCCATTTGCATACATATTTTTAGCCAAACTTGTCAGGTCTAAAGTACCTGGCCGACATGTTAACTCGCCCTATATATAGGGCCATGATGTCAATTAGTCAACCCGTTTCTGGGCAACCTGTTCTGGAAAGTTCTTTTCATTAATACTAAAATCGCATTCATTGTTCCATTTTATTTATTAACTTTTGTATTAATAGAAGTCCGATCCAAGGTATCTGCCCGCGATGCATGATGAACCCGTCCTACACTTTTCGTCAATTAGTCCATTCGCGTTCTTGGTTACCCCGTTCTGGAAAGTTCTCAAGCGAATGGGTATCAAAACTAAAATCGCCCACTAAAGAAACAAATTGACTCATTTTATTTATTCAACGTTTGTCAAATCTTAACTTTAATGTATTCTCTAAATAGGCTCACAGTAAATATATTCACTCTTTACGTTATCATTCAATAATATTTCATTGCAATTATATATTTTGATGCAAACTATCCCTGACTTGGATCCGCGAAAACGTGTCCACCACCTTACTCTCATTTTTGCTATTTCGGGCTTGTTTATCGAAAATGAAAGTAGGTTTTTGATTAATTTCACAATAATAACTTATCAGTTAAAATTCAATTATGCCTTACGGACAGAAGTTTACTAAACATGTTATGTTGCCATTCAGTTTTTAACTTTTTCTCCCTTTCCTCTGCGGAGAAAATTGGTCAAATTTCGACGCTGCCATTTTGTTCTGCTCAATACATAAAAATGTGACGTCGATATTCAAAGGGCAACTACTCTAACTTAAAAAAAAGTCAGGGGGCAACTACTCCAAATATTCTAAAAAGTTATTGCATGCGGTTTCTTTATTAAATAACAAGAAATGTCGAAATAAGTAGGCGAAGCGTCGGACAATGACGGCCATATTGCTTAATATTAATTCTCACCGAACTAACATAGAGATATATGAGACCATCACGTGCTATGTTTAAATCAATGAAAGTTTGACATTTCAATCCAAGAGAAAAGAACAAATTTAAGTTCCTTTTCAATACTTAAAGAGGAATGAAAATCCTACATATTTTACTATATTTAACAAATAAAGTGGTTTAAATGTAAAAAATATTACATGTAAACATACTGTTTTGGCGAAGAACTTCATAAGTAATGATCCATGAGGTTAGGAAAATCAAATTCCATCACATTTACTGGAGGATAGCATGATGTAGAAATATTTATATTGAAATTTTAAAAAAAATATTTTTGACGTCATACTATCTATTCCGTTTTAAACATACATTTCACAAAGTGCTCTGGATTAAGCACTAGTTTATGCCTTAATGTCACTGAGGTAATCAACTGATCAAATTTACTTTTTGGTAATCATTTTCTGCTTCAGACTCAATATGTATTTGTAATAAATTGTACATTTTCATTGAATAAATTGTTATTTTTCATTATTTGCCAGAACTTGTCAGATAAAAGCAAACATTGTAGTTGGATATAATACTGATGCTATTTTGTTTAAACAAACAATAAAATTAAGTGTGACGTCAAAAGTTAAAGTTAATGGCAGCTATAATGCGAGCGAAATTTAAATTAAGCAATCGCTCCTTTTTTCTTATCAGGTGGTTTTTATTGAACAAAAAAATACGATTTACAATTACAGAAGATGTTAAATAATCAATAATTTTGATTGCAAATGTATGGTTTTCTTCCCCTTTAAGCATTGATATATTCAGTTTTCATAGAAAAGGTACGGAGAAATAGAGTCAATAATTGTATTTGATACAACACAACAATAACAATGGTGGCTACTGATCTGTCAGAACCGATTTGTAAACCAAACTGGACTCAATATGAATGTAAGTGCCGACATTAGTAAGTAAAAAAAGGGTGTTTAAGAGATAAACTATGCCCTAATGTTTACAAAAATGAAGCGGGGCGAATGGGAAAAACACTTTACGTTTTATAACCTTGACATGTTTTCATTATTTTTGGAAATGTTCTCCCAATATTTTAATTCCAGGATGATATATGATTATACCTGAATGATCATGAGTCGCTACCATAATATGCTACTTCACGGCTTATATAAACTTATTTATTCGTAAATACCTATAAAGGAAAAACTTCTATTTCATCGTAAGACTTCAAAATAAAGTCATTATTTTTTTCATTTTATTAATAAAGTATTGAACAGTTCAAACCTTGCATTAAATCTTGCTAGATACACAAATAAAAAAAAGGGACCGATTCTCAGGCCGTAAAGAATTTTAGGGTCCCGAACAATAAGCAAGTAAACAAGCTTGGTTAATGATTTTTTTTTTGCTTGCATAAGACAGATAATTAGAAAAAAAATGGATGTAACCAGATGTACCGATGCAAGCAAAGAACAGAAGAAGATAAATGAGGAAGAACGACAACGAGAAGATTACAACCATTTAAGAGAGGGTGAGAATTACGTATACATTGTACAAGATGAGAGAAATACTTTCTCTTTACACGTTTTGATGTTAATAGATTACGCTTTCTGCTATTCAAAATATTGAAATATATGTAAACATTTTTTTGTAGATATTCGCTCTGGAGTAGAACCTGATCCACATTTATGGATTTCAGTGCCACAGCGATTCCTACGATTTCTTGGATTCAACCACCCCCCTCCTCCTCCACCGCCGCCACCAAGCAACACCTTCCGGAAATAAAATCCCGAGTTTTATAACAAGTTAAAGAATCAGGACACTGTATATTAAAACAATTCAACATCTTTTTTATGTATCTATGAATAACTACTAATATTTAAAAGCATAATAAATTTCAGTTTACAATACAATTTTTAATTTCGGGAAAAAAAATAATGATATTGGTCCGATAGATCCCTTAAAAATTTAAGATAACTACAAGAACATTAAATGTTTTTGAACAATTAGAAATTCTTACACGTTATTATCTATTTATTAAATTATTTTTATAAATAACATTGATGAAATGCTTTACCTGCATTACTGATAGTGACTGATGGGCTTTATAAAAGACAACAGCCATACACCAACTGTCGTTTTTTGCCATGGCTTATTAATTGAAATTGAACATGCATTTAGTCAACCGACTTGCCACCCAATTTGTGAGCAGGTATATGTCTGCATGTACAATCAATCAATTTTCACATCAAGAAGCATTTGTTCAATCAATAAAAATGAATCATTTACATCAGCAATAGGATTGTTCAAGCAGTCAATCAATCAATAGTCAATCAATCAAATTGTTTAATCGATCAATACAAACCAATGATATTAGCAATAAGATTATTCAATCAATCCATCCATAATCAATTCATAACCAATCCAGTTGTTTGTTCGATCAATATATCCAACAAATAAAAACATACGCACCTTGAAGCAAAAGCGGGAAAGACCACCCTTAAAATAGACATAAAAAAAGAGAGAGGTGATGAGAATGAATAAATACGAAATTGAACAATTCAAATAAATGGAGAGAATATCAGAGAAACCGTTAAGTTTACATATCTTGAGAACTTTGTCAGCAAAAATGGGGACAATGACTTCCGTACCAACAAGGCATGACATGCATTCAACACCCTCCGACAAATTTGGAATTCAAAAGCACTCTCCATCAACGCCATAATAAGAACCTTTAATACAAATGTTAATTCAGTACTGTTGGATGGCTCGAAGACCTGGAAGGGAACAAAAACAATCACTACGAAACTCCAGTCCTTAAAATGTTGTAACCTGGTTTATGATTTTATGTTATATATTTGCATATGCATTGTTCTTTCCCACTGTAAATCCATACGGAGGATTTGCAATTATTTTTCTATAATCGCAATTGCTCTGTCTATATACTATGACATCATAAAGGTGTGACGTCATATTCTTTTCCATGACGTTATAGATTTAAACCACTATACGATACATCATGTGTTTTTCTCCAACTCCATAAAATTGATGTATTTAATATTGAAACATTTCTTATAATAACTTTTTAAAGGAATTACTGTTATAACATATCATTGATTCTGTTAACTAGTCTATGTGAATTAAAAAGATACATTACAGTCTGAATGTTTATTTTTGATGCAATCGATAAAAGTCAAGGTCTAGGCTAATACAGGGTATTTGCGAGTGGTAAAATGCAAATATAAGTAATAAACAACGACTGTTTAGTGAACATGGCGTTATGAATAGCAATTGCTCTGCTGGCATATTTTCCAGCTCTAGCGCGCATCATGGAATATGCCAGCAGAGCAATTGCTATTCATAACGCCATGTTCACTAAATAACGTTGTTTATTTCTTAAATATTTACATTCAACATATTTTTTGCTTGTTAAGTGTGTTGAAAGCTACGACAGTTATAACACTGTAATACACACAGGGTACGCAAAGGTTAAAATGCCGAGGTTTATTATGAGGTCATAAAAGTTATACGCTGTAAACTGCAACGTCACAAGCGAAAATCAAATTTCACGCTTGTGGCTGATACTGTGGCTCTTCCATTGATATGAACTTACCCCAAGAATAAGTTAGGAATTTTAATATATAAATCACATTTGCAGACAAGGCAAGGAGTTAAAAAAATGTTAATATAGGCATTAAATCATGATTTTTTTAAGTATACAGTCTCATACATTGTAACTGCTACGATGTGTACATACAATTTGAGTTACGCGCTAACGCAATTTGTATGCACACACTGCTGCAGTTATGAGATTTCATAACGCGCGTTACTCAATTTGTATGCACACACCACTGCAGTTATGAGACTGTATACTTCAAAAAAATCATGATTCAATGCTATAGTAAATTTAAATCGTGCGTACGGCACAAGACGACTGTAATTGTATTGTTGCCTAGCAACCAGCGAAGATGTCACGTGACGCACAGAGGATATATAAACGAGTTCGTCGCAGTCTAAGCGTTCATTTTCCTAGAGAGCTTGCGCAAAGAGGCACTGCGAGACTAATGTACTATTTTGGTAGGTGGGTTGCCTTGAGACAGAGGCGTGCCACATCAATAATTTGAGAACATTCGTGTTTGAAGGCCGACCACTAGTTGGTTGTTATAGCTCACTACTGGCTCTAAAAAGTACTGAAAGTACCATTTTTTACTGATAATTTCTGATATTTACTGATATTGTACTGTTAGTGCTGAGAATTGCTGATATTTACTGATAATTTTACTGCTGTTACTGATAATTGCTGTTGGTTCTGATATTTACTGATATTTACTGATACTTTTGCTGTGAGCTCTGATAATTACTGATATTTACTGAGATTTATTGTTGGTACTGAGAATTGCTAATAATTACTGAGAATATTTTAAGGCCCAAAACATTGTCTTTTAATTATTAAATAACACATATTTCAGATTTAACACAATTTATTTAATTATGTATTCTTAAGTTTTATTTATTTGATATTTAGCCTCTTTTGAACTTCGGAAACTCACAGATCACATTTTAGACAATATTAGAAAGCCGGTCAAAAATTGGTACTTAAACTTAAGGCAGACTCCACAAAAATTTCAATTTCTAAACGTGGTGGACATTTTTTTTCTTCAACAATGAAAAACCCCATTATTCTTAACATGATTATTTCTCTTTTCAAAATAGAGATATCCGGTCAAGACTTTATAATGTCTTTGAGGTTTTACTTCACAGAAAGATAAGCGAGGCAGTATCTGTGTATAGTATACATACTTTCAGCAGATCAAGAGGTTTGAATGTCGCAATTTAACCTTGTAAATTGTCAGTCTGGCATGAGTTTTACTAAGCTTCTTATCTTACGCAAAAATATTATTACTTAAGAACTTCGTAAGATATAACCAAAGATAAGAATGTTCTGTTTTACTAACGTGTTCGTAAGTTTTATTCGTAACCTTAACTTACGAAACGTTCGCAAGTTTCTGTAATGGAACTCTCTTATAACGGAGGTGTGAATATTCGTAGTTACGAACGCTGCGCAAGCGCAGAGGGCACTTTCGTTTTCGCAGCTATTTACATTTTATCGTCTGCGAAACTGTTTTCAACAATGGAGAAAGAGTTGAAACGGAGAAAACCCAACTGGAGTGAGTCGGAGCTAATGGCTTTAGCAGAGGCCATAGCTCTGCACTTTCGAGTTTTAAAGGGGAAGTTTTCCGCTTTTATAACTTCTGAGAGGAAAAATCAACTGTGGCAGGATATCGCTAACCAGTAAGTAATTTGGAGAAAGTATCAAAATTGGACCTCAAATCCTTAGAAATGATATGATAGCACATACAATGACAATGTTATAGCACCGTATATCGGTTGTTTTCAAAGTTTAACAAAACAATTCTCTTTACATACCCAGAATATAAATTAAGTTCACATAATCTTGCCATAGAATTCCAATGCATGAAAGACTATATAATGATTGTAACACTGGAGTACAGATATTAAAGACTAATTACATTTTTAATTCAGTTGTTTTAAATGTATTAAATATATTCATTTGAAGACAGTTTTTGAAAGAATTTTATAAATATGCTTCACATAAAGTAGCACACGCTGAAATTGACATATGACGTCGGGATATTTTTAGATATAGTAATCAGATGTAAGCTGAACATTACTGAGGTAAATAATAGAGGAAACTCACAATAACATTAGCTTCTGGAAATATTTCTGTATTCATAGATTTTTCAACAAAATGATTTAATTACTGCGATTCAGTTTTGAAATGATTTTTCAAAAATGTCAGATATCTTCAAGGCTATGTTCTGTTTTATTTAGGGAGCAGGCAAAATTAACCCGTACACGGTAACTGTGGTACTGCTCATTTGCACGACAAAATTACATAGTTTGGTGAAATATGACATATAACGTCAATTGTTTTATTTATGTCATTTAATTTTCTACGTACTGAAATTATGGCAAAGTACCTGTATATCATTTTGCCCTGCAAGAGAGCAGTACAACGGTCATCGTGAAGGGGTCTATTTATCACCATTTCAAACTGATGCTTTTTATGAAAATCTAAAGATAGGGGGAGGGTAATACATGCAAGGGTATTTCTAAGTGAAGTGAGGCTTTTATCATGATACTATCATGTAAATGTGTGTAGTACTGAATAAGGTTTCTTATTAAAGGAGGTTGATTAACAATTGATATCAAAAAGATTATAATAAATGTGTTTAACTAAAGGAGAGCCCTATGACTCTATGTTAATAATAGAAAAGTGGAGATGGTGGGTTCACTTAAATGGCCATATTTTTCTTAAACCTCAATGGAATTGGCAATGCGAGGCATACTTTTTCTCAGAATTGCATAAGCTTTCTAATTTTAAGACAAAATATCGTTTCAGAGGATGTTAGTGTGAGCTAAAGGTAAGTTATAGGTGACAAGTGACAGTTTTGAATAACAAGGGGAGTAACTCCCTCTTGAATAAGTTTTTTTTTTATAGATTTTTTGTCATTAAAATATAGAATATGTTTAAAATTTAAAAAAAATTCTTTAGTTTAGAACTGCAACTCATTTTAAAAAAAAACGTTTGTCCCATGGGTGTTATCAATTGCTAAAAAAAAGTTTTGTTCCATACTTTTCTTTTATGAAAACAGTCATTGTCCCATGTCTGTGTGTACCTGCATGTCCCATCATAGTGATAAATTTTGCCTGGTCCTTAATAATAAATCTTTAACAATGTTAAAAATAACTCTCGCATTTATCAGTAATATAGTTGTAGAGAAGCAAACTGGATCGTAAACCCGTGGCTAGCGCTGTTGATTAGGGATATACAGTATTCCGTTTACTTTGAAGATGACATATGTTCGTTGTTTAAATCCAATTTTAGTTGGTATTCTAAAGACTATTTACGTGCTTGTATCTGAGGGCGTTTCGATCAGATCTTTACAAAGTAAAAGTCTTTTAGACGAAATATTCATTCAGTTTTCAACTTTTTAGAAATTTAAACAGCTTGCAAAATTAAAAGAAACAAGGAAAAAAAATATTAGGCAAACTTTTTACGTATTTTATGATGCTCATTCAATGAATTAGTTATTTTTATATACAAAATATCACTTTCATGATAACCACACAAAAAGAGTATTTTTTACGTCTCAGTTGACTAGCGTTGCAATCTAAACGAAAGTCACTTTAAAACAGTTGCAAGAGTTAACAGGACTCTTAGGTTTTGTGTTATGGCTATCACCGATGACCGAGCATACATTAGGCAATTAAATGATGCATATTGTGACATGACACAGCAGTTATGACAATGTTAAATGAAAAAAAAAAAATCATACCGTTTTTTTTAAAGAGACTGAGAAAATAGGCACCGCCTTCAAATTTACCTGCTCAGCGTACCCCTGTCAATCAACTTGAATTGACGCCCCAGTTTGGATGTTAGGAAATGATTGACATTCGTTTACTCGTCCTGTGTAAACCATGTCTATCGCTCGCGAAGATCGTGCAATTAACTTTTGTCTTTTGATTTATGCCGTGACTTCTATTGGCACTATAATAAACAAAAAATCTACTGCCGACAAGGCTTGAATTTTCTACTCTTGAAAATTGAAATATACGCAATAAAAATTTACTCATACTTAGTTTATGTTCCATACTAAACATGCTCACTTATTCTATCAAAATCAAGTAGCGATGATCCATGAAAACGTCATTTTATTAATAAAAATTATTATTTGTGAATATTTAAGAATAATTAATAAAATTACAACAAATCTTGTGTCAAAAATTTATAGGTATCACAATTCTTTTTGTTTTGCCTCGGACTAGAATGTCGCAACGTCATTGGATGAAACGCGTCACGTGGCTGCCTTACAAATTTCTTTAAAAGGCAAGCGTCAAAATTTATAGGGCAACATGGCGGACGTAACGTTATTTGAACTGATTTTCTACACAAACATTTGTTTACATATCAAACTTTAGGTCCTCGACAAAACAAAACACTTATTAGGTTTGTTACTGACTGTTTAAAGAAATTTGTGGGGTCGGTAAAGTCCATAGAAGGCTCGGCTCCGCCGAGCCTTCTATGGACTTTACCGACCCCACAAATTTCTTTAAACAGTCAGTAACAAACCTAATAAGTAATATTAGCAATACCACGATCAGATACCGGAGGAGAAAGAAGTCCAGTAACTCTGGTACATGCGCAGCTGGTAGAATTATTGTACACGTTATCAGCTGATCGCATAAAAGGGCCCTAAAATACTAATTATATAGCCAACGGTTGCTATGAAAACCATTGGATTTACTAAAGGCCTGTGTTTGTGCATGCTGAAACATCGACGCTGAAATGCATAATTTCTACTTTTTTGGTATCTACATGTATTTGTAAGTCCCATCCATTATGGATATTACGGAATCTGAAAGAAAATGGCTAAATATTTGGGTAACATAGTACGTTGTGTGCTCTTAAACAATTGCCTCTCTTGAAATATGATGAAACCGAGTAGTACACCAAAAGCGAATCTGGTTGACATAACCTCGACTTCTTAAAAGTGGACACCATTTCAACTAATTTTTCAAACTGTTGCTTTGTTTAGAAGGTCATTGTTTGTATAATTATCCAGATCGTCAAAGCTGAGGCGCCTTGTTGATGACATAATTGCTGACCTTCGTAGATTTTCTAGAAGCTGGACAAGTGGTGTGATTTCTATTGTTGCGTGCTTTGAACGGAGCTTTGTTTTGTCTATCAATGATAGAATTGCGCTTTACCTGTTTTCCTTTTAATTGTCTTTTGCAACACCTCACCCGTTCTTTCAGTAATTCACCTTGATTAATTAATACGCTATATCGTGCAGATTACCCCATACAAACAAAAGCTTTGATTTTCACTCTACATATTGCGCAAATATTATGAGACTTGTTGACTGACATCATTGGAATAGTAACACGTTCGTCAACGTCATCCTGAGAATCACATGTATTCCGTTCTTCGGTGAACTCGACGACAGTGGTTGGCAAGCGACCAGTCTGATTATAGATAGTTCTATCTATATTATACACCTTAATCCTGTATGTGTTGCAGATTGTCCCATTTTTGTCAATATTATTACGTCTGATATAAAACTCAAATTGTTTTTTATAGATATCTTTCTGCCTTGGCCTATTTTTACACCTTTACCGCGTACAGTGCACTTAGTTCTCATTTCAAGCTTTGAGGTGAAAAACGTTTCAAACTTTCCCTCCTTCTTGGTCTCCTTTTTCCATCGATTTTGAAAATCTCGTTCAGGGAGTGTCTCGAGGAAACTGACAGCGTCAAATGGGCCGCAAAAAATATAATTGTTGTATGAATCATCACTGGTATTTTATTAAAAAAAAACTCACCACAAAGAAGAAAATAACGAGTTAGTTGTACTAATTTTTATGGAAATTTTCATTTATTTTCAGCAACACGTCTCGAAGTATAGTACTTTACTATCATTATTAAGGATCGAGTTCGTTACTGTTAGCATTTCTAACGGTAATTGTATGACCATTACCATAGTATGAAGTAATGGAGAACAGATTGATTTGTACATTATCCTAATACAAAGTTCAGCTCATCAATATTTTCTTGGAGATTATGTATTTCAAACCATTTTGATTTTTTTGTTGCATTGTATTGAATTATTAATAAACTTAATGCATTAGTTGATATGATTTCAAGGGACCACATAATAAAATAGAAATGATATATTTTAAAGGTACATGTAAGATCATGCTCATCAGGTAGAAACTGCACAATTTAAAGATAAAAAATAAGCCGGATATTTTTTTTTCCGAAATGGAATTATAAATCTTATCTACACTTCAGTTTATTAAGATAATCATAGTTATTTAATAATTCAGGTATTTCATATTTTTGCGTAAATGATTTATATGGATGTCATTTCATGATATTTTTCTAACACATTTCACATGGAAATATAATAAATACACTCACAAAGTCATTTTATTCGACGCAGAACATAGAAAATCAAATATATCATTTATAAAAAATTTCATGTCATTCAGGTCTCTAGTATTTCAGGTCTTTAGTACCGATCCCGATAGAATGTTTTGAAAAGAATGATAAACTCCGAAATTTTCCGAGTAGATTATAGTGTCGATAAAAACGCGCCTAACACGACAGTCTATGACCTACTTTACATTTACGAGTAAAAGAAAAAATATGTTATATTTTTTAAAGGCATCAGACATATTTCTACATGCAAATTTACTTTTAATTCATAAAAAAATAAACATAATATCAATTCTAAAAACAAAACTATCCCGCAGAAACGCAATTACAATATCTAAATGTATATCAAATAATAATAATAATGTAATTAGTAATTTTTTTTTAAAATTATAAATGCACGTGATGTGGGTGGTTAAAATATAATAAACATCAACTAAGACATTAAAAACAAAACAAATGACAATATTTATTATACTATCACACATATAGGGGAAAAATATACATCCACGTAAAATGATTTTGAATTGAACGCGGGGCTTTAAAGCAAAAGCAGTTCGCTCAAACCACTACTAAATGATACCGTACAAGTGTATATAGAAATGAGGGTTATGTATTTTAATGTGAATTTTTAATATTAAGATCACCTTAAACCAAAACAAGTTTTGTAGATGATTAACATAGTACGATATCTAGTTCACCTAGTTTATTCTCTAGTTTTCTGGTTTGGGGTGGTTCAATTACTTAACTTTGATTTTTTAAATGAGTACACATGTACATGTATGTAGCATTTTCCTATTTGACCAATACAAAACATTTATATTTCACGAGCCCTTCTACTATACCCATGGATTTTTTTTCGCAAAAAATGTTCAATTTGTGATATTAAATAGCCAGAGATAATTAATATCATGATTTTGTTTCCGAAAAAATCAAATTTTTAATCTAGCTATGTTTGGGCCATATCGCATATGAAGTGCGCTATACCTCTTTCCACGATCTAAAGCGATCGTTGTGCGATCCATACGCGTTAAATCTGGCGATCTATCTTGCAACAGTCGTTTATTTCGTGCAAATGTACGAATAATTTTTCCTATGCAATAATTATTTCGGCAACAGTTTACAATATAAATCTAAATTTCTCGGTCGCACAACTATTTGGTCGCTTCTGCCCCTAAAATAAGTGTAAAAAGGCCTTTGATTTCTCGTGCGCTAATTGTGAAGCACAGGATGAATCTCTGCCATTCAGTCATCTAAATGTTAACTGAATGGTCTGGAAATGTGACTGAATGGCATATCTATGCCATTCAGTCACATTTCAGTTGACTGAATGGCAGAGATTCATCCTGTGAAAGGTCTTTGCATGGCTCAGTGGTCATAGGCGCTTTGCCAGTAACCGAAAGGTAGCTGGTTCAAACCCCGCTGTGGTCACTTGATGTTGCGTGTTATGCACCTAGACAAGGCATTTTATCCACATTGTCTCAGTTCAATCAGCTTAAATTGGGTACCAACATTAGATGGGAGCTACATGTAACCTGCGATGGACTTATGTCCAATCCAAGGGGAGTCAATGACTCTCATCCGCTTAGCACCACGGAAACCGGGGATAAACACCGGCCTTATGCGCCTTAATGGCACAGAGAAGGACTTAACTTTTAACTTCACAAGAAATTAAAAAAGATTGAGATATTTTGAAATTTGCGTTGAATTTACAATGATTAAACAGAATAAACACGAAATATTGATATAACAATTACAAATACAGTTGCGTGTAAAGTGACAAAATGTCAGAATTCCTTCAGGAAATGTTAAAACATGAAAAACAATTCCATTTTTTAAAGGTTTGGAAAATTTGCAATAAATAAACATGTTTTCGAAAAAGTAATTACAGACTTTGAATTCCTTTGATATCGGAAAAATCGTTCGAAATATTTTTTTATAAGATACTTAATTATTCATAAGCACATATAGTTGGTATGAAGACGTTTACTTATAATGTCAGTCTATAGCTAGATCTTGAAAGAAAAATACTCATCTTCCTGCCGGTCATGTATATTAGAATGTTAATATTTTTGCTCTCCGTTTCTGAAAAAGCAGAGTTTCTCAATTCTAAGTACAACCACAACAGATTCAGTTTTGCTACATTTGGATCTTTGACAAGCAACAATAATATTCTGTTCATTACAGAGCAAAATTTGCACAGCAGAGTTATTTTAAACTGTTCTAATTTCTGTCGAAAGGATCGCCGTTGTATTGGAATGGAGGTGTGCAGAATCAAAGAGGAATTGTTCAGGTGTAGAGCGTGCTGTTCTTGGATGATAACAAATAAACAACAATTTATATCAGCTGATAATTGCAAATACTTGAAAAAGGTATGTCTGTTTTATGCTTTGAACCTTAAATTATAAAGTTCGTTTGCGATACACATTTATTTTCATAATGAAACATACATGTATGATGTTCAATAAATAATTGCCTTAGTTCGAGAGTCAATCAAAGTCAAATAAATCTAGTTTCTTTTAGAAAGAAAATTATTTTAATTTGAATCATTTTTTTTTTCTATTACAAATATTAATACACATTGATTTTTTTTGGTTTACTTAGATTGTTAATCAAGTTAAAGCTTCCTCGTGCTCATTTGTTAATTAACATACAAAAATCAATATATATTATTTACAGGAAGAAGGTTTCTTTCGGAATAGTAAGTGGATAAGTTTCTATTTTTTTTAAAAGATAATGAAAATACAAGCTAGGCCTATATGAAAAATCTAGTAACAACCAAATACCAATTTATCAATAATACATCGCAATAAATTTTTAGCAAACATATAGATCATTAGATTTTTTTTTAAATAATGTGCGGATATTGTCCATGTATAAGAGTTGTTATTCAATCATGTATATATTAAAAATTATGCTTTTAAAGGACATTTAATATATTTGTATTATTTTTCATTTAAATTATGTTTATTAATTTTTAAAATACTTAGCAACCCTTTCTCTTCGTAGTAGCTGTAAATAAACCTGTTACTATGAGCTCTGTATTCAATCCAACTGAAACAAATCACCGTGAATTCAACGCTGTGAACAATGTAACCATTTGTTCAGGTGGAACCTACACAGCACACAGCAACTCAGAACACATGCCTTGGATTAAGATAGACTTACAGTCTGAATATGATGTACAAAGAGTTGTGATATTCAACAGACAAGATCGCTTTGGTAGGTTTGTGAACAAGGGTGAAATCATTATTTGGGGAGGGTAGCAAACAACGTACATGTACCTACGTCATAACGCATATTTTTAATTGTTAAAATGTGGGTTTGTCAATTATTTGAACTATAAAATAACCCACATAACGTATCATTTTCTACGGTATAATTTATTTAAATGAATCCTATCACATATATTAATGATTACAATACCTTATCTTTAATTATGATTTTGAAAAAAAGAGTCTTGTAGTTTGATTTTTTTTTCATTAAAGGTGAGCGACTAAATAATCTACTGATAACAGTTGGTAACACAGGAACGGAAAACTTCTGTGGTTACTTTGGAAAAACAGCAAGTACAGCAGACCAAATTCTAATATACTGTGAAGATGGTACAGTGGGCAGATATGTGATGGCAACCATTTTTTCTAATCCAGGAAAACTTGATATTCTTAATATTTGCGAATTCCAAGTTTTTGTGAAATGAACGAACAATAATCTTTGGAAGAACATAACATAGCAAAACATATATATGAAACGTCATGTCACAAACCTTTTTTTGATTCTCATGTTAAAAAAATAACCTGATTGTTAATGAAATGACAATTTCAGTTTTAGGAATAAAGTGTTTGAAATATATATGTTTGAATATCAATCTTCGGGATTATTTAAACATAACGCTTAAGCGTTACGTAAATAAACGTGTTAATTTCAATCGAATTCCTAACTTGAGAAAAATACTCAATTTCATTTCTTAAGGTACATTATATCATGTATTTTGTTTGTTATGGTTATACGATTAGAAGTTATCCATTTTTTTTTCAGATCCTCTTAATAGCTTGTTGTAATATTAAAAATAAACCCGATATACTTTTAACCGGGTTTTCCGAAGGAAAAATCAAGTTATTAAAATGGTGAAAATGGCGGGCGGGCGGGCGGCTGCCAAAAGGGTACCCTCATTGTACGGATAACTCCTCATACAGTTTTCAAGATAGGAATTTTTTCTTTTGCAGATCAATTGTACATATACCAGAGGTGTGCATATTGTTAGGATTTTGATTTCTGATAATTTATGAAAAAAATACCAGCTTTTGAACTTAGTCATTTTTTGGCTAATTATTGCATATAGGGTACCTTCATTGTACGGATAACTCCTCCTACAGTTTTCAAGATAGGAAGTAGTTCTTTAAAAGATCAATTGTACTTATATCAGAACTGTGCGTATTGCTAGGATTTTGATTTTAAATAATTTATGAAAAAAATACCAGCTTTTGAACTTAGTCATTTTTTGGCAAAATATTGCATTTAGGGTACACTCATTGTACGGATAACTCCTCCTACAGTTTTCAAGATAGGAAGTTGTTCTTTTGCAGATCAATTGTACATTTATCAGAACTGTGCATATTGCTAGGATTTTGATTTCCAATAATTTATAAAAAAAAAAAAAAAAAAAAAAATACCAGCTTTTGAACTAAGTCATTTTTTGGCAAAATATTGCATATAGGGTACCTTCATTGTACGGATAACTCCTCATACAGCTTTCAAGATAGGAGGTTGTTCTTTCGCAGATCAATTGTACATATATCAGAGGTGTGCATATTGCTAGGATTTTGATTTCTAGTAATTTATGAAAAAAATACCAGCTTTTGAACTTAGTCATTTTTTGGCAAAATATTGCATTTAGGGTGCACCATTTCACTGGATATGGGTTGACTTGGATTATGGATACCGTTCACATAAAAGAAAACCGGTTTGCTGTCACATTGACAGCTTTTCACTTGTTTATTTAGTAAAGCTAGATAAACTTACATGAAGGATTTTATAGTTTTGATGGGTTTTTTAATTATTATTTCAAGCTTTCAGTCTTCATTACAATAGTTCAAGTTATTCAAGTAGCCTAGAATACATTTTATGATTAGCTCTCTCTCATAAAGCATTTTTACTTTTATTGAAACAACGTAAAGGACATTGAACTGCCTAGAGTACGTGGCTTATATTCATGTACTTTACGTGTCGTTTGAATTTTCTCAAAAATAACAAAATTAACTTAATTGTGTTGTTTTGTTTTTTGTTTTTTTTTTTTTGTGTTTGTGTGTGTTATCGGGTTTTATTTTGCCTTCTTAAAGTACATTCATTATTAATTGGTGTTTAAAAGACACACACGAATAAGGCATTTTAAAAATATTGCTCAAAATGAATAGCTCCTGCTGATATCCCTTTTAATTCGTATTGAACCTCTTGATGATATATTTAACATATCGCTGGCTTCACTTTTAAGGTCTCGTTTGTTTTGTGTCGTATTTAAGGAAAACATCGAGGCATGTGCTTTTCTCTAAATATATAAGCATTTTGTGGCTACAACGACTCGAATTGTCTTTATTTTAAAATTTTTTCTATAAATTAAAGTTTGACACGGGCATGTTCACCCGTTGTTAATTTTCTAATTATGCTAACGTCTTTAACTTGTAGTATAAGTATTGCTTGAATGGAAAAATAAAAAAAGGTGTAATTTACATTCTGAAAGGGTTAATACATGAAAACCCGAACGAGAAAAAAAAAAATAACTCTTCGATAAATTATTGAATCTTTGAAATATTTCGTAATGCATTTATAACTTGATTTTACATTTGATTTTTTTGAGGATCAGGATTGTGCCAAATGGAAGTGCAACTGAAAATAAATTGAGTGTATTATTGTTTTATGCCATCATTACGTCGTCTTCAAATATGTTTCAGGTAATTTTGTAGAATATAATTCGCAAAAAAGTAATTATAAATATATCTATCTGATAAATTAAAAAAAAAAAACATTCTTTCTGGGTAATAGAACAACATTTAAAAAAACAATATTTAAGGAATCAGGGCTTTATGATAGATTTGATCACGCCCCGGCCGAAATTATCACCTCATAATATTCAAAGAATGATTCCTTATTCCTTAGTGTAAAATCGATTCGTTGTGTTTGCACAGACAAAGACACTGGTAAATGTTATGTTAACAGGAACTATATACGGTTTTTCATATTGGTTATTTACCAGGGTAATCCAAACGTTATAATGAATGGACTTTGGGATTATCCTTCATTGATTAAGCTTAAATATTCCTTTCAATTCAATTTAAAAATGTATTAGTCTATTTAAATGCATTGCTCGACGGAAAGCGTTGCATTAGAAATTGCCAACCTTTAAAAAGCACCTTGACATTGGCATTTCCCTGATCTACATAAGTTTATTAAAGTGTCAAAATCTAGTAAACTTGTTTTCACTGTTTGAGTAGATGTGCAAGATACGTATACTGGTATTTAACGTATACGGAAATATGAAACATAAACATTTATCAACGAAGGATCTGAACCTATGTTTACAATGATAAATTTTTTAAATGGGATTCAATTGCGTCAAATCGAAATGGCTAGTCCAATGATTAAAATAATTTCATATTTACAGTTGGTTGAAACACATATAATTACCTTGTTTTTAAATTAATGCCTTTGCCTGTGATAGACTAAGTACTTAGTATCGATTTCGTTTTATACAATCCAATACATTCATAATTGAGGCGCGAGCGCAGATTGCTTTTTTATATTCAAATATTTAATCGTACCATTGCTAAAAATTATATAGAAATCATATTTGAATATTATGACATTATAATTTTGGTGGGTGCGTGATCAAACCTATCATAAAGCCCTTCAGGCTATATTGGGTTTGACCAAAACTATCGCCTCATGATACTCAAAAAACGATTTCTTATTGCTTTTAAAAATAACAAAGAGAATAGTTAACTAAAGGTCTTGTATCGTGAATTCTCATTTTTGAGATGGTTGGTGGTTTGTTAAAGTATTTTTTCATTTTAACATACACTGATAAAACCTCATGACTGTCTTTTAAAAATGATCTTTTTGTTTTTATTACTTGTGCTACTGAATTATTACAAATAAATTACGTAGCAATTTTACTTAGTATGATCGAAAGAATGTAAAAGCCTTATTTATAACAATAACGAATTGATTAAATAAAATAATACACGATTAGCGTTCTCCTGTGAGTAAATCGTACATGTACATATAAAAGGGATTGATATATGATTGTATTTGATGATTTGTAGCTCATCTACATTTAGTTAACTTAACCTGGTTCAGCACGTGGAGTTTATGCGAATCCAGATAAAAAGCCTTTTTGAAATAAATACTTAATCATGCCACAATTATGAAGGTTTCATCCAATCTTAAAATTGAATCAAGTTTTAGTTGGTTGATGTTTCGTGAATTGTGATAAAAGGCATAGTAATATAAAAAAAAAAACGCATAACGCGATTGTTTATATATCATTCTTTTCATCATAAAATTTAACGACACTATTGAGAAATGAAATTGAATGGTGGTCTCATATCAAATATTCAAGTCTGACTTGAAATAGAATAAAGATCATTTCAATTCAAGATAAAGAAATAAAATACCTTTAAAAAATTTTGCTACCACATTTAGTCTTACTTGTTTAATTTCGATTGTACATAACTACAATAATCCCTGAGTTTTGATTTCAATTAGTATTCTTTACTTCAATATTAAACTCCCGAAGTCCAAGACTACTCGAACTCTCTTTTAAATTGAATGTGTACGTGTAATTTTATTTTGTTGGTTAAGTTCAAGTCTTAAAACAATAATGTAAAATTTCATTGTAATAAAATTCATTCTTATAGATTATTAATGAAAATTTAATTTTCTTTAAACTCAACTCTTTTGAGAGATGCAAAATTGATTTTTTAAAAAAAGGGCTCTATGTAGACTAAATTGCATATACTATTTTAAAAACAATGCAAAACATTAAATAATGAGGTAGCGATTTTGTTTATTTATTATGCCCCAAATCGAAGAAGGAATTGCATATCGCTTTGCTGCTGTCCGTCTGTCTCTATCGTTCGGTCCACCAACAGTTTCCGTTCATTTTCTTTCCAGAGGTTGCACCTACGAAATTCGGTATACAGCTTTATCTTTATAATATCTAGAAAATTTTGCAAACTTGAGCTTGCGTTATTCAATTTTAGGAAGATTCGACATTTAACAAATTGTCAATATGAACAAATTACTCATTGTTAAGTTTTTACAACATATTCAACCAACGATTTAATTCCATTTGACGAATAAAGAGGATATGAGAAGATACAATAAGTGAACAAATACAAAACGTGAATAAGAATTTAAATCTAAAAGAATGTAAGATAACCTGGTAGCTTTGAGTCAAAGTGCAATCCTTTTGTTAAGCGGAGTTAAAAAAACAATCTGAAATAAACCTGTAGAGACCCTAGCAGTCCCTGCATTGCTTAAGCGACCAACTGAAACGATTTCAAAGTTGTGTTGAGTTTCCGTAGACGCTCTTTCTGCATCAATTATATATGTTACATAGTGGGTTCAAATCTAATCTATCGAATCTTCATTCATAAAAACACAACAAAATCTAAGGAAACCCAACTGTGAAACGCACTTAGATTTTACCATAACATTGGTAGCTTTATTTCTTTTTAAAATGATAAGTTTCATCATGCTAAAAAGTTTAAAGCTAATTACAGTCATCGTATGGGTTGATTCAATTTTGACAGCAGAGGTAGAATCAAGTTCGAAATGTAATCAAATAAGTTTCAATTTGAAAGCATTTGGATATTTAGCAAATAGAAATAAAGTAATGTTTACTGCTAAAGGAAAATCACGAGGTGATGCTATCAACCATTGTTCTAAGTTTTGTTTTGGATATCGCCGCTGTATTGGAATGGAAATTTGCAAAATATCTGATAGAATTTTACCTCTGTCGAGGTTGCTGTCAGCGAATGATAAAAAGCGAAGAACAGTACTTAACAAATAGTGACTGCAGATATTTCCAAAAGTTATGTTACAACTCTGTAAATAATAATAATAATAATAATTTAAAAAAAAAAATGACAATCTTAATAATAATAACAACAAAGAAGATTGAAGGTTTCAGTAGAAAACAAAATATCTAAATCTGCTCTTTAAATCTTGCAAAAAGATGTGCTCTCTTACACACCAAATTGTCAATTCAGATAATTTATTTACAGAATACAAACATAAATAAAAGATGAAAATACCTTGTTTAACAATGTATATCAACTCAAAAATGAAAGAAATGCATGAGAATAAGGAGTGAATTATTTTCTTTCAGGACGAAGGTTATTTTCAAAATAGTAAGGCCAAAATTAAAAATATTTATGTTTCCCATAACGCGACTGACCCAATTAAATCCTGCCGACTGAATTGTTTTGTTTTTTTTTTCACCACATTGAAAATACATTATTTTTTTTATTTAAAGAAACCTGATTTTACTCAAAATCGTATTAAGAAGACCCACATCTTTTTCGTTTTCTAATTATTTTGAAAGCCTCGGTCATTAACATGGACGAAATACTCGCTTTATTATCGGTAACTTCGCCGGAATTTCCTCCGAAAGAGAATGTGTTCTGAGTTCAAGCTCGTGTAATTAGAGACATTAAAATGATAATCATTTATTTCAATAGACGTTTCCACAGCCTCAGTTAACCACAGTTGTGATTAATTGATTATCTTATCTTTTATGGGTATAAATACGAGTGGTGCAACATGTAGCCTACTCTGCATTGAAAATTACAACCGATGTTTATTACTTTTAGTGTTGATATTAGAAATAGTTGGTAACTTGAAATTAGTCAATATATCTACCAAATTAATGCTAAAATAATCGTAAAACCATCTGCCTACAGCTATCTTAAAAATTAAAATGACCCTCTACCCAATGGTTGTAATTGGGTCAAAAGGTTGGACTAATACCTCCAAATTACACAGAAGTACAGAGACTGATTTTATTTGTCATTTAGCTAACACAATTACAAAACATTTCGTCAATAAAATGTATGAAAACATCAAATAAATTAAATTTAATAGATTGGATAAGTTTTTAAAACTTTTATAAGTTGTTTTATTTTGTATTTACTTGCTTAAAGTTTAATTCAATTTCAAGTAAGGTTGAATCTGTGTATATCATCGTTCCTGTAGGTTATGCTGTATCAAATATTGACAGTCTCCCTGATGTCAAACTTCTCCCTACTTTTCTGTTAAGGAAAAATAAATCTCCCCAAAATTAGGTTGGTACTTGTATGAATTAAAAGACTCCCCACGTTTTGAAAAATTTAAATAGACTTACAATCAACATACGACGTACACAGAGTCCTGATTTATAATAGGCAGGATAGACATGGTAAGCAAATGGCAATATACTGTAAACGTACTACATTTGGCTGTGTATTCTATTTAGCGCTTTTGGCGGAATGCGGCTTGTGCTTAATCAAGAACATCGCTAAATGCCATGCAAATCTGTTTAAGAATAGTCAAATAAATCATTATGATGATATCTTGCAAAATGATATTGTTTTAAATTCATCAGAATGTTTTTCTTTTGATTTGGCAATATTAAAATTATGTCAAAAATCATTAAATAAAATCGTTGATCCTATGCATTAATATGTGATTAAAAGTAAGCGTTTAACAGCATGACAATTCCTGAAAATGTTGTAAAATATAGTTATTGACTATGATCTATTATCGTTTTTAATGCGACGTGTTTTGAATCATATTTCACATGTACTTTAAAAACGTTTATGTTAGTAACAAACGTTGTCTGTTTGTATTCAACTGAAGGCGCGGACCTGCACGATCTTCTTATCAGCGTTGGAGATACAGGAACTGAAAACGTCTGTGGTGTTTTTGAAGGGCCGGGTCAAGACGGTGATGAAATTCTAATCTTTTGTGCATTCAACACAATAGGAAGATATGTAATGGCGACGATTATTTCAAAACCAGGAGAAACTGATTTAATGCACGTGTGCGAAGTACAAGTGTTCGTGCAAGCATTAACATTTTGATTTTTTTTTAACCATATTGATGGTATAGTTGTATTTTTTTCTGCAAAACGTTTAACATTGTCACATATTGCCCTGATGTTTAAGAAAGTATAATTAGTTATGAATAAATATCAAATTAAAATGAATGTCTTTGTATGCAATAAACCGTTGAGAAATATAAAACTCAATTTTAGATACGTTTTTGTTAAAGAGTGCGGATACATTCTTTCATTTATCAGCTATAATACGTATTTTTACACTTTTAATGAATTAATATTGTCTAAAAAATGATATATGTACATATTAAAAACATTTATCACATTTAAGAGCCTTTTTTTTTATTTTCATAAATGGTCTCTTACTCAGTAATTTACATTTTTTTTTTACAAGATTTGCATTTATACCGTGATCCTTAGTACGTTAAACATTTATGTTTTACCATATTACTTATATGAGTAAATCTTGAGAAATGTTCAGCGATTTTTAGAAAAAAGAGACGTTGACATGCTATGTTAATTTGACTTAAGTTTGTTTTCATCAAAATCAAAATGTTTTTTCTTTCGGTTAGATTTATTACCGTTTATCCGGTAATTTTTGCGTTTAAGTAATTTTCGCATTAAAAAAAATTAAATCGCAAAAATAACTAACGCAAACTAAAAATGCTACACATTTTTCGCAAATTTTGTAACACGCGAAAAACCCGGATATACGGTATATTTTCTGCATGTATGAGGCCTAGACAGTTAGAAGTTCTTTTGAATGCTAAATTTATACTTAAAAAATAGAGTTGTAGTAATGTTTAATGGCAACAGTTAATATACATGTTCTGTATAATCAGATTAAATGGTATTTGTTTGCTGCAAGCTTCAAATGCAAATACCTCGTTTTGTGTCATTGTTTAAATATTAATCAAATATAAATCTTTAAGATAACTCCACATGAGATAGGTATTTTAAACGACCCGGATTAAAGACAAAATAATTGAACAAGAGCAACTTCAGAGTAGAAGTACACGGACAAGTGATACATTATTAATTTGTTTTCGGAAACATACACTATTTGCTCCCAGAAAATAATAATTTTACTAAAACATATTTTAACCGAATCAACTAAAATCAATTAAATAAATAATGGATATGTAATGCAACAAAAGCGTCTATTCTCCTTGATGTTTAACGCTCTATGGTTTTATTCTTATTTTTATTTTTATTTTGGATCAATTAATGTTAAAACTATTTCACAAGTCACTTCTTTTTATGTTAACAACGACATGACATTATTAATGAGAGACAAAATAACGAACTGTATTTCGGATCTGTATCGATACTTTTTCCTTTGTCATTTTAACGTGAATTTGTAAATATGTTCTCATGAAATTTTATTCTTTTTTAATATTAATAAGATTTATTTAGAATATAAAATAAATCAAATTATTATAGCAATATTATATTTTGGCTTGACTCATGATTAGCGCCATAATTTTTTGCGCGTAATGGCATACCATACATGACGTCGTTTTGTTTATATATGACGTCATCACACTCCTAGCTGTTAAATTCGAGAGGTGGGTGCAATTTTATCCCACCCTCCCTAACCGCATTCTTAATAGTAGTTATATGTATATCTTGATATGAAATTATTCATAATATTGAAACTGTTATTTAATGTTACATATAACTGTATCAATTATGTCATGCGCTCATTTTCTGCCGTAGTTTTAATGCTATTTTCAGATAGCCAGGACGATGAAAGCAGCAGTTAAAGTGTGAATCAGTGAGTGACTTTGTGCAGAGACTTGGAGTGATTAGTGAGTGGCATTTTGAAGAGACTTGCTGCTCATCTTTGAATAACAATAGTTCTTTTTTATTTCGTCACGACCTACATGTCATAATGAGGTAGCGCTTATTCGAGACGCGTTTTATCTAATTTACATAGCTTACAACTTCTGCTGAGTATCTGCTCACCCAGTACCAGTATGAATGTTGTCATAGTTTATAAGTATTATAAAACTTCTATAAGGATAAGGTTATAAGGATAAGGTTTATAAGGTTATAAGGATAATGTTTATAAGGTTATAAGGATATAAGGGTATAAGGATAAGGATTATAAGGGTCAATATGTTATAAGGATAAGGATATATGTTGCAACATTGTATACAAAAGTACATGTGAATTTTATATAGATTATATTATGTAGGTCGTGGCCATAATCGCCAAAATATATAGAATAAAACAATTGATGAACTTTACGCTTGTTTTCATTGTCTATAATAATTCATATGAGCTGAGAAAAACAATTATTGATTAAATTATTGATTGTTTTATTTAAAATTGTCTTTAAAACGAAAAATATATATGTACAGACTTTATTTATATTTCATTGAATTGAACAAGACAACTAGTTTTAAGTATTTTGAAACTAATATGAAGCAAATAAAGACAATACTGAGCCCAAATCGAAATAAAATCGTACTTGCTGTGCATTAAAATGGAATAAAAATTGAAATGAATTTGTTTACTTTTTACTTAGTTGAGTTATTAGGCAACAATGTTAAAAGTCTCGCACATTTTCCCTTAAAAAAGAGAACTCTTACTTACTTCTACCGTTGTACAAAAACATCCATAAAATATTTTAGATTTAGGTATAAAAGGTGTTTTATCGTTCGTAAAACATGCAGAGAGCGGTAGGAGGTTTTGTGTAAATTAGAAGTTATTTTAACAACGCGGATTTCAACCAAATATTGTGTTGTTTATATTGGTAGTATATTGATAGAAACCTCATTAAAGTTTGTTTTATTCTATTTGCATGTTACTCATAAACACAATAACACTTTTTTATTTATGACTTATCTGATGTTGTTTTTAGTAAACGTCCAGATTTTGAAACATAAGTCCGAGTATCGCACTTCGTCATGATTCGGATTTTACAATATAAGTTTGACTTTTGGATAGCTTTTTAGATATCCAGTATCGATTTTGCTCTATATCGCTTTTGTAAACAACGTCAAATATGAGCAATGCGTATTGTGATGCATGTAGATATAAATAATTGAACTTAATTAAGAAACCTTCAATAAAATATAAGTGATTGGATTTGTCTACATTGCTAACATCACACTGACTCTGATACAAAATATGCCAAGATTAATTAAAATAAGGCCTAAAACTACATCGTCTTTGTCTTCATTGACAATCCCCCCCCCCCCCCCATGTTCTTTTTTTTCATTCATTAAAACCAAGTACAGAGACAGAATCTAATTGTTATTTGATAATCGTTATTAACTAATGTTTTAAAGACGCCAACATTCTAAACAAACGTAAACAGAAAATAAAAATTTGAGCTTTTAGCGTTATCTAAAGTTATCTGTCAACATACCATTTATTTCACCATCCCCCCTAGAATATCATTCTATAGAATAAGTACCATCAATCTAGGTCCATAAACATAGTCAAACATGACCAAAATTGACCCATGAATAACATTTTTTCGTATTGTATTCTGACATGCAAGACCCACAAATTAAACTTAATATTCACATTTGCATAAACACATTGACGTAATATGGTTGAAACACATTTTTTAAAGACATTTTCCTTTTAAGGTAGCTAAACACAGTTGGGGCTATATGAACGGTGGATATCGGCCTGGATAGCTCAGTGGTAGAGCTCATGACTAGAGATGCAGGGGTCGCGGGTTCGATTCCCGGTCCAGCCATATGTCTTCAATGTATTTATATGTTCATTCCTCCTTTCCGACTACAGTATAAAATCCTGGGGCCCGTTTCACATAGATTTCCTAAGATGTTTCCTAAGATAGAACTTAAGATATGCCTAAGTTGTAACTTAGGAAGTTCCTAAGATTTGTCATAGCTGTTTCACAAAACTTTCTTTGCATAACAGTTGACTAAGTCTTATATTAAGATACATTGTAAGCCACGTTCATATCATATTATTAATTCTAAATTAATACCGATCGTGTAAATTCTTTTCAATATAAAACGAATGTAGACTAAATATAATTGAATATAAAAACTCATTCCCTTATTCACCTAGAAACTTCTTAGAAAAAAGTAAAATGTATATATAGAGTGGAAATAGTGTAGTGTCTTTGTGCATGTACTAAATTGTGAATATTAGTTTACTTTCACATGCATACACAAGAATTACGTAATAACCTGTATATTCTTAAAAACGGTATTTTTGGAATTTGAGAGAGTATGTATTGATCGTAGTGTCTTTCTTGTTTATTGCTACATAACGTTATACATATATTTCTTTATCTTATTTAAATATTGTTTGGATATGACCGCATATATCAATTGATAACATTGGTTACTGGTGGAAATTTTGTTATTCTTTATAAATGATCGAGTGCATTTCATTGTCTAGTTTGGTTCATTATATAACCCGTGTAAACATATACAGCTATGAGTAAACATAAATTAAAAGGTTCGTTGATAATCTAAATTTTACCATTTTACTGTATCATACTATATATTCCAAACGAAATAAAGTAATCACATGTAGTGACAAGTAGCATTTAAAGTAGATCCAGTGTTCTGTGATGTCACACTTTTTTGTAAAACTTTGAATTCTTTAAAAATTGTGCAAGATAGTTTTATTTATTTTATGTGAATATAATCACATGGATGTAATTAGAATTATTGGTAGGTTCAAGATATTTTTGCACTTAATTTTAAACTAAATTTCCAAATTTTTATATATTTTATCTATGCAAAGGGGAAATAACTCTTTTTCTGACTTTTCTATCAGTTGTATGTCTAAATGCTATAGTTTTTCTTATTCCATCGATTAATTTTAAAATATTTTTGTAATTTTAGTTTTCTGATAAAGTTGACATTAAAATTAAACAAGAAAAACAAATTTCTGCCTACAAGATTTTACTTTTAACAAAAAAAAAATACATTTTTCTAATGCTAAAATATGCTTTAGTTTATGTTTATCTCGTATCTCAAAAAGTGTGATGACATGTATATTTTTTCTAACAATTGGTGACATTTAAGTCTATTAAGTCGAAATCAGTTCGGTTTTTCAACTTTCCTCAGAGAATTTTACGAGTATGGAGCTACCTTAAAATGGAGAGATGTGAAACTTTTAGACTTATTTTAATGTAATTAGTGGGTTTTTTTGTAATGGTTGATATATAAATGTGGTGGGTTTTTTCACTAAAAGAAAACATCGCAAATGAATGTATCTCTGCTAAGAGAAGAAACGAGGATAAAATGCAACAATTTCTGAATGACACAGCATTCCCATGAAGGATTTAGCATCGACATTTCTTACCCACTTCCCGGTTACTACTACCCCCCCCCCCCCCCACACACACACACACGAACAAAAAATAAAATGAACAACCCACCCAACCCATCCAAGAAAACATCTAAAATTTCTCTACCCCCAAAAATAGTTTATTTCGTTGAGGAATAGGACAAATCATCCAGTCATTATATAATTGAGTATTTACTTAGTATTTATTTCTGTTGAAGATATTAGTGATTCTTGCGCATGGATAATTTAATTATCATCTGTGCACTAGCAATAACTATACCTGCTATCCATCTGCGCGTGCGACCAGATAATCTAAACAAATCTTTACCAAAGAAATTAATTTAAGAAATATATGTATGTTTTGATAGTTCTAAAGTAATCAGTTTAGAGGTAAAGTGAAAAAGGTCTTAATGATGCGTGTATTCTGGTATTTTTGTTCAACTTTAATGTGCATAAAATTTATTTCAATACAAAACATAAACTGTCGCCATGTTAAGTTTGTTCCTAAGACATCGATTTACCTGTCTTTAAGTTAAGACATAACTTAGGAATTTCATAAGATAAGACTGGAATAGTGAAACGGATAAGTAATGAACTTAGGAAAAAGTTCTATCCTAAGATACAACTTAGTCTTAAGTATGCTTTGTGAAACGGGCCCCAGGGTTTTTTTCTATGGGAAAAACATGATGGGTAGGGATTTTCCTGCTATTGTTATGCGGTTAATTCTCAATTGCATAATATAGAGGTTTATCTTTCAAATACGTGCAAAAAGCATGTAGAAAAAGTTTGAAAAATAATTTTGTGAGACTCTAAAACAAAGGAAGGTAACTCAAAAAATTTTACGGATTTTACGCGTGCAGAATTTCATGAATGGTAATAATTCTCTTTTAAAAATTGGGGATTGTACCCTGAAAATACAATAAAACGATGCCTTAGGACTTGCTCTTGAAAATCCACAGAAATTAAAATAGCTGATTTGTTTGCATTCTGCTTTTAGGGGGACCTTAAAATTGCATGGGTGTACTGCATTTAGACGCATTATTTTGTCTTTTTTCCTCATGTTTTGAGTGCCAAATAAATTCTAGTATTTAGTTACATGTGCAGTAATCTTAAATATTTACAAAATTCACAATTTTATATTTCCATTGATACATGTATATAGATATTTATGTAACATGTTTTAACATTTTTTTTTTATAGGGATCAGTTTTGCTTGTCCCAAATCTAAAAACGTCCTTATGACGTTACATATTAAAGCTGTGTTTTGCACCCTTAAGGGAACACATACTATAACGTTAATCTGTCTTTATGACAGTAATTTATCTTATTTTCAAACTACCTTCAAAACACAAATAACTGAATGAATTTAGAGCTATTATCATTTATTACAATCATATGAACGATATAAGTGTCACATTATTCAAACAGCTTGCATTCACGGGATACTCTGTGGACAAATTCAGACAATGTAAATGAATATACTAACAATTTTTTGTTCGTGGACACATTTCTTCAAAGTATATCACGAATTTTAATATTCGATAATGAAACTAGTATCCGAATCATGCGCTGATCTAGAAGAGGGAGAGGTCGGAGGGATCACCCCCCCCCCCCCCCCCTCCCCCACTTGGAAAATGAAAGTTTATAAAATTTACATTGTAAAATTATCGCAAATATGCCTCGGACCTCCCCTGGCAAACACAATTATTCTTCAGACCCCCCCCCCCCCCCCTGGATTTTCTGGATCCGCGCATTGGTCTGAACTATGAATATGTTCGACAATTGACTTACTAGTATAAACTTCTGCATCCTATCAATATACTAATGTATATGATGTTTTAGAGGGTTTTTTTGTCAATGCAAAATATACGTAAACATGTAGAAGTGTAAAACATTGATATTTAATGTACACGCACATGATAGTTTTGCACAGTTTAAAATTTTCATTAAATTCAAGAAATGCTGCTATAAAAGTGAATGTAAGTGAATTTTTAAATTGATAAGAACTAAATTAATATGTTAGCTAATGTGAGAGGTGGAAACTACTACACCTATTTTTTTATGTCCCTAAAACCTTTAAACATGTTGCAACATTGAAGAATTCAATATTCATGATCATCAAGAGCAAAAGGTATTTAATATCTAATTTATCTGTTGAAGTGTACTGAGACAGAACTTGTATTCTTATTGCGTAATTAGCTTTTAAAAAATTAATTGTTTTCAAAATGTTAGGACATCGTTAAATGAAACGAATATACTTATCAGCACAACAAGATGAATTAAAATTTATACTGAAATATTGATGCCACCTTTTGGATAACATGTTGTGGATGTCATTAGCTTTTGTAACAGTTATTGCTTTGTCAACTGTGTCTATCGATTCACTTGAAGCATACTAATTATGAAAAAAACAATCTATGATTATCGGCAGTACGACCTCATGGCTATAAGAATATGTTACGACATAGTACTAAACATGATTGCCATATTTGATATCACGTTAATTTTCATTTTTGCAACAACAACGGGAGTTTCAGCCTCTAGATGCGAAGAAATGCGATTTTATTTGCATTCTTATGGACATCTGACAAACCGCAGTAGTGAGGTTCTTTTCACCGGAGAAGACAATTCACGAGGCAAGGCCATCATCAAATGTTTTAATTACTGTCGTGGAGATCAAAGATGTATTGGGATGGAGGTGTGTAAAATTACAGAAAATAGGCACCAGTGTCGGGCTTGCTGTGCTTGGATGATTACAAACAAGGACCAGTTTACTCCAACCGAGAACTGCACTTATTTACAAAAGGTATTATTGTCGTTTCAATGAAAGATCTTAGGTTTTTTTTTTAAATTGATAAAAAAAGATAAAGAAATATAGCAAGTTGCTGTTTTTTAATGAAATTGTTTAAACATATATTTCGTATCTAATTTTAAAAATGCATTTGAACTAACCTTTAGGCCTTGATAGGTGTTTCCCTAACCGAAATATAATTTAACCAAGTTCTATGCTGTGAAATTTACAAATAAAAAATATGTTTCTTTCCATTTCCTTGTTTGCCTCTGTGACGTTGATTAAGAAGTAGTTTCATTAAATAAGTTTCGTAATATTTATTATTTATTTTCAAAGAAACGAGGAAAATCATAGTCCAATTCAGATACACATACCATCATTAATTAAAATTTGACCCAAAAAAAAGCTATCATATCTATCAACTGATGTTTGTTTATCCAAAACACAATAACAGGAAATAGGGGAAAAAATTATGAGAAAACAATCAAATGAAAGCGGATTGCAATGTCTCTTCGGGCCCCTACCGAACACTGTCTTCAGTATATCTGAAACCTTCGAGATCAAAAGCGCATGGCAAAATTGTAGTTGCAATATATGTCTTAAATTACTAAATCAAAAACAAGAAATGATATGATCTTTATTGATAAAACATTTTGAAGTGCATAATACTAATGGTGACTTTCATTTATTATTGTAGAAGGAAA
Source organism: Magallana angulata (assembly GCF_025612915.1). Taxonomy (NCBI): domain Eukaryota; kingdom Metazoa; phylum Mollusca; class Bivalvia; order Ostreida; family Ostreidae; genus Magallana; species Magallana angulata. Next base: position 33,810,956 of record NC_069115.1, read on the forward strand.
GTATGTACCGAAATGGTAAGCATTGCATGACCATATATATAGAAACAGTATTAAAAACGCAATCTATATCTTAGAAAGAAAATTATGAATAAAATGAATAACAATGCATGCGTGTCTTTTATTTAAGATAACTTTAACAATCTTTTAATGCAAGTTTTATATAGAAGTAAATTTTGTTTTATTCTTCTTTTTTTCAAAAAATGATTTAAATAACAAATGATATATTCTAACAAAAACATGCACTTGTCAAGGATCAATCACGTGATAAGTTTTCATTCTGATTCTATCTTTACCTAATCCTTTACCGTGTATACACTATTTCAAACAGTAGCTGTTAACAAGCCTACTACTATGGTATCTGTGTATACTAAAAACGAACGACCTGGTTCCAATGCTGTGGACAATGTAACAGTGTGTCCAACAGGGCTGTATACTGCACACACAGGTCTGGCATTCAGACCATGGATAAAGATAGACTTACAATCTACGTACGACGTCATTAGAGTTGTGGTCTACAATAGGCAGGACGGGCATGGTATGTTGATTTAAAACACCAGTTTTTAAGAAATGGAAAATATGTTTGTACTTTCATGTGTGCATATGATTAATTAATCACATTAAAATGATAATAAACTTTTTGGATTTTTGACACGCGATAGTTAGTTAACAAAAAAATATTCAAATTTAATACGCTTACTAATCAGTTCAAACTTAGCGTTGATTTATACAGAAATGTACGCAACAGACATTTCAGTCTTTTTAAGCGCTAAGCGTACGCACTATACAACACGCTTATTGGCATTGCTTATCGGGGATGTCACTTCCGAATAAGTGCCACCTATAATCATCTACAGTGACGTACTCGAATGCGGTATCTAACTATTTGCAGCATCACTTAAATTATCACAATACTTTTTTTTTTTTCTTAAACATCAAATTAAAATAAAAGAGTATTTGTCGGTGCTTTAAAAGGTCAAAGAGCATACGCAGTTTTGTAAACATCATGTTGCAATGGGGTTTCATACATACGTACACGTGCTGTGATGTCGGTTAAAAGGCAAAATAAATCCTAGAACAGAACTGACAATACAAGATGGATAGCATAGTGTTTTATGTATTTCTAAAGTAGTACAAGTACTATTGGGAAATAAGAACAGAATCCCAGACTTTCAAATTTTAGAATATAAAGTCGATCAACAAGAAAGCATTTCATAGGGGAATAATCTGCAACTTAGTGTCGGAAGAGAAAATTTTTTTTCAAGTGTTCATTGTATGATATAGGCTTAAAATCTGTTCATTTATTTGTGTAGATTGCACATGTAGAAGGGCTATAGTGTTATGATTTAACACAAATTCTGAAGCCACTCCTTGCATATGACAATGACAAATTATGTTGCATGCAATTTTACACTAGTCAGTCTTTTAATTCGTATAAAGTTGGGTTGTTTTCTTCTGTTATTGTACTAGTGGTTAACTGTTTTATAAAACTAGTATTATAACTTTTATAGGTTATTACAAAATTACAGTGTAGCAGTGGTTTTGTTAAAGTTTGAACTTTTGTAGGTTATTGCTGTATTAGTGGTGCTTTTGTGAAAGTGTTTTCTGTTTTATAAAACTAGCGTACATACTGTTATATACTGTTGTATGCTATTGCTGTAGTAGTAGTAGTGCATTTGTAAAATTGTTTTTATCAAGCTAGCGTTAGAAGTTTTGCATGTTATTGCAGTAGTAGTAATAGTACAAGTAATGTTTTTTTGTAAAAAAAAAATTCTCATTAAATCTCGCTTTATTCTGCGTTCATGATTGTATTGGCTAGGTAACAACTAGGTTGTTCAACGATTAGCTAGCTAGCCGCTAGGTACATTTAGACAAACCTAGCCTAAAATTGTACGACTAAATATCAAATTAAAGATGGCTGCCTTAGTTTACAAGTTGCAACAAACAAACATTCTATATTATTATTAAGGTCTTCCGTTTCCAACGGAAGACCTTAGTGTTTTCGTACTGTTTCTTCTTATTATTTTTTTCCACAAATTTTGTGCACGCGATTTCCCGATTTTGACCATTTTTTCTCAGATGATTGCCAGAGGTCATTATTCTAGACGTTTTTTGAAATCGTCACTTCCGGTACCAAGTTATGGCGGATTTTCTATCTTTTTACGACTTATTTTGTGCAGAGTTGATCTCAGAAACTATTAAAGATATGAATACGACATTTTCAGGATTGGTAGTCTATAGGTTGAAGTTGTGCACTATTATATTGTTTTACGCCAGTGGCGCCATTTCATGGAGCTCGCCTAGGCACGAACATTGGGTACGAATTTTCATTCAAAATTGTCATACGTTTTGATCTGTATCTTTTTATCAGTTGACGTTTTGTTAAATAATATATAACAAAAGTGGTAGATAATCAAAAGTTATTTCCAATAAAATCAAGAAACAGGGGCTGGCCCCTTTAATTAAAGACATAAATATTTTGTTATGCATTATAGAATCAAAGTTGTTGAACACTACATCATTGGTTTGAAAAAAATCATCGTCAGGCCCATGTTTGACGTAATTAGGGATTTTTATCCGATATTTTTTTTTTTTGGGGGGGGGGGGGGGTTTAATATGAAATTATATCAATATTCCATGGTATCATTTAAAATAACCCCCCCAAAAAAAATCGGACGGAAGACCTACTCGTTACTCGTAACGAGGTCGTATCTAGTATGATTATTATTATTTTTGTCTTTCAAAATATGTGCAGGCGATTTCTCGGATATGGCTCAACCGATTATCCTGAAACTTTCAGATCTAATAGATATTATTCCGAACTTAATATACATTTTTTTTATTTTGATGACGTCATTTCCGTTCTTGATAAAATGACGTTTTAGCGATTGTCAGAGGGTCGGCTTGTCCAGGGACAAGAGATTGTAGATGTAGAATTTGGCATTCATATTTGTCATGCTCAAAAGGCGTTAAAGCTCGCCTGGTCCCGAAAATTGAGACTTAAAAAACGTAGTAATTTTTCATGGTTTTCTTAGTTTATCTCTTTTCTGAAAAAATATTTTGCTAACCAATGTAATGCAAAAAAAGTTCATATTTACAAGACCTTTTATTTGATATCAAAAAAAGGGGCTGGCCCCTCAAATTAGGGGACCAAAGGGCTCTAAAGTCTTTCATCTGTAGCCCTTTACTGAGGGATATTTTGTGAACAATTATAGAAGCAAATATGTTTATGTTATCTTACAGTTATGTATTCAAGCAATGTAATGAGTTTATCATGTGTTACGTAATAAAGGTTTTTTAGAAAAGATTTTGTAATGCAATACAGAAGAAAACTTGTTTAAATTAATGTTTTTAACAATATGCAACCTTCAAAATTTCGTTAAACGGCCCCTAAAAGGAGATAAGGGATCGGCCCCTAAAACCTTCTTTCTCATATATCTCCAGAATGGTAACGAATTTCTAAACACTTGTTGAACAAAATTTGTTTAGAATTAAATGATCTTTCATCTATTATCAAAAAAGGGGCCGGCCCCTATAATAAGGGGACCAAAGGGCTCGAAAGTCTTTAATCTGTAGCCCTTTACTGAGAGATATTTTGTGAAAGGTTATAGATGTTTATCCCACAGTTATGTATCCAAGCAATGTAATGATTTTGTCATGTATTACGTAATTAAAAGTTTTTAGGGGCCAAAAGTCCAACATTTTGATCACCGATATCTCAGAAAGGAAAAATGTTTTGAAATGCAATACAGATGAAAAGTTGTTCAAACGGGTTTTCTTAACAATATGCAACCTTCAATATTTCACCAAACGGCCCCTATAAGGACTAAACACTTGACAAAATGTGTTCAGAAAAAAATGTACTTTTATTTGATTCCAAGAAAAAGGGACTGGCCCCTTAAGTTAGGGGATCAAAGGGCTCTAAAAACACTTATCTATAGCCCTTTAATGAGAGCCATTTTGTGAATGGTTATTAAAGCTAGATTAGGTATACGTTTATATATCCTAACAATGAATTTCTCTTGCGTTACCCAATTAGGGTTTTTAGGGACCAGATGTAAACAAGTTTAATCTTTTTCAATCTTAATTGGAAGAAATGCAAGTATTAAAAAAGCAATGTAATAGAACTTATAAAAGGCGATACAATAAAGCATTAGTACTTCACTCTTTTTTTCATATCATGTTTTGTTGTCGAAAATCAAAGTTGATGATAACATATTTTCTTCTAAGAATCGGACGGAAGACCTCCTCGTTGCTCGCAACGAGATCGTGTCTAGTTATATTATATTATTTGATGATTTTTCGTTCGTTTGATAAGTTAGTATGAATTTAAACACATATATTTCTGCATGAAATTAAAAAATCATGTCCATGAAGTTATTCATCTGTTGATAATTCAAATTTCAAATTAATGAACTAGAGGCTAGGCTAGCTTAACATTCAATAGACGCATCTCGGTTTTTGAACGCAGTCCTTGATATTGTTTGTAGTTTATACAAAAATGCAAAATCTCGGCTATACATGTATATATGACGTGTGTAAACTTTTAAATTCATTCATTATGATACAAGTATAATGTAGGGACAACTTAGCGCTTCTCAGTGCTTTCAGTATTTTGATTTGTATTTAAAAATCTGAAGAAGAAATTGATTTTAATTGAGCCAAGTATGTTAAAGATAACTTTGCATGCTTCTTCTATTTAAGGATATCGAATGCATCATCTTCTTATAAGCGTCGGAGATACAGGTATAGAGAACAAATGTGGCTTCTTTGACGGCACAGCGGACACAGCGGACCAAATCTTATTTAACTGTGCCGACGGTGCAAAAGGCAGACACGTGATGATAACGGTAATGTCCAATCCAGGAGTAAAAGAATACCTTCATGTTTGCGAAATTAAAGTGTTTGTTAGATAAAAATAAACTAAATTAAACCAATACATTTAATTAAAGGGGTTTACATGTGTTCTAAACCCTTTTGATTCATATTTCATTTCAGATAAATTTTCAAAACAAAAATGTTTTTTAACTTTATTTAATGAAGTTCTAGTTAGCACAAAGAAAAGTTTTCTTGAAAACTCTATTTGATATGGTCAAATATATGTCCCCCATTTTAACCCAGTTTCAAATAGTATCTTATCAAAATCAAATCTTAATAAAACATCATAATAAAGGTTATCTTTCACATTATTTTTAGCTCACCTGAGCTGAAAGCTCCAGTGAGCTTTTCTGATCACAGTTTGTCCGTCGTCCCTCTTGCTGTCTGTCCGTCTGTAAACTTTTCACATTTTGAACTTCTTCTCTAAACTCACAATTACAACCAAATTTGGCATACAGCATCCTAATGAAATGGTAAATATAAATTGCAGAAATGAAAGTCCGACCTTTTTTCAAAGCGGAGAAAACTTCGGAAATTTAAAAAAAAGTGGTGCACTATTAAAAATCTTCTTCTCAAAAACTACTGAGTCTAATTCAACGTTATTTAGCATAAATATTCCTTATGGAAAGGACAATTTAAATTGCAAAAATTATGGCATGGGCTAGTTCTGTTTCAGATTTGAGTAATTTACGAAAATAACAAAGAGGGAAGTCAATCAGTTTATATCTTAGGGTTCGGTATTTCATTTATCGAAAACCAGGTTAGAGACATGGGACCAGTCTAGTTATTTGTTAGAAGCAACCATGTTAGACGCATGATAAGTGGGTCAATGTTACAAATTGAATTTGCTTGTTGTGCAGCAGTTTACGTGCGAAGGGAATATTTGAAACATGCAAAATATATTTGTGCCGATTTTGTGACGTAAATTGAGGTTAAATATTTCAATGTGTTGAAATTTTCATTTGTGACAGTGGTTTTAGCTTGTTTTGAATTTCGTTTTATTTTCATTATGCTTTTTAACCCTGAGAGGAACTATCGCCTGTATTTTGGAATTTTACGTTTCAAATCAAACATAGACTTCGGTAATACAGACAGCTGGGTGATTACATGTACCTGCGCAACATGAGCAGAATCTGGTGCACTTGCAACATATTATAAAATACTATACATTCTATCGGTACAGTGTAATTCGGGTCGATCTCTACGTAATGGTTGATTGATGCAACGTGTTTTGTGAAGATGCTCAGCATTTTCAGTCTAAACAGAGATTATTTTCGCTGCTAAAAATATATTAGGTATATACATGATGAAAAATAAATTGTGCTCTTTCTTTGTTTAAGTGCATTTTTCCTTTGTTTTAATTGTTTAAAATTTTATCTGAGAGTCAAGCTTCGAGTTATAAGGAAGATACACAGCTTTGCTCGAAATGCTATGTTTTTACACAGAGCTGAGGCCATGCTTCAGTTTGTTTATATTTCAAATGCTGAATAGGAAATACCAAGTTTAAAAATCTAAGTTGAATGTAATAACCTCATGTGAACAAAAACATGACTCAAACAAACCTCTGTATCTTGTTTATAATTCTACGATTGCCAGACACTTAAATTTTGGTTGATCTTTAGAAATGTCTTGCTTTAAACATTAAATACTGGTACAGAAAATTAAAAGAATGATATGTTGTAACTACTTTTTGTTGCTTCTTCTTACACGATGACTTATATAAAATCTTGACCAGTTTTGATAGTTTTTCAAACACTAAATAGTAAATAACTAGATGCTGTCATTAGACAGTAATAGCCGCACCAAGTGTTTGCCCCTAAATAACACTGTTTTTTTTTTTACCAGATTTAGTAAAAATGAAAGCCACATGCAAATAATAAACATGAGCGTCCCTTGATGTACTATTTGTTGTTGAACTGTTTGCATGTAAATGTTTAAAGTTAATCAATTATCTTTTCATTTCATGTCATAGAAAGTATGGTCTATATAATTACCGGTATTACAAACAAAATTAAATTATGCCCCCTCCCCTCGGCGGTTGCTGGCTTAATTTAGATTTGTTTCTAGGTGCCAATATCATCGTGTGCACGGATTTGGAGAAGGAGTGGGAGTGAGGGGTCCAGACCCTTCCCCCTTGAAAAAAAAAAAAATATATATATATATATATATATATATATATATATATATATATATATATATATATATATATATATATATATATATATATATATATTATATTTATACATGTAGTAGAATTCCCCCAAAATACACATCGGACCCCAATCCCCCCACCCCCTGCAAACACAATTACATGTATTACTCCCCCCTCCCCCCTACACACACTCCTCATGGATAAATAAACATCAGAATATTTTGATATCAACGAAAGCCTGTACATGTACCTTAGTGCGTTTTATAACTTTAATTTTTTACAATACATGCATAAAAATGTTTTTAAATTTGTTGGAAAAAAATAGAAAAGTCCCAGCAGCATTTGAACTCTCTACAGACATGTAGTTAAGGAGGATGTCTACACCAAATAAGTGTAGGAGATTTTTGTTGCATGCATTTGTTACTAATAATAGGCAAAGTATTCAACAATAATAGACCCCAAAGTACAATACTCTATTTCCTCTTCCAGAAAACCCCTTATTTGTCAAAATTTTATACATTTCTGTTTTAAAACTCTAATGAAAGTGAAATGTTATAAAGTTTGAAAATGAAAAACAAAATAATCATGAATGAAGTTTGTATGATTTTTGTAGGAATCCACATAAATATGAAACTAAAATATTTAAAAATTCTTTTAAGGCAAACTCCTGGATGAAATTCCACAAAAATCTGAAAATAGAAACAATATTCATTGGTTAATGAGATGGAAAAAAGAATTTGAATGAAACTGAAAAATTAAAAGAAATACTGAATTATTTCAAAAATCTTTTGAAAGATCCTGTTAAATCGTTGTCTTTCTTGATTTTATTTGGTCTCAAATATCTCGGGACCAATTTTCTAATTTAAAAAAAAATCACGAAGAAAAATTTTAAGAAAAAGTTAAAGTATATGCTAAAATTTAGGAATAAGGTTAGTAGTGCTTATGATAATGTTTGAATCTGAAAAATTATATTTTTGATGAATGCATTATATTTATATGGAACTCTTTAAACAAAATGCTAGTAGTTACATTGCCTTTTGCTTTTATATACAATACAAATTATAAACAACCATATGCATATTTATACATACATTAGATGTCCATAGTGATACACATGTATGTGTGGTAATTAAAACATGCTCTTTTTCAAGATTCTGTCGTTCTCTTATTTGGCTTGTAAATCTGGCTTCCACTGCTATATCTAGCCTAGTACTTAGCTACATGTATATCTATTTAAATTAAAATACATATTGAAAGTTTCAAACTTTCAATGCAATTCTTATACTGCAAATGTTTTAAATTTTGTGAAGTTGGAATCAATTAATACAATAGATGGTACTACGAAACTTTCGTTTTATATTAATCATGCATATAGGGTTCAAGTGAAAATTATCTGCTCACCTTTATCGATAATATGTCACATATTTATGATCATCTGTTGCAGATGACATGACAAATATGTATTTCCATTAGCAGGGGACTAGTATATTATTTCGATTTCACGTTTTCTTTACATAACAGCTGATATCAATGTTAGTTGAAAGCTTTAATCACGAAGGGAATTGACATATTTTCTAAGCGATTTTATTCTTATCTCATCTCCCTTGTTAGAAGAGTTCAATTGAACGGTGTATAGCTATTTTGTACCACGACATAATGCTATCAATCCGGAAGAAAATGGCGTTTCAGATGTCATACATTTTGTGACGATGTAGCCTTCTACCTTAACGCTCTCATCAATTGCACTTCACTGTTAGGTAACATTATTTTAGGGGAAACTATTATATTTAAAAACGTTATTGTTTATTTCAACAGGGAGCACAATATGTAGGTGTCCTGTACAACCTTAAAGCTGAAATGTGTGCTTTACATAGTTATTAACCTAATAAAATAGGGGTTTGAAAAATAAAGTCATGAAAATACATGCATGTTACAAGTAAATGATCTTGGTCCGAAGTTACGTAGACAACACAAGTCTACATGTCGCATTAGAGGGTACAAGTTTTACCCAGGTCTTTGGTTAGATAGGTTTAACGTTGTGTACATACTGGGATGTGATTTTCATATGCAGAATATGTTTAATTAGCATGCATAAAATAATACGAGTTATCCATTTTATCTATACTTTTACCAACTTTCTATTGCATGACTTAAAAATTCTTTACAACTTCGGAAAAATGTTCATAAACCAGCACAAAATGGTGTACACTTTTAAAATATTCAGGGTTTTTTTTATAGAAGAGAACAAAATTGCAATTATTAATATAAGGGACGTAATAACTTTAAAATATGAATAAGCTATGAAAACAAAACTCCCTGAATAATTAAACTCGGCATCTGTAGGTTAGTTGTATGATGCTATATCAAAACCTATATTTATCCGCATTATTACATGTACATGTAAAATCTTTAAAATCGGTGTAACTTTATCTTATTTTATTAATGATTGGTAGTTCATTACTTCGATATATATAATTTTTACATAAAGGGCAAATTAAGTTGTTAAAAATTTGTACCCAATTCCGTAATTAGAAAAGGTATAATAAAAACTAAAAACTGTTTTAATTTTAATATCGTGAAGATATAGAAAAGGTAACAGCAAGTTGTTAATGTACACTGTATCTTAAGTTTGCATGTTTTATAACAATGCGATAACTGTAAATTTTAGCGATTTGCAAAAAACATGCAAAAAGATGTTGCAAATAAGTTACATCAAAAATTAACATATCACTAAGTTGAAAATGTTTTAAATTGAAATACATTTCATCATGTGAAACGGGTCGTCACATGTTTTTTTTTAAAAGAAAGATTGGTTTATCTTTAAAATTTACATTGAAATTGCAAAGTTAAAACCAAATTATCATCAAATATTAATATTTCAATTACTGAAACAGTTACTTCTAAGGTGGGTTATTGTTAAAATCGTTTGGGAATTGTGGAAACATAAAAAAAACTGTTTTGTAATGTTAATTGAATAGTTTAAAAAACTATAAGATAATGAATAACAAATACATGAAATCCCTTGGGTATGGCAAATCGTTTGAAATATTTAGTTATGTATAATTAAAAACACTGCTATTTCAAATTTAACGAAAACAATGCTGTGATCTATTTTAAAGATGATAAATTATCCATAGGTCAATAATGTGGGTCTGAAAAACTTTACTTATAGTGCACCTCTTAATCTTATCAAAAACATTCATCCTGCCACAGAACATGTTTGTTACTGTGTGTTTTGTATTTCTGTTTTTCTTAACCAGAAAATCAGATTTTTTAAATTCCAAATATTACAAAGACAAATTCAGTTTTACTATATTTGGATCTTTGACAAGCAGCAATAACATTCTTTTCACTACGGAGCTTAATTCACATGGCAAAGTCATAATAAGCTGTTCTAATTTCTGTCGAGAGGATCGCCGCTGTATTGGGATTAAGGTGTGCAGAATCAAAGAAGAATTGTTCAGGTGTAGAGCGTGCTGTTCTTGGATGAAAACAAATAAACAACAGTTTATATCAGATGATAATTGCAAATACTTGATAAAGGTATGTCTTTTTCTTTCTTTTTATCTTGAAAGTTCTTAAAATTTGAAAGTAAAGGATTATAAGGAAATTTTTTATAGCCAGTAGGGGTTTACTGTTTTATCCTTGTGTGTCTCTCTGTCTGTCCATTCCTCAGACTGTCCGTAAAACATTTCCGTCAAAGATTTCTTTGCAACTATTTATCGCAGATGTTTGAAATTTTAAAACTCAATTTATTTAGGCATGCATATGGTGGGATATTTTTTGTACCATTTGAACGTCATCTTCCTGTTAAATGACGCTTTTGTTTATTTCTTGCCAAAATTTTCAAACAAACTTTCGTTAAAGATTTCTCAGCAACTATTTATCACAAATGCTTGAAATCTTAACACACCATTTGCATAGTAAGGCAATGTGATAGGATATATTTTTGTACCAATCGGACGTCAACTTCCTTTTAAATGAAGCATTTGTTTATTTTAAACCAAACATTTTCAAACAAATTTCGTGAAAGATTTTTCAGCAACTATAAACTGCAGATGCTTGAAATTTTAACAACATGGCATAATGTAGAATATATTTTTTTAACAATCGGATGCCAACTTCCTTATAGATTTCACTTTCCTTATTTTGCATATTCATATCAGACAGGCGGTATCACTTATGAGCATTGGCTCACAGATATCTCGTTTGATGCACAAAAACTAATGTGATACATGCAATATACAACGAATAAGTGCCTTGCAATGAAAGACAATTAAAGTAAATATAATTTTGATAACCTCTAAAAAGTAATTAATTAATTATGAATTATTTTCCTTTCCAAACCATTATACAAAAATTGTGGTTTTCAATTTTTTTAATCAAGTCAAGATTTCTCAAGCACATTTAACAATTTACAAACAAAATTTATATTCTTTACAGGAAGAAGGTTCCTTCCGTAATGGTAGGTATATAACTTTCTTTTTTTCATCTGAAATTGAAATATGCAGGCTATTTTAAACTTTCTCAATCCAAATATCCAATACAATACATATATCATATTATTAATGAAACATTGCTTTAATCTTCTTAAGCACCGCATTTTTCAACTTACCAATTTTGTGTACAAATATCATGTACATATTTAAGCCGTGCATCCTTATTTCATTTACACGTACAAAGAGCTAGAGCCACGAAGCATCAAAATGTGCCTTAAAATTTCACAAAACTCAAGTTTGAAACAATACAAATTGTAATTACTTATAATGTAGGGCACAGTATTCTGCTTCTATGCATATGAATTTTTTTCACTTCGGCCCCACCGTTTAGCACATGCGCATCATCAAACATACTATGATCGTTAAAAATAGCTGAAAATTGTAGATTTTAATGCAGTATTTCCCAAATTTGAATGTGGCCACACTTGAGTACCTCTTTGAAACTTTTAAAACTGAGAGATATTGCATAAATGCTTCCCCCTGCAAAATTTCGTAGAGGTACTCAAGTGTGGCCAATGTGTATTTTACAAATTTTGAAAATTTTAATAACAGAAAATAACACTGACCACTCTATTTTAGGGTAATTATTTGCTTCCTTTTTAATGAAATAGCAGAATTTAATTAATAATGATAAAGAATTATTTGTGATTATTTACAAAATCATCATTTTATTAAATATTTGAGGAAGAAATGCATATAAAATGAACTTTAAAATGTTTTATCTAGTAATTTTATACTGTGTATTCATGCTTACATCGTGCATCATCAATGACGTCATAGTTTGACGTTTGCAACGTCAGTTGAATCTGTACATGGAATCTTGAGTTCTTTCAGTATTTTGCCAATAGAATTGACCAGTAAAGTATGCATTTTTAAAAAGCATTATTTCTATGTACCACGGTATTATTCAATTGCAGTAGAATATGAGATACATGAACATTGCTATAAACAGAAAAAAAATAAATTGGCAAAGTTAACATTGTATGTACGTAAGTAAATATATATTCCTGTACCTTTACATATGTAGAATAAGCGATAGCATGTATACGTAGCTAGCTGTGGGTCTTTTGTCAAACGGTGAAATGCATTAAACGAAAGGAAAGATGCAAGCGATTTTTTTCACACAAGTACGTGTTCCTGAATACCGCGGGAGAAAGACAGTCGACATCACATGAAAACATGTACATATATGATGAACTTAACTTATTCCGAAATCGAGAATTTTTATGCAAGGGACGATGGCTTAATATTCAATTACAGCTGTACTTATGGATTAAATAATCAAGTTTCGATGAAGACGGCTTTTGGTATACACAGCTTAGAATACATTATCAGCATGTGCTCTATATAGAAGTCTAATCCTCATTGCGATGTCTTTGTTGATAATTTGTCCAATAAAATAAAAAATCGCCCTAAATATGTATACATCGGTGACTTACTTTTGCCTATAAAATTCTCGATTGAAATCATCTTTGATTATTTTATGCGTATAAAATCTAATTAAAGTTTTTCTTGTATGGAATATAGAAAAAAATCAGATTAAAAAAAAAAACAACGATGAGTACGGAGAGATTTAAAACATTTCCATTCAACACCCCCCCCCCCCTTCCCAACCCTCTGAAAAAATCGATTTACGGCCGAGTTCACAACAAATCTATAGATATGATAACACGATTCTACATGCTTGCTATGAATTCGACTTTTCAAGACAATTTTACAACATTATTTATGTGCTACTGCTTGATGTTTTAAATAAAAATGTTCATTTTAACCTATCTTCGCTCCGAAATAGTAAACCCACATTCTCTCTCTCTCTCTCTCTCTCTCTCTCTCTCTCTCTCTCTCTCTCTCTGAAATATGATCTTAATTCTCAAGACATTTACGGATAGCTTATCACTTGTAACAATTCTCAACGGACATGAATATCACTAGAAAAAATGAAATGTAAATGAATAGACATTATGGCATTTATAAGGAATAATTACCTCATAAGAATATTTTTAAAGAAATCGATATTCTTTTTTCATTTAATTAATACAAATTAAAACACTGCTGTAATGTCATTCCTTTGTTCCAGTAGTCAAAAATTTTACTTGTGACAGTCCGATATATTAGAGAAATTCTTGATATCAGACCATTATCAGTGGTTACAACACTGTTATTCTTTAAAATCAGGCTGTCTCAGGAATCAACAATGATATTCAATGGCTATATATGCCTCAAACACTTCTGTATGAACAAATATCACTGTTCTCGGCCCTATAACGGGCCTCGAAACTGTTTTATATTATTTCATACAGAACTGCTTTCGGCATACTAGTATATCCATTACATAAACACAGTCGCTAAAAGGTTTTATTTTTCACTTGAACAGTTCGTGAACGGTGAGCGCACAGTGAATGCGCTCTAAACGAACGGCGAGTACACGCTGAGCCGAATTTGGATCGCACTTATGAACGGTGAACTGAGAGCGAACGCAGAGCGCAAAGTGAACGTTGAACGATATATGTACTCTATGTGAATGGAAGATGAACGATTTATTCGGAGTGCCCCGGGCGGTATTGTTACATTGTGTTTCGTTGGTAATCAGGAAATAATAACAATAAACTACATGTTTGTATTGTTATAAGCCTAAATATAATATTATCTGACTAAATAATAAGTGAACACTGAACGAACGCAGTGAGCGCATGCAAGGCGAAAACTTTGTGAACGCACGGTGGGCGATTTGTGCACGATGAGCGGGAACGGAGCGGAGCGGAGAGCGCACATAAACGCACGGTGAGCCCACGGGAAACTGGGAAAATAAAAAATTTCAAAGAACTGAACCCTGGCATCTAACTGCTGTAAAGCGCCAGGATTGGGTAAAAATATCGAAGCCTTGAAACAAGTAAAATAATCATGTAGAATAATGTACACAGACTGTTACAGTAATGCATCAAAATTCGAGATTACATATATCTCTATTAAATTCAATTACCGTATCTCTGACATTATATATTTATTTTCAATAATTTGTGATTACATTGGTAGAATTCAATGATTAATCCTCAGTTATACATTGCGCACCATCAGCATTACTTCATGCAGTTTCAAACTTTTAAGACACTGACATATATAAATGTACCGCCGTTATATTGACCTTCAGCACTGGTCCCTGTAATATGTTTTAAACTATATTGTAAATAAGCTTTTCATGCTATTTTCATCAATAAATTTATTTTCATAAATTAATTATAATGTCTACATGATAATTTTATTTATGTTTTTTGTTTATTTTATTAGATTAAAGTCATACGTAGTTTTATCATTTCATGACGTTACTTAACAAAAATGACGTCTGTTCTACATTTTTCATCAAAACAATGCCATATTGTAAACTCCGTTTATAAAAAAGTATGATAAATATCGAACAAAGAAAAAGAGTTATGAAAAGCTAAGATCCTACCCTATATTTTACCAAAATATGGTAATTTTTAATGATAGGGCATTTTTTGATGCTTCGTGGCTCTAGCTCTTTATACTTTCCCAAAAATTATATTAAGGACTTTAATAGTAAAAACCTTCTTTTTTTTGTAGTAGCTGTATATAAACCTGTCACCATGAGCTCAGTTTTCCGATTTCCTAAAATTAACGCTGTGAACAATATAACCATTTGTCCAAATGTCACCTACACAGCACACAGCGTCCAGGAGCACAGGCCTTGGATTAAGATAGACTTAAAATCTGAATATGATGTACGCAGAATCGCCATTTTTAACCTGCAGGATCACTCTGGTAGGTTTGTACATGTAAGGTGAATTGAATTTTTATAGAAAGGGGGGGGGGGGGGGGGGGAGAGGGGCATCAACATGCATTAAAGGAGTAGAAACGTTTTATTAAAAACTTATTTAAAAAAGTGTCATGCATTTGCTCGTAGAGTTGAATCTACATTTTGCAAAAGTGCTATGTCCACTGGCCCCTATTTAAACGATTTTTACAGTAACTTTTATAGTTTAGCTTTTTGTTACTTTGTTATTCAACATTAAAGATCCAATTGTGTTCAATTGTAATTGCCCTTTTTCATTAGGCTATACATACATTTAAAGAATAAATTATATCCGAAGACAATTTATCGCAGGACGTCAAAATAAAAATTGTGTAGCATAAAAAACGGGAATGTTTTATTCATTTTATCTTTAGATTGACCGCGCGAAAATAAACAACTCAATCCAAGTTTTGAAAAGTGTGGTTTGGTCTATATAACGTATTTAAGAGTATTTTGATAATAGATTAGTTATACTTATTGGATTGGTGTGCTACATAAAAGTATTATGGACTACTTAGATATTTGATTTGATTTTTTGATTGATACATGTTTAATGGTTTTTCCGGATATAAAAAAACGTATCGGTATATGTTGCAAATAAGACCTTTGCTTTAACACACGGCAATGAAAAACATAAAGTACTATTATATAGAATATGTTACGTTACGTTGATGTAAGAAAAATGTTGATTTTAAATTTAAAATACTTCTAAACGGAATTAAATTGATCCCGGCATGAATGACATCATAACATGAATGACATTATAACATGATTGACATTATAACATAAATGACATTATAACATGAATGACATTATAACGTGAAAATATTTAGAGGGGGAGTAAAGTCGAAGACATATTCTATTAAAATATTAATAAAGTACTTTAAATTACCACATGTAGTCATGTTTTAGAAATATACTACATAAGCTTTAATGTACGTTTGAAGTTAGATAACTCGTATTTACTGGAGGCTGATATGATGTTGAACTATTTTGTATTAAAAACCAGAAATAAGTAATTTCTTTTTGACGTGTTTTATCTATTCCGGTTTGATTAACATAATCATATAATATATACAGTGCTCTTAATAAAACGCTAACTTGTGCCCTTCTGTTACTCAAGTAATAGATTGAAGAAAATTGATAATGTTCAGGTTCACACGTCAATCTAAAGAATAAATACATGTATGCATAAATATATACATTTTTATGAAATAAATGACACCTGTTAATCTCCTATCATTCAAAGTTGAAAATAGCCTCAAGTAAATCTTTATTCAAAGTCAAGTCAAAATCAAGTCAAAGGATCTTTAAATACTTTCTTTAATGTTGGAAGTATCATGTCATATTAACGACGGCAGACATTTTTAACGATACCAGCAGCTCGGTATTTTACAAAAGAACTTGCGACAAAGTCGTAAATATTTACAGTCTCGTAAAACGGTTTTAGAGAACAAAATTCACACACAACCATTTGTTAACAAATATTTCAAATACCATAATTATATTTCCAGCCAAGAGAATAAATCATTGATTAGTTGTTGATTAATTAGCATCCATTCATTTTGTCGTAAGTCCTTTTGTAAAACGCAGCCCTGTAAGCCGGGATTCCTCCGTCTCCGACACTAACCTCCGCTTTTCGATATCAACAAACATGCTCTGTTTAGGTTGGTTTGTTATCTAGTTTAAATTCAAAGGTAAAAAAAAACAGTCTCAAGTCGATATTGTTTTAAATTTTCCAGAACTTGTCATTTAGAGCGAATATCATGATTTGCTATTATACTGATGTTATGGTGATAAAACAAACTGGACGTCATAGATTGAAGTTCGATGGCAGCTCCCGTAGCGATCGATTTTTTTTTTTATATTTATTCATTGTCCCAAGGGTTCTAAATGAAGATTAATACGATTTACATGTATAGTAAATGATCATTAATTGATTTATTGTACAACACAATTTAAGTTTCCTTCCCTAATTATTTCAAACTCTTGGTTTACCGAGTGAAATATAGTTTTTTATTTAGATAAACTCATAGAGCAATTATTTTTTCCTTTTCACTTGTCATTGATCTTTTAAGTTTTATTCATATCTTAAGCAATATCTTTTCAGATTTGTAGAAATGCAATGTGAAATGAATTCCACCGCCTAATGATTAGAGTAATAGAATCATTCATTATTACGAGTGTGGGATAGTGAAATTCCACCGAGGGGACAAGATTCACTGTCTAGGACGAGGCTTTGCCGAGTCCTAGACCGTGAATCTTGGCCCCGAGGTGGAATTTCACTATCCCACACGAGTATATAATGAATGATTATTTTTCTCGCATTATATTAGCTTAAAAAATGATGTTTAACAACTTTCTGTTATGACGTTCAAAAGATTACTTTCGGTTTATCCCTCCGCGTGCTTCAAATAGTGCAAGTTAAATGAAAGCATACGACAGTTTTTTCAATTAAAATATGTAAAATTGTAATTAATTATGCAACACAATTACTTAATGGATAATCTCAATGCAATATTTAGCATTTCCCTACAGCAGACAACGTTTGTTTACGTTTTAAAACAGCGTAGTTATACACAGTGTAAGACAAAAAATCTCACACTGCTGTCTCACACCGGACAAACCGATCTCACACCGGTGATAATGCGAGAATACCGTATCTTTAATAATGATTTTGAAAAGTGTTTTGTGTGTTTCTTTAATACAAGGTGACCGACTGAAGAAACTGAATATAACTGTTGGTAACACAGGAACATCTTTATTCAAAGTCAAGTCAAAATCAAGTCAAAGGATCTTTAAATACTTTCTTTAATGTTGGAAGTATCATGTCATATTAACGACGGCAGACATTTTTAACGATACCAGCAGCACGGTATTTTACAAAAGAACTTGCGACAAAGTCGTAAATATTTACAGTCTCGTAAAACGGTTTTAGAGAACAAAATTCACATACAACCATTTGTTAACAAATATTTCAAATCCCATAATTATATTTTCCAGCCATGAGAATAAATCATTGATTAGTTGTTGATTAATTATCATCCATTAATTTTGTCGTAAGTCGTAAGTCCTTTTGTAAAACGCAGCCCTGTAAGCCGGGATTCCTCCGTCTCCGACACTAACCTCCGCTTTTCGATATCAACAAACATGCTCTGTTTAGGTTGGTTTGTTATCTAGTTTAAATTCAAAGGTAAAAAAAACAGTCTCAAGTCGATATTGTTTTAAATTTTCCAGAACTTGTCATTTAGAGCGAATATTATGATTTGCTATTATACTGATGTTATGGTGATAAAACAAACTGGACGTCATAGATTGAAGTTCGATGACAGCTCCCGTAGCGATCGATTTTTTTTTATATTTATTCATTGTCCCAAGGGTTCTAAGAAGAAGATAAATACGATTTACATTTATACATGTAGTAAATGATCATTAATTGATTTATTGTACAACACAATTTAAGTTTCCTTCCCTTTTAATTATTTCAAACTCTTGGTTTACCGAGTGAAATATAGTTTGTTATTTAGATAAACCCATAGAGCAATTTACTTTTCCCTTTTTCTTGTCATGATCTTTTTAGTTTTATTCATATCTTAAGCAATATCTTTTCAAATTTGTAGAAATGTAATGTGAAATGAATTCCACTGCATAATGATTAGAGTACAGTATCTTTAATAATGATTTTGAAAAGTGTTTTGTGTGTTTCTTTAATACAAGGTGACCGACTGAAGAAACTGAATATAACTGTTGGTAACACAGGAACAGAAAACGAGTGTGGTTACTTTGGGAGAACAGCAGGTACATCAGACCAAATTCTAATACCATGCGCAAAGAGTGCTGTGGGCAGATATGTGATGGCAACCATTTATTCCAATCCAGGAATGGTTGATATTCTTAATATCTGCGAAATCCAAGTCTTTGTGAAATAATTAAACGAGACTGGGTCTAAATTTTCTGCCTAGAATTTTTTAAATTATTTTTTCACAAACTTCTACCAAAATAATTATCATTTTAAGATAAAAAATAATTTAGACCTTTGTCACATCTTTTGTTTAGAGGGTCAACTAAAAATTTGTTAATTTTCAACATAGGACCAATAAGAGATTTTGCTGGAAAAGTATCAGTTGTGCATATTTTCTTTTCCATTTCTTAAACTTCCGACGAAGAAATATTTCTCCGTTATATGAAAGTTATTGCTAAAATAAACAAATGATCAATTAAAAAAAATATCTCCCGGTTTGTTTTGAGGGGTCCTTCATGTATCAAATTTTTTTATGATACTAATGTATGTTTAATTTTTCAGATTTGTCAGATAATGGCTATTTTTTGAAGGCTAAAATGTTTACCTAAAAGTTATAGTATAATTAAAACATTCGGACATATTTAAGAGATAATATGTATTTATAATATCACATATCAGTGGTGATAATTATTACCGAACTCTTTTCATGTTTTCGACCTGATTCAACATATAGCTTAAAATTCAGTAGTTATGTTTATTCTTCAAAATAATATGCATTTTAAGCTTCAAATGTGCTAGACGTTCTTGCAGTATATCCTTTTCTTATTCAGGGTAAAAATGTAAACAAAATTCTTCTTTTTCATTAAAAATGAGATTAGCTTTCTCTCTCTCTCCTCTCTCTCTCTCTCTCTCTCGATACAGATATACATGTATATATCTATATTCATGTCATTCGTCATTTAAGGTTTCACTGGAAATGACGTGAGTAAAATCAACCGCCTAGATGTAGAACTTGTACATCGCGCATATACATGTACTGTATGTGTTGTTTGTATTTTCTTCAAAAATAAAACAAAATGGTAAAAATGGGTTTAATTTTTTGTTTTAGCCCCTTTCAAGTCCATTTTAAATCTTTTTATTTTAATCTTTTAAGGTACATGTATTATTTTTGGATGTATATCGGGATACAAATACGGCTTAATCATGTAATCTAATAATCTTAGTATGATAATCTCAGCTCTAATAGTCACCATGCTCCTTTAAACCTTACGTGTACTTTTAAGATAATGTAAACACATTTAATGCTTGTATGTCTATTACATGAAATGTTAAATACATGTACTGTAGAATCATTAGAATTCGTGGTGACTCAATTTTCGGGGGTATTCGTGGGTATCCCTCCCCCATGAATTCTCATCCTCGACGAAACAAATTTCGAATTAGTAATTTATCTTACTGAAGCTGAAAATCGACGCATCGACAAAATTACATCCCAACGAAAAAGCACAAAACTCAAAACCCGCGAAAATTGGCCCAACGAATTGCAATGATGCCACAGTAAAAAGCATTCCGTGATGATTGTTAGTCGATCGTACTGAAAGAGGAACAACTTGCAATGTATAAGTATCTATAACACTATTCAGTTGACTGAACCTCAAATCAGAGATTGATTTTGTACATGTACGTTAAGTTAATCTGAATGGGGAAACTCTAGTCATACGTTTACAAATAATTATTTAATTAATCCTAATGAATTATCCAGAGCCAGGACGGCATCGTTTGAGTTTTTATGTTATCAGGAACGACAAAACAACATTATAACAAATTTCATTAATTGGAGTAAATGGCCAAAAATGGTATCCCCAGCAAGTTGAGAATGACTTTCTTCTCAGGTAAAGAGATCAATAATGACCCTGTGATCTTGAGGGGCCACGTTGCTTTGTGACATATAAAACTGGTATTAATATAGAAATTTGACCTTAAAATAACACGATAAAATATGACCATGACTCCATGACTAGAAGACATTTAATAAATGGCGGCAACAATAGCATATTGAGTAAAACATAAGAAAATACTCACGCCACATTTATGTGTAATGATCACTACGTCGGTTGTTCAATGATCCTGGGTCAAACCGATCAAATTTTTAAGATTCGTTATTAATATTATAAAAGACGATTATTACATAATTATATATTGTCATCTGGTTTATTTGTAGTCTCATATGGGCTAAAAAAAATAATCACAATACTGGCAGAGTGCAACATACACCTTTTGTCTCTAGGTTAGTTTTACTTTTTACAAATTAGGGACCCTGGTGGTTACATTTAGTATTTATGACGGTGATATTATATTGTAAATTACGAATGAGTGTATTTGCAAAAAACAACAATTAAAGTACAGTGGTTGTTCATGCATCAGCTGTTTTCATCCAATCATGAAATTGAAAACAAGCACCAGTAATTTGATAATTCGAACAACAACAAGGCCTTAGAATAAAGAATGAAGAACAATATACGGTAATTGCAATGTTTTATCAAATATTCTTTTCATCTTAATATTGAATGGCCCTTTTTTCAATATTTTAAAATATCTGATCTAGATCTTGAAAGAGAAATAGTCACCCTTCTGTCAAACATGTATTTTACAATGTTAATATTTTTGCTCTCCGTTTCTCAAATAGCAGCGTTTCTCAATTATAATTACAACCAAAACAGATTTAGGTTTCCTACATCTGGATCAGAAAGGTAACCGTTTGGTTTCGTCCCCAGAATGATTAGATTTATTCAATCTGCATGTTATGCATCGATTGTGAATAAAACAAACTTCCGAATTATTAGTGAACAAAGTGTACTCAGGTTTATTTTTGATTTGCCAAAACAGTATGACCTTAGAGTGATGCCAAAGTCGTTATTCAATAAAGGTGTCTCGAAATCAGGAACAAATTATAGAATGAGTCGAAATAACGCGGTACCCTCTTGTGTCGTTTGTTTTTAAACAAAAACAATTGTGCATAATTATTCCTTAAGGTGGAATTACACACTTGGAAAAAAAAGTCACTCAAATTAACTGTAAATTATTTGATTATGAAAGATATAATGATAAATAAACTATACATATGTCAAATAAGCTCAAAATTTGCAATTTGGGGTTAAAAAATGAATATCTAAAAAAAATCAATTCAGTAAAAAAAAAACAAAAAATCCCTTCGGGATTTGAAGTCGGTATGTACGGATCACAAGCCCCACACTTTATCAACTCGGCTATGAAGTAAGTTATATGTTGCTGTCGATAACATCCTTTAAAAAATCAAAATGTCATTTCGATCAGAGGTCAGCCATTTTATGACGATGTGTTATTCAACCTTAAAGATGAAATGAATTCAAAGAAGCATTTGGTCGCCATATTTGTTTTGATCGCCCCTCTACTGCCACTAAGGAATAAATACCGGTTAAGAAAGTTACGGTCGGTTGCTTGCCGATTGAGGCATTCAAGTTGCACGGACTTTAAATGCTTGAACGACAAATTTTGATAAACTGTTTGAAATAAAGAATAAAGGAAACAACGATCAATAAAATACAAAATATATATATTCTTTGAAAGAATTCCAAGGTATACGTGTTATTTTGCACAGATATTGCTGCTTTACTTCGCATACACATCGAACACGAGTGTCGTTCATACAGAGTGCATAACGTTTAGCAGTTACTTAGATTATACGATGATATTCAGAATAGATTTATCGTTCGTGTTAAACCACTCTACAGATGGTTAAAAATATAAACATTTGGTTGCTTAATAATATTGAATCCATGTTTTGCTGCTTATGGTGTGCAATACCATGCTTTTTTTAAAAACAAAAGAATGGGTGTCTGCTCTGTATAAAAGCTAAGATTAATGCGTATTTATGAAATCATGTCAACTTAAAAAAAACAAATAGACTATAGTCTGTCCCAAGTTATTGCTTCCATCGCTTTTTGGTGATTTTTGATAAAATTACACATACCTGTGAAAGAAATACAGTTGAAATTGTTAAAAGGGAATATCTCAAAGATATCTTCATTGAACAATTATCCCTTTCCACTCAGAAAAATTAACAGGAACGAAAACAGATTCCTTACGGAGATTTATAATGGGGAATGTTTACATCTTTTCTCCATTCGGACTACACTCGGAATACATCGCGCAATTTTTTAACGTTATCATCCGGGCTTATTAATGGCTGATGCAATGCAAAACTTCCGTATACTTTCAATTTTTGGATGTGTATTGAAACCTGAAGCGGTAGAGGGGGCGTTTCAAAACAGATAATCTGGACATTTTTCATATTAGTGGATGAACGTAGTTTGAGCACAAAGGTATTTACTATTAATGACATATCAAGCAAAAAGTGGTGGAAGCAAAAACTCGGGACAGAGTATAGTTTACGTCTCGAACCGTGAATTCACATTTCTGAGGTAGTTGGCGGTTTTTTTATTGTCAGTTTTCATTCAAACTTACATATAACCGCATGATTGTCTTTTTCAAAACGATCTGTCAGTGTTTTTACAACTTGTGCTACTGGATTATTACAATTATCTAATTTCATTTAGTATAATCGGATGGATGTAAAATAAAGCCCTTTTTATAACAATTACTACGAACGCATTAAATCTAATGAAAAAAATACATGATTAACGTTCCGCTTTGAGTAAATCGTACATGTTCATAATAAGATGAGTATAAACAAATGATTTTATTTGATGATTTATAACTCAACTACATGTTGTTAACAGAACCTGGTTCAGCACGTGGGGTTACTGCGAATCCAGATGGAAAGCCCCTTTTCAATTAATATTTAATCATGCTAAAATTATGGTTCATCCATTCTTGAAATTAAATCAAGATGTAGATATTTGATGTTTCGTGAATTGTGATACAAGGCCCAGTATTAAAAAAATGGTAATCGCGATCACGGTTTATCTATCATTCTTTTCATCATAAAATTTCACGACACTATTAAGAAATGAAAGTAAATGGAAGTATCATATTAAGTATTTAAGTCTGACTTCAAATAGAATAAAGATCATTTAAATTAACGCATGTATTTATAGATTTAGTTTAGTTGCCGTTCAAATACCATGGGAAATACAAATGAGCGATCCGTTCACGTAAAACGTGAATTTTCATGCACATATTACGCAAAGTCAGCCGATGGTTCGACTAAATATAGCAACGATCAGAATCAAGAGAAATGACATTTTACGGAGGAAGCACATCTGTGCCACCAGTATCAATAAATGCAAAAGGTGAAGCATTACGATGAATATGGGGAGTTTCGGGCAGACTGTCAACTGGTGAATCACCTCAATTGAAACACGAGAAAGCAGATCAGTTTATTACAAAGAGACTGATGAAATGGACTGTTTTTTGGCCTTGGATACCATGGTGTAAATTACAAATCATCAATTTAAGCAAGTGTTGCTTTGAAAAAAAAACCCTATATAACATCTCATAGTTGATACCAGCTGTTTATTCTGTAAACTTCACTATAGAATATTAGCGATGATTTGGTATGACTTGATCTGTTTCATTTTTGTGACTTATGAATTTTATCTTAACAAACAGCGATCTGCAATAAATTCATAAATCTTCTGTTTAACATTTGCAAGTTCACTTTAAGTGGCAGTTTTGTTTGTATTGTACGAACACTCTCTTTGTACTGTGACACGCTTTTTCTTTTCCCTTTTTTGCACATTAAAATCATTTTATTCTAGTTTTCTGATATTTATGGCGGAAAATATTTCTTTAACAATTTAACCTGTATTATAATAACCGTTTTTTCTGTATGTTCCTAATTTAATACATCTATGATTGGCATTTTGTGATGTACTTGATGAAGCAGGCGGCTTTCCGACAAAAAAAAGGCTAAAGAAAATACACAGCCAAATGTAATACGTTTACAGTATTGAAAATCAATGTACAAGTATTTTGATACACCCGGGAGATCAATGTATTGCGGTTTTTATAATTGATGAATTGTGTAAGAGTGGTATCCCTTTTACTGCTTAGTGTAACCTCATCTCATTTCCTGTCGTCATTTATAATTGATGACAATTGCATCCCCTGTCTTGGTGTTTGTGTGACCTGTTGGATACAGAAATTTACGTAAGGAATTTGAATATTACTTCGTGCAAACTTTATAGCAATGGCGGACTTTTGAATTACACCGGAGAACATTAAACTGCATTATGGTATTTATGTACAGTGTTATAATAAAGTTAAATTGTCCTTGCCTAATGTTCATATTTTCATATGTATAATTTCTTTCTATCCGCATTTGTGTTTTGCCTAAGTTTTAGTCCGCTCAGTGGTGGTAATATTAGCAGCCTATCAGAAAATGAGCGCATAAATGTGCGCATTAAACATTGTACGTCACTTTTTGTTTGGATCTGATCGCAGACCGTGCAGTTTATCCAGTTCTAACATGTACCCACAAACGACGGCTGCCACTTCTTTTGCCTCTTTATACATTCTATCTTTTTATGTGCGGTGTTTCGGTCACAGTTCCATTTTTTTCACACATAATTCGATAATATGATTATCACTGAAATTTAAAAATAATATTTAATAAATTTAAACTAAACATTATTTTTATTCACTGTATCTTAAACAGGCATATATATGATGTTCAATCTTCATTTCAACGATGACAGATTTATATAACTTGTCGGCGCTGGTATCAGTTTCAGAGATACGTCATTATAAACATGGAGTGATGAGATTCTCAATTGTTCGTATTCATTCTGGGTGCTAAATGTTGAATCTTCGTTGTTATTGATCATGTAAAATATACTGCGTGACATAGGAGTCGCAGCTTTGCTGGATTCTGTTGTTCTTCTAATTTGTCTACAAGAGGTTAAAATAATAGGAATAAGAAAGCAAGTATTTGTGAGGGTGATATGAGAACGGAGTATAAATTTCAGGTTGCTTATACAGTTCCGACACATGTACATTTATAAGGGGTTGGAGGATGAAGAGTTGTTTTCATTGTACATTGAGTGTATTATTTTAATAACATTTTTCATAAAATCTGTAAAATAATTTACCTTTTTCGAAGAAGAACCACAATAATCAGAAGGACAAAGCACAAGCACATTAGAACCGAGATGAGAACCAAACTCACTATTCTCCCTTAAACAAAAAACAAAACAAAACTATTCACAGTTTTAAATGTAAGAAAAATGCATCAATTGACATAAATACCCTGAGTTTTTCATAGAAGAAATTTGGCTAGAGATAATGTCTCATTCAATACACCGAACGACTAATAAAGAAAGCATTACTAACATAATGTATCAGGAAGCAGCTCATCATGCTGCTTGGGAGTTTTATCCGATACACTGTTGTTGGGTGACACGGGTCTGTTCCCACAGGAAACATCGAATTCACCTTGACCTATGGAAGGAAATCGTTCATTTAAGTTAAGAGGGAGTAGGTACAATGTACATGTCTTTCTATAAACTTAAGAAACCCCGTTCGTAACTGATCCCTAAGTTGATTGTAAGTTTGAACGTACGCGTATAATCAGTGAGTGAACCATTTGTAAGCCAAGTCATTTGCAAAGAATCACATTTCAATTATATTTTGGCACACAGTTAACTAAATTTGTAATTTAGCATGATTTTTAAAAAAATATTTTATTTACGGTTATAATTGGAAAACGGTTTTCATTATCAAGAAACCACTTGGATCTTTATTTATTCATCGAAAAAATTATCATGGTGTATAAACACGTGTATTAAATGTAAATCAAGCATTTTATATATTAACTAAATTTTATGACAAGCCCAAACCTTGAGATGAAACAAGTAGACAGAAATAGCTTCGCTTCTCGATTTCGTGACACGGTTTGATGTACAAAAGGTCCCCTATTTTTACAATATGTGCATAAGGACTGTTTCTAAAGTTGATGAAGGTGGCATTATCTCTATGTCCAAAGCCAGTCGTAACAGAAATAGAAGATTGACTGTTAGGCATTGATATGATGCTGATCTGCAAACTTCCTGAGAACAATGACGTGAGTTTACATATACAGTTGTCCACGTCATTCTTTCTGTGAAAATTCAGATACATGTGCTCTCCTCGTTTGGATGACGTTCCACATGACTGAATTTTAGCTATAATAATACATATCTGTCACAATTTTATGAAATCTTTCTATTGTTGATTATATGTGAATGCATTTATCAATAATTGCTCACTTAGGTAATGTAAACATAGAAAGAAAAATTACCTTCCATATCACGGGTGCATATCTGACCTGTAACTGATAATAACATAGAAATACATATCATTTCTTTATTCATTCAAAAAAGTCCTAGCAGATGTATATAATATAGATGATTGCATCGTCTTAATAAAATACTCGAGACTTTTATTTAAATTCAATTTTACATTTGTAATAGGTAATTATCATAATAAGCTATTAAATTATCAGCGATAAAGTGCGCCCATTAATGTCAATAACATGATTCAGGACTGATAAAAACTCACCTTTAACAACAGAGAGTGTATTCATCATGACCAACACAGCGTAGTGCAAAACACAAAGATAATTCGGTAATGTTATCATATTTGGTATGGTATTAACGTGAGAAACAAAGAACTACGTTTTCATTAATTTTATAGCAGTTCTATTAAGTACATCTACTTGACCTTCCATATCTAAGAGGGAGGTTTAGCGTAAGTAGTTCGACCGACTTGACCATTTTGAAGGATCGGATATTATGAAACATAAGCAGGAAGTACTTATTTATGATATACATATTAACAAGATTCTAAATTAAGAGAAAAACTAATATTTTTATTTAGAAAAATGACCTGAAAGGCAGATTAAAGAAATATATATAGTAATATAAGAATTTCCGTTATATTGCCAAAAATGCATATTTTTATTCCTAACTGTTCCTGACACATGAGCTAAACACGTGTTTAACTTACAGTAACACACGATAAAGTTGTGTTGCTTTTTGCTTCATCTGTACTATCCTGGTATCGTGTCAATCGACGAATACTGATGGGACACAAACGGGTCAGCAAATAACAACTATGCAAAATATTAATTATTGTAGTTACTTTTAGGATTGCAGCATGTATGTTCCGTATGCTCATAACATTTCTAACAGCACGATTGATGATAAGAAGTCTTTATTGAGATTTACATGAGAATATCCGTTCAGAACAATAAGTCTTTTAAGATATTCAAGTGTTTACGACATTTTGTTACTTACTGGTCAAGTCATGCTCATTTTGCTACATGTATTTGATGATCAAGACAGCACTTTTTAATTGATTAACAACTGTGTAGTTAAGTTTGTTACTATGCTTGATTTGAGAATGTTAACAAAAATCAAAATAGCTCAATTCGACGCAATTAAATCTCATTATAGATATAGATTGAACCATTTTTTATAGATTTCACCTCTCATGTCTAGCGAATGTTAAAAGTGAAATAATAGATTTAACAATAGCTTATGTTTTGAATTCGGATTTCTGTTTTTCTCATTGTTTGATTTGACTATTCGATAGTTTTAATTTTAATGTACATATGTATTAGTAATCTTATGAATATTGGTGTCATTTTTTATGAACTATCCAGAGATAATAGAATATATTTTTATTTATCTTTATCTGTGAAATGTGATTAATATTTTCAATATCCAGTGTCTTTATTTTGAATCATAACAGTAACTAAAAATTGCGATTATAATTTTTCAAAAGAGCGTTTTCCTGTTATAATTGTTTTGCTTGCTGCTCTAACTAAATACAATTTAATAAAAATATTTAATTGTTCATACTTTATAAACATCCTCATGAGCAAATACATTGATGAGAAAATGATACTCAGTATATCTGACACTGAACCTACTTCAATTGTGGGGTAAAAAGGGTTAAACAAATCGGCAATGATTAAGTTCAATTGTACTTTAAAGCAACAAAAATTATTTGGTGATGATTAAAATCAAGCACAAACAATGTGTACATAATTGGACAGATGTGTAAGTATGGTATAATAAAGACATTGAAAAATGAAGCATCATCTAACTTCCTTGTAACTTGCATGTACATGTAAATCACTTTTTAAAGGGGAGAGTTTATCTGTACACTCATTCAACCTTAATTTGTTGTGAAACATAAAAAAATAATAATGGCGCTATAACAAAAGTTCTTTAACTTATAACATTTCTCTCTCTCTTTTTCTCTCTCAGCAATCGTAAAAAATATACATTTTACTAAGAAAGTAAAAACCATAAATAGTTCTCTTATAAACGTTCATTAAAAAAATAGATCAAAAGAACATTATCAAAATATTTAAAACAAAACTACGTAATTTAATCCTTTTTTTAATTAGAGAACGTACTTATTGACTTATTGGGAGCCTGTAACCTTAGCATAGTCATAATGATACTCAAACGTATTCTTATGATTAACGTTGTTTCCAGAGTCGTTTATTTCTGAATAAACAGACGGATTAATGTCCAAATCATTTTGACGACCATCCTCATTGTCTGTAACAACATTGCCAGCTGATAAGTAAAAGGAGTTTTCAACCATCCAGTATCCACTACCTCGATTCTCGTCGGATTGATCATATTGCGATCCGCCAATGTCTGCTTTGACTGCGGATTGTTCAACTGAAGTATGGTTTAATTCTCCGTGTAACCTTTCGTCATTCCTTACATGATATATATTATCCGTCACCTTTTTCTTTGATAAACTTTTCTTATTGCTTTTCCTGAGAGCAAAAAATGTAATTGTTAATTTAGCATTTTCTTTCAAATCGATGATACAAAAAAACTTTGTTTCTGGTAATAATATTTACAAATTAACAGAAAGTACAATACATTACCGTTTAACAATCATCATAACTGCTAAGGCTATCACCAAGACTATTCCACCAGCTCCGGCTACTAATAATATTTTAATAGACTTATTATTTTTTTAAGTTCTAATACGTGTACATATGATATGCCTACGCAATGATTTTTGTGATTCACTTGGCATTAATTTATATTTGTTTGATTTAGTACTGGATAAAAAGGAGTTTATTCCTTTACAATTTTAAAATGACGTTACAAAAAGATTCATTCACTGGAATGAATGCATTTAAACTGATTGCTCTTTTATTATATTCAGGATGGTATCGTTATCATTGATCAAAATGTTATAAATTCAGGTTAATTACGATAATTTTTCCATCAACTTAGTTTCGTCCAAAGAATACTTAAAATTAAACATTTTTTTCATATTGAATAAACAGTGTGTTCTTCTAAATATCCCAATGATATTTAAAGCTGCTTGGTCCGATTTTTTGTAAAAACAGTATCAATTTTTTTTCATACAAATCGTTTATCTTAGAAAGTTATGGGCTTTCTCCAATTTACACCAGCAGAATCAGTCTCCTTTCAAAGTTAGAAATATTCAAAGTAAATAAAGATATGTTATCTTTGGGCAAACGAAAAAACAAACCAAAATGCATCACGGTAATGTTTAGAAAAGGAAACCGCTTGGTTTCGTCCTCCGAATGATTGGGGTTATTCTACCCGCATGCTATGCATCGATTGTAAAGAAAGCAGACTTTAGAAATATTAGCGAACAAAACGTACACATGTTTATTTGTAATTTGTCTGATCATTTCGACCTTTATTTAAGGCGATTTCGTCTCGTCGTCAGGGGTGAAATTTAACATGAGGCGAAATAACGAGGTACCTTTTAATGTCGTTTGTTTTGTTATCAAATTTTGTACATATTTTTCTTCATTGAAATTTGGCATAATTGACGGGTAAAACTACTGCAATGTCTATTATTATACATATACTAAGAATATCCATCGTTCAAAAGCGTGCATAAAATTTGATATAAAATCGGACCAAGCAGCTTTAATATTCAACGTTAAATATTATAGTTCCATTTACGAATCTTGAATGTGATGTATACATTTGTATATTGAACATATCACTCTTGCTTGTAACTTTTATCTAAAAACATATACTGGTACATTCTATAGATGTAATTCATATACTTAAAACCAGAAACAAATAATTATATAGTACTGTAAAGATATTTACATGTAGCTTTCAATTCTATTTGTTGAGCCACAAATCAAAAGAAGTTAAAAACGTACGAAAAAATAGATATTCTTTTGGCGTTGTAATTGCTATATTGTCTTTTTGGTTAATGTTCCTCTGCGTCGAATTTGTCGTGACGCTTTGCGTTAAATGTGTCGGAACGCTCCGAGTTGAATTTTTTGGGACGCTCTGAGTTGTAGTTATAGTTGTTTTGCTTGATGACGAAGGTTGGGGTATGGATTGGCAATACCCATGAACTTTTATCGAAGCATCTGTGAAATAATGTATGTAGAGTTGTAACCGAGTTGATAAAGTATGAAATATATCATATATAATTATGATATATGAATTCAAAACAGTCAATGTTTGTATGTTAAGTTATTTCAAATAACATTTAAAGAGTAAACAATACCTACCGTTAGAGAAAACACGTAAGCAGTAGCCTGTATATTTGCAATAATTGTAATCCCTAGGATAATCACAAGTCAACTCCACTGTAGTGAATTGCGAAGAAGACACTGTGGGAGGTACTGATGACATACATTGAATACTAAATATGTTATTGTTCATCTCTTTGATTTGTATGGCCGTTCCACAGTCATCAAAACCAGGATTTATAGACGCCAAATAAAATAATTGTGGATTGAATGTAAAGTTAAAAGAGCATGAACACTTGTATTTGATTACACCAAAGTCAACATAAATGTTATTATTGGAGATTACGCGACCATCACAACTGTCCAGTACATTACCTAAAAAAAAACAAATAACATGATACGATTTTTATTTCAAATCGATGTTTTTCTGAAGAATTCGTTAGTTTTTGTAGTGTCATATTTGAATGGAATTGAGAAAGCAAAACATCAAGGTTGAAATAACATTGAATAACATAAAGATAACATCTTACTGTCTTCATTGCATGCTCTTTGGCCTGAAATAAAAATGAAAATTAGCTTTTTTGTATCAAGTTTATATTTTTTTACATTAATTCATGATGTGTTAATAAAATAGAATCAAAGTACTGAAGAACCAACGGGAGTTGATTTTGTCGATGTTTATTTGTTTTAAAATCAATGATATCTTATTTTGCATTACAAGTACATGTACATGTAGTTTCTAATTTAAATTACGCACATTTTTATACTACGAATTTTTGAACTTTTTCGACGAGAATGTCGAGAAACCTCCCTATGAATCATGTTGAATAATATTTAAAGATAGAATTAATTCAATCAAACTATGTATCAGTAATAGAAATATTTCTCGAAAATTGTATGGATACAAGCGACATTGAACTCTAGTCTCGTTCAACCAAACGCTCGGCTGACACCGTAATATAAATCTCCGACAAGGTTTTACGGAGACAGCCGAGCGTCGAGTTGAACGAGACTATATTGAACTCTGGCGTATGAGTATACGACTACAAAAAAATATTTAAATTGTTCGTACCATTTAAAATCTGACTATTTTCAAGGTATTTATAAATCAGTTTTATTGAAAAAAATGCTTTAGCATACATTACATCGAATTTATCAATTATTTTCAAGAATTTAGTCTTGTCGGCAGCAATGATTTGTGCTGAGGTCCAAACGCTGTTTCACTTTCGGTTTGTCTGAGTAACTGCATAGGAGAGTTGATTAAAATCAACTCCCAATAAATCTTCTT
This sequence comes from Magallana angulata, assembly GCF_025612915.1. Taxonomy (NCBI): domain Eukaryota; kingdom Metazoa; phylum Mollusca; class Bivalvia; order Ostreida; family Ostreidae; genus Magallana; species Magallana angulata. Next base: position 33,843,810 of record NC_069115.1, read on the forward strand.
TACTCATATAAATGGCTTTGAGATTAAATCGAAATCGCCAGTTGTAGTACAGGTATCTGTTAGTCAGACTGTTAGCAGATGAATAATGATTACTAGCTGTTTGGTCCGATAACATATCATATTTTATGTACGCTTTTAAACGATGGTTTTAAATAGTATGTGTATAATAAAACATGTAGGAGTTGCAGTAGTTTTCCTGGTCAATTAAGCTATTTTTCAATAAAGTTAAATGACAAACAAAATTTGTTAATAAAAAAAGGGTACTGCGATATGTGACTTTAAAATGATTCGCCTTCGACGTCGAGGCATTTATGATTGTGATATGACTTTGATTTTCGCTATAAGTAAAGGAAATAAAATTTCCAAAATGTTTCGACAAATCAAAAAAATAAACACGTTTACACTGTTTCACTTCTGAAATTTGCAACCGATGTATAATATTCAACGAAATCAATCTAGGGACGAAACCATTTGGTTACCTCTCAAAATCACACCCATGATGCGTATGCTTTGTTGTGTGTGTGTGTGTGTGTGTGTGTGTGTGTGTGTGTGTGTGTGTTCCCATATAGGAAACATTTTTGTTTACATTAAATGTTAATAGGTGAAAGTCTATAACTTCTTAAGATAATTAGTTTCTATTGAAAACTGATACTGTAAAAGCCAAAAAATCGGACCAAGCAACTCTGAATATATCGTAAGGTAGCAATGAAATTAAGTAACTACTAAAAAAGGTCTGAACACAGTTTCCCTCCCCCTTTTTTATAGATATACAGACATATACATATTTTCAAAATAAGGTAGTTGCCAGAAAATGTCTAAATGGGCAAACACAGCATGTGCATATACATCATAGAGTAGATTGGCATATATTTAAATATTAAGGCCAAACATGTACTTTCCAAACCCAGTGTCTTTAATTTTACCTGGGCGTCATGATTTACACAGATTGCGTAGATAGAGGTAGATTTCGTCCATAGCTTGCAATATTATCCAAATTTTAGTACTAGAATTTTGGGCTATATTCAGGATCTTTAAAAGATAGGTACAAAACTTTGTGGGTTATTTTCATATGTTTTTTAAAATAGATAAAATTTGTCTATTATTTTGATACCTAATAAATTATCAATTTAGATTTTTTGCAAAAAAAGCCCGGAACTTTTTGTAAAAGGAAACAATTAATGCTTATGAATTAAGGCATTTTTCAAATAAACTACAAAATGGCTGTACCAGAGTGCATGCTTACACCTTTGGTATTTCAACATGCGTGATGATGTCCGTTAGGTATTATAAATTTAAACTGATAATTTATTATTATGAAATTATTCATAAACCTAATTTCATTTTCGATAAACATGTCTGAAACATCAAAAGTGAGAGTAAGGTAGTGGGCACGCTTTGGCGTATATACTTGGAATGAAATAATATTGAATAATTACGTTAAGAGTGAATATATTTACTCTGAGCCTATTTAGAGAATACATACACTGTAGAAGTTATGATTTGACAAATGTTGAATAAATAAAATAAGTCAATTCCTTTCTTTAGTGAGCAATTTTAGTTTTGATATACATTTGCTTGAGAACTTTCCAGAACGGGGTAACCAAGAACGAGGATTGACTAATTAACGAAAAGTGTGGGACGAATTCATCATGCAACGCGGGCAGATACCTTGGATCGGACTTCTATTAATACAAAAACTTGATAAATAAAATGGAACAATTAATGCGATCGATTTTAGTATAAATGGAAAGAACTTTCCAGAACGGGGTGCCCAGAAACGGGTTGACTAATTGACATCTTGGCGGATAGTGTAGGGCGAGCTAACCATTGGCAAGATACTTTGAATCCGTCAACTTTGGTTTAAAATATGCGTGCAAATGGATAATAATGCATAACCTACCGTGTTTTAATTTCATACTTTTTATATACCACGACAGATTGGTTGTGAACCTTAGACATTAAATTGTAAACATTAATTAACAAATTATTGTATTCTACGTTTTTTAAGTTTAATGGGGATGCCCCCTCCCCTTACAGAGTGTTTTTTCAAAATAGTCTTTAATCTGGGATTACTATTTGGGAGAGTAATACAAATTATATTGTAAATTGACCTAAAGAACCAAATAAAGAGAGAGGTGCACTAAATACATATTCACTGATTTGAAATAAATACAGTAAACAACTTTTTTTTTTTAGTCAGCTGCAACAAACAGGATTAAGGCCACGTACTTGTATATATTATCTATTTGACTTTAGATTTGTCATCCCTGCCCGCTCCTCTAAATATCCAACAATGCAGTTTGATTTTTATTTCAATTTTATAGAATAAGATAAGGAAAAACTCGGGCAAAGTATATACAAAAATGAACAAAAATATGGTTCAACATAATAAGCATTATATGATAATAAAGTGTTAATTCTTGCGCTTGTGGGGGGTATAATCTAGTATACCAAAATTTTCTTTACGATGTGATCACTCTAGAGACTAAGCTTGACTAAGGGTGCATGGATTTCGAAAATTTCGGATTTTTGAAAGGGTTACAATGGCATCTTAACAATGTATTTTTTCTCCTACGGAATTTATTAAAAGGGAGGATTTATGAAAGAATTTTCCATTTTTATAAATTTAATATTTATCTATTTAATATTAATTAATTGGCAAAGTGCTTTCTTTGAGGATATTTTGTGGATTCTGTATCATATATCTCTCTATGTGTTTCTTTTATTCTAACGTAGTTTTGCATCTAAATGGGTACTTAAGAAAGAAAGTCTACGAAACATAGGACATATACCTTAGATATGGCATGCTTGGATGAAAATATGAATAAGCAAACACCTAACAACGTCGTTGTAGGTATGCCGCAACCCCCCCCCCCCCCTTCCTTATGCTACATGCCTGCAACAGTAACCAAATTTATATTTTATGTTTTATACAACTTCACAAACCTATTTCAAATATTTAGCTAGGAGAAGCATGTCCAATGCATTGATGAATGGCGTCACCATTTTGCACAACGGCCGACGTAAGACGTAATTTCTGAAGTAAGATCATGAGCGTTAATGTTCGCCCTCGTTAAAAGATGATATGCTATATAGCAGACTATTTTAAAACTTCAGGTTTTAAACAAGAGAGTTAATTTTACTATCATGTTTTAAAAAATATATTGTATATTGATTTTACACTGTTCCAGCTGACGAGTTTTTGCACTTGTTAATGTGTATTATGAAGACGTAGTGAGTGTTATATTTAATAACGTTATGTTGGTATCCTCATTTAACAAATGAAATTAAAAGCGGATATAGTTTTTTACTAAGAATACGAGAGACGCGCTGATTCACTTTCTTTTAGGACGCCGCATGGGTAACACTCGAATGCATGTACATGTACCGATTCTGTTGCCTCGAACCATTTATTTTAAAAACCCACCAACTCCCCTTTACCCTTTTAGTGTTTTATTCTATATTATTTTATGCTGTCTTCCTTTACTTTTTCCTTCGTCCGTTTATTTTAACCTTTTTTGTACATTTATTTTATATAAATATTTATATAGGTGTTTTCATTCCACAAGGAATTTGTTTGACGATATTAAGTAGGTAAAGTTTGATTTCAGTTAGGTTTAATTAAAGTTTAAGGTATCCGATCCATATTGCGACCTCACTATTCTAACCTTGAATATAAGTCATTTATATAATACTCTAATATTAATTAAAAGCATTTTAGAGTAGAAATAGATTAACCGAGATAAATTTTCAAAAATTGTATTAACTAATCATTAATTAATTAATGAAGATTGCTTTAGGGTCTATGGGGACAAGCACATTTTTCAAAATAAATAAAGTATCAATAAAAGTTCAGCAGCTGGTGGAAGGATGCATTTAATCATTAGGAGTAGGAACATTATTTAAAATAAATTTCATACCGTTTAGAATGTTTTTATAATTGAATGTTTAATATTAAAAGCAAAGGGGGAAACTCTTCGATAACAGGAAAAGGTCAATTATCAGGACACATTCCGCTCTTACATACTGATACATGTACTTAAACATGAAAACTTATCCAAGTATACCGAGTATTTAGCCCATACATATATGTCTTGCATCCCGATTCATTAAAGATGGGCTATTATGGATCGGATACCTTAAAGGGGCATGGTCAAATTCAATTGTTTTTATTATTTACAATGCTTTAGTAATGTTTTTTCTAATGATCAAGTAAAATCGTAGAGTTAAGAGCAAGATACAACACTCACAACTCTTCGTCATGTAAACAAGGCTCCTGGCCTGGTTTTTTTTAAATACATATGTTCAATATACCAGTAAACAATCTTTTTCAAGCTGATTTGTCTAATATCTTATTCATTTTAAGCATAAATAAACAGTTTCTAACGTATAACACATTCATTTTATGTCTAAAGCTGGAATTTTCACTTCAACATTCAAAATTTAAACAAAAGCTCTGATTACATAGCAAAGAATTATAAACTCTGTAACTTGCTTAAAACTCAGCAAACGATTCTCAAATTATGGTTGCCTATTAAAATGCCTTGTAAAACTAAAATCGGAAAAATAATTTTTGACCGAAATCGTGACCATGCCCCTTTTAAAGTATTTTATCGATGATTTTAAAGGATAAGTCCACAGATTAAGCCTATTTTGACCCTCTCCAAAATGATTTAAGTTTCTCAAAACTCTTAATTAATAATATTCATAATTGCTCATTTTCATTGATAACATATAGAATGTTGTTAATATTATGCCATGCATTAATATGAAATTTATCATTGTTACGTAATTAACAGATTTGAAAATCTCAGAAATATTGGGTTGGGAACGATGTCATATATTAGAAATTATTACCTTATATTATGTTACTTATTTGAAATAATGTTTTGTGTTACATGTACAATGTTATATATAGAAAAAAAAAACCAAAGTCACGCTGATGGTACAGAGCAACATATATCATCTCTTGTTTAGTTGATTTAATTTGTATTGAAAGATGGAAATGACAAACTGTAGTGGTACTTCGGGCAAATTACATAAGTTACATACTCTTCATACCGGAATATATCATAGATGAAAACACGAGACTTCATAAACTACATTTTTTTATGGAGAAAAGCCACATTTTTGTTTCTACAAGGTAATGATTATTTGCGTTATATATTAGGGAGCGAATTTTTTTTTTCCTATTTGAAATAGTCATTCCAAAATTCATTCGCTTACAAGTTTAAAACATTAACGTTATTATAAATATACGTCAATGTACGCACAAAATTATCATAAAATGATATCAAAATCATAAAATCATATTACATAGGTTCCACTATTTGTAGTACACAAAATCAGATGATGTTTGACTCTCCCGGCATTAGAGGTGTACATTTGCAACATATTACATGTAGCATGTTGATCCGCTATTTGTAGTACATAGAATCAAATGATGTTTGACTTTACAGGCATTAGAGGTGTAAATGGTTAGAAAGTAACTTTACTTACCACAGACGTCACAACCTAAATAAGAATAACAATACATGAGGAGGAGGACATTTTTGACCATATTGTTGTGATCACATACGAGATCGTGTTTTCTCTCAAAGGTTTTATCCTCGGATATGACGTGCCAACGTATTTACAGATTTCTTCCCGATGTTCACTCTTGGTCGGAAATTGCCTCCTTAGTTCGAGCATAGTCATTTATAAATCACTCGTATAAAAATGAGTGATTCTATTCATTTCCTACTTCCCTCTTAATTAAATTTTGTGCATGTGAGAGAGTTACATACTTGATGTACATGTAAATAGAAAGAGTTGGGGCTGGTTTAATAGTTAATCAGCTACATGTAAAATGACTATTTTATTGTACATTCATTAATATTAAGCAAAGTACTTTTCACGTGTTTACCTTTCTCATGCAGTTTATTTATTAAGTTTTATTAAGGTCTTCCGTTTCCAACGGAAGACCTTATTGTTATTGCTTTGTTTCTTTTTCCCTTTTATTTTTTTTTTTTTTTCTTACGCATTTTTGTACAAGCGATTTCTTGAAAACGACTTGACCGATTTCCGTGAAAATTTCAGATCTTGTAGATATTGATAAAAACCTTATATATAATTTTTTATTTTGACGACGTCATTTCCGTTCGGGAGATATTGACGTTTTAGTGATTTTTAGAGGGTCATTTTGTCTGGCTATCTCCTCCTAAACGAAAAAAGATATTGAATTAAAATTTTCAGGGATTGTACACAAAAGATTGTAGATGTGTTTAAAGGCATTTATGGTTGTCTGGCTTCAAAGGCGTCGAAGCTCGCCTGGACCCGAAAATCGAGTTTGAAAAAACGACGTAATTTTTAATGGTTTTCGTTCTTTATCTCCTTTCCTGAAAATATTTTAACATTATATATAGAGCAAATAAAATTTATATTTACAAGAGCTTTCGTTTAATAACAAGAAAAAGGGGCTGGTCCCTCAAATTAGGGGCCAAAAGGGCTCTAAAGTCTTTCTTCCATAGCACTTTACTGAGAAATATTTTGTAATATGTTTAAGAAGCAAAAATGTTCATCTTTCACTTATAAAACTATACATTATAAAAATTTTATTATGCGTTACGTAATTAGGGGTTTTAAGGGGCCAAAAGTCCAAAACTTTGATCGAATATATCTCAAAAAGGACAAATATTTTGAAAAGCAACATAGAATAAAAGATGCTTAGAATGATGTTTTAAACAATATTCAATCATAAAAATCTCGTTATCTGGCCCCAATAAGGAGATTAGGGGTCAGCCCCTAAAATGTCCTATCCCAGATAGCTCTAAAACGGCAAAGATTTTCTAAACACTTGTTGAACAAAATATGTTTAATATCAAAGGAACTTTCGTATGATGCCAAGAAAAAGGGGCTGGCCCTTCAATTTAGGGGCCAAAACGGCTCTAAAGTCTTTTTTCCATAGCACTTTACTGAGAAATATTTTGTAATATGTTTAAGAAGCAAAAATGTTCATCTTTCACTAATAAAACTAAACATTATAAACATTTTATAATGCGTTACGTAATTAGGGGTTTTAAGGGGCCAAAAATCCAAAACTTTGATCGAATATATCTCAAAAAGGACAAATATTTTGAAAAGCAACATAGAATAAAAGATGCTTAGAATGATGTTTTAAACAATATTCAATCATAAAAATCTCGTTATCTGGCCCCAATAAGGAGATTAGGGGTCAGCCCCTAAAATGTACTATCCCAGATAGCTCTAAAACGGCAAAGATTTTCTAAACACTTGTTGAACAAAATATGTTTAATATCAAAGGAACTTTCGTATGATACCAAGAAAAAGAGGCTGGCCCTTCAATTTAGGGACCAAAAGGGCTCTAAAGTCTTTCTTCCATAGCACTTTACTGAGAAATATTTTGTAATATGTTTAAGAAGCAAAAATGTTCATCTTTCACTTATAAAACTATACATTATAAAAATTTTATTATGCGTTACGTAATTTAGGGTTTTAAGGGGCCAAAAGTCCAAAACTTTGATCGAATATATCTCAAAAAGGACAAATATTTTGAAAAGCAATATAGAATAAAAGATGCTTAGAATGATGTTTTAAACAATATTCAGTCATAAAAATTTCGTTATCTGGCCCAAATAAGGAGATTAGGGGTCGGCCCCTAAAACGTCATATCCCTGATAGCTCAAAAATGGCAAAAAATTTCTAAACACCTGTTGAACTAAATATGTTTAATATCAAAAGACCTATCTTTTTTATTTTTAGGGGCCAAAAGGGCTCTAAAGTCTTTCTTCCATAGCACTTTACTGAAAAATATTTTGTTATATGTTTAGGAAGCAATAATGTTCATCTCACATTTATTTAACAATATATTATAATTATTTTATCATGTGTTCCGTATTAAGGGGTTTTAATGGGTTTTAAAGAGCCAGAAGTACAAAACTTTGATAACATACCTCAAACAGAACAAATATTTTAAAAAGCATCATTTTGAAAATCAATACAGAATAAAATGCTGAGAATGATGACCCAAACAAAATTCAACCACCATTTTTTTTTTGTTGCCCCGATAAGGAGATAAAGGGTCAAATATCAAAGTCAAGGTCATATTACCTTCAAAAAATCGCACGGAAGACCTCCTCGTTGCTCGCAACGAGATCGTGTCTAGTTATTATTATTTTTTATTATTTTTTTCTTGGGGGGGGGGGGGGTTGGAAGAGAAAACACCTATTGTTTTCGTTCGTTCTGATTAATTATTTTCGACGGAGTTTCGACAGAGATTTTTTAAAAACAGGAGGAGCCTTTAAGCCGGTATCTTTGCGTCATAGGTTTCCGATAGTCTAACATTTAACGCTTCACTTAGAGCTACTTCGATTGCGGTCATGTTACCGGATGTTTACATCAAGACATGCTTATCAACTTAACTCAGAAAAGCTACATGTAGAAGGGTAACTGATTTACATGTTTGCCATTGATAACAATTTCACATACACAAAAGACAGTATTGAGTAATTTCTAATACTTCGAAGTCCACTAGTATGCCAGTTTATCGTGCATTTCACTGGTATTTTAAGGAAACAGCTTTATCTAGATTAGCTAGTTTTTGTAAAGAAATAATTCCTAATTGTACATTAACATACTTCATTAATATTTTCGTTTAGGAAAGAAATGTTTGAATAAAATATAGTGTTCATGAATGCAAAATCATACTAAAATTGGATCGATATGACAGTTAAATATGGCTCTTGCTAGTATATATCAATATAATCCTTCTATCAACCACCATCACCCCCCCCCCCCCAAAAAAAAAGTAGCTAAATCATATCAGGCAGGTATTACAGTTTACACTGAAAAAGCTAGTACACGCATTACAGATGTTTGATCCACCTCTAAATTTATCGCAGGAAATATAGCGCGAGATCACTGTGACGCCACACGTCAAAATTTATATTCGTTTGATTACGCATCTCGACTCAATACGAAGGAATGCATGGAGGCATGGTAAAAATCTCTTGGGTCTCACCAAAGCTTGTGCGGTAATCAAAACTTCTTCAAACCTTAAGGCACCGTTAATTACGAGTTAAATGTTAGCCATTCTTGGCATACCACTACGGGAAAAAAACATAAGAGAGCATTATGGGATGCTGCCAATTTTTTTTTTGATGAATCTTTAGGTTAAGCTTGTTCTTTTTCCCGCGCACACTGGTTCTAATAGCTCGATTTGAACCCCTTGCTCTAGAATATATATTCAAAATCAAGCATTTAAAAGCAAAGAAATCTTTTACTGACCAAAATCAATCGATTTTGTACATTTATTTGGTCTAATGCTATTGATTTTTAGATCATTTGAGTTTAGGACCCAATCATGTTTGCGTTTTTCTACAAAAAGTGTGCATACGAGGGTCAATCCAAAAATACGAAGACAGTTGGGCTGTCTATCATGAATTTTTCATAAAAGTCATAACTTACAGCTAATGTTATGCAACAACACTTATTTTAGCGAGCGCAGCGAGCTCCATAGACAACGTGTACGAACGGAGAAAGTTCGAGTTGAAATCTGCACATTGTTCAAAGGAAATTTTGTGGACCTGCGTGAAAAAGTTCTACATATCCCAAGAATGCTTTGCGGTGCATAGCAACATGGTGAAACAGGAAGCGTTTATACGGGAAATTCTTACCTCTAAATTGCATACATCATTTTCATTTAACAATAAAAAATCCTTTTAAAAACATTAAAGTAAACAACACATATGATTTCGTAAAAACACATGTACCTATCTGACATATGACGTCATTTCCTTCCCCAAATTTGTCCGACAATTTACGAAAAATGTCGAGCGCAAAAGAATGTTAAGTATGATGTCACAGTGATCTCGCGTTTTAATTTCCCGCGATACAGTTAGAGGTGGATCAAGCATCTGTATTGGGTGTAACGTGTATGAAGTACTCAGTATCAGTGTTAACGGTGACTCTTTGGCTGATTAGTTTTGTTTTGATAATATTTCTGCTTAGTCAATACACATGCAAGTTCCATGCTAAATTTACTGTCATATTGATCCAATCATATATGCATACCGTTAGGTAGGTGACAACATTATTAAAAAAGAAAAGTCCAATCATTATTAGATCTACGTGCAGCCACGTCATTTTGTAATGAATAAATAAAAGGAAAACAATTGAACTGTTAACATATCTACATGTATTTGTTATAGTTGCATATGGGGTCAAACCTTTCAAAAATATTGGATATCATACACTAAAAAAGAGTGAGGGCACATGTCTACAACGCTTATAGAGCGTACAAAAAAATTGTTGTCACAGAGGAAATTAATTAAAACACATGTAACAGCAAGGAATAAAATGAGAAATAACACACACACAATCTATGGTTTACTGATTTTAATTATCATTATTAAAAGGTAAAGTTATGATAAAAAATAATTGTATTTACATAAAAAAAAACCGGCTTTGTGTTTATCAAAATATCTTAATAAGTCTGTTAAACATTTTATTAATGCTCAGTGGTAGTTTGTTGGGTGTAAAAGCCTAGGAAGGAACCATTGGAATAAAAGTTTGATAACTTCGGGTTCCTTGCAGTGGTAAAAGTTTTCGAGACAAAGCCAAAGTTTTTTGGTTAGGGCAAGTCCACGGGCTGCATTTAACAATGATGACAGATGTGTGGTTCCTTCTGCGCTCGCCCCAACGGTCACACCGTAAAACATATTATTGATATACGAAGTTTTATTTCATTTGATGAAAAGGTATTTTAGTAACCCAATTTTAAAATCAACATGTTTTGTCATCAAGGCGCACGGTAACGTTGAAAATACGACGTCAATGTGACGCACGCTCAGTTAATAGAAATATCAAATCTTTATATAACCCTTAGTCTGTTGTGCTCTTCACCAAACAATTTAATTCGGCATTATATCACTTGACGTCTAATTTGTTCACATTTGTCAAAAAATCATAAGTTTGTTCCTCGAAGTTTTCTTATTTTTTACCGGATGTCTCTTCGTTTACAGTAAGAAAATCCCTAAATGTCAGATGACATTGATTATTCTTTGACAAAATATTTACGGATATTCTACTCTCTTCCGTTCTGTAAGTGTTTGATGTCGAAAACACAGTAACCACAACCACCACAAAACGTGTAAGAGTTAAACATAATTGTGAAAATAATTTTTAAATTATTTTTTCCACCATTGAGTATTTTCACAGTTTGTATCGGCTTTTCTCCGAGTTAAATCTATACTGTTTATATTTTTGTTGCGCCGTGATGTCCGGCGACGTCAATGTTTTAGTCAATTCTTAAAAGGACTATCTGTCTTTAGTTACTAATATCTGTTCAACCAATCTATATAGCCTATTATATTTGGTACATGGATTATCATGACAATTCTTAATTTTAGGTTTCAATATTATTTTGTTTTAAGCCAAATTTATGGAGATATAACTTTCAACATTATGTGGTTTATTTTTGACAGAACACTAAGTTTGACCGTGCGCTGTGGCCACATTTCTGCAGGATTAGATTCTAAATAATTCTTAGAAAAAAAGGAATATATTAACTTTTTTAATTTCAGATTGTTGGAAACAATTGTTTAATTATGTCTACTAAATTGAGTAGTTATATGACTTTAAATAACATAGCTATGGCAAAAATCTTCGTATTTTTTTTATTGACCCTCGTATGTAACTGTGTCATCTCGCTCAAATTAATACTTGCCCTTTTGAATTTTTGCATCTTTTCCCTCGTTGTCAGCAGGTGTGCATAACACTGGGCGGATCCAAAACTTTATTTAAAAACTGTGTTAATTAAAAAGGGTATCTCTACCGGTGCTAACATTCGTTTGATCAGTTCCGAATTTTGACCGGTTCCGAATAGTTCGGGGAATTAAAAGCTGATAATTAATAAAGACACACATATAACCTACACCATGTAGGCATACAAATATTCTTCTGATTGATATATAACTATGATTTTTTCCCATTCAATTTGAGTGCGATCGACCTACTTTTACTGTGGGGCGAATCCTGGTTACCGCGACGCTTTAGAGCGCAGAAAATCGTCTGCAAACAATTCAGATCTTGACGAGCAGCAACATTCCGACTATCAGAAGTAAGTATGATATGTATTCTTAAAGATACAAAAGTATTCGGACAATAGAATTGTACATCTCTAAAGAATTTTATAATTTCCTCCCGGTGTCATTTCATTCGAATAGCAGAAATAAACACTGTAGGAAAACAGCACCATGTGATATAAGTATGTTCCTGTGCATGATTACAGTGTTTCATTATTGACATTGCCAGTAGTTATTAATTAATTAATGTTTTACATTATTACATGTATATCAGCTAGAAATATTTGAAAATAGTTATTAAACTAAGATGGGAGGGGGTGGTAAGTAGAAAATGTAATTGTGCAGGGTTAAATTGGCACTAACTAGATTATTTAAGCATTACAGGTAGGCCAAAATGATGATCTAAAATACAAATTGATGTTAATTTTCAGTATCAGTTAAAGAAATAAATGTGATCATTGTCTAATTTTTTCACTTTTCAGGATAATTATCGGTGATGGGGAAAGTAGAGATAACGAAGAATACTAGTACTTACACACGTAGTCCTGTTGTTGTCACAGTATCAAAAGTAAAGAGGAAGTATAGGAGAGGATTTGATAAATCTCCATCAAAAGAGTCCAGAGCTAAGAAGGCTCTTTATGAGGTACGGTCAGGGGAGAGTATAAATAAAACTGCATAAAAATACAAATTATGTATTAGCTACCTTTAAAGGAGAGTAAGTGACACTGTGTCTGTTGAAAGAAGGAATGGTCCTCATCCTGTGTTAAAAGAGAATGCTATTGCTAATTATGTTTGTGAAATGACACTTACGGGGATGGGGTTGGTTCAGAACTTCTTGAAAAAAGACAAAAGAAAAAAAAATATTGAAGAAAGGTAGGCCAAGCTATCCTTGGTATTATGGATTTATGACTAGCCTGCAGAAGTTCCAAGAATTTCTTTCAGAAAGAAACTTGTTGGATAAACCACATAAAATTTACAACGCAGATGGAACAGGTTTCACTATGGGGAGTAAAGCTGGAGTGGTTGTGGGAGCAACAAGACAGATATACACAGATGACGTTCCACATTTATCAGGCGGGTCAACAAAACAACGCAAGACAGTTATGTACTGTGCCAGTGTAGAATGAATTGTTTTACCACCCTTTTATGTGTATCCTTCACCAAAACCTACAGCATATGATTCTTTGTTACATGTATGTACAACAAGAGGCTCAATTATTCATTACACATTAAAAGGATGGATGAGTTCAAATGCTTGTTCTGCATTCATAGACCATTTCGATATCAATGTAGACAAGAATGACAAACCAGTTATACTTTTGATTGACAGTGTATCTTCACATATCAACATGGACATATTTACAAAAGCAGGTAGTAGAGGATTTGAAATTTACATGCTACCCACTTAATGCTGTCATTAGACAAAGGTGTGTTTGAGCTGCTGAAAAAAGAGTGGTACAAGACAGTGAGTAAAAACACTTGTGAAAATTGGGGCAAGCCTATTGAAAAAAAGAACTTTGCTTTGAAGTTGCATGAAACATTGCATTTCATAAACCCACCATTGTCATAAGAGCATTCAAAGGCTATGGTATTTATCATGTGAGGAGTTCTGCAATTTTAATGACAAACTAAAGCCATCCCATACTTTCAGTGATACAGATAAAGTTCATTAGACAGGGGTTTCAACTGTACCAGGATGGTTCAACAGCAGCCAGTAAGGCTTTCGAGGTTTACAGTGATACTATAGGAACATCGTCAAGACAAAGGTATGAGCGTCAACTGGATGGAGGTTGGGATATTGAAGGGCTATCTCTTGGATTTACAGGGTACAAGAAACTGAAAGAAAAGGCTCATCCTTATGCTCTAGATGCTGTGAACCAGGAGACTCGTACACATGCATCAAGTACTTCAATTCAGCATTCACTCAGAATGTTAAGCAGGGCAGTTAGAACACTTCATCTACCTCAGATTTGTATTTATTAGCTTGGGCATGCTTTACATGATGAGGAGCAAGATGATCATTTAAGCAATGACATTACTCTTTCATATAATACATCAGAATCGAGTAAGTTGTCACCTGCTCTTGAAGTAGTAATCAGATTACCAAACAACAAACAACAACTACCTGTAGTTAACCAAAACCTAAAAACCTTAAAAGTTCTTTGCCATACAGTTTGACATCAGCAGACTCCATCAGACAAATGGCTTTGCAAAAATGGAATTTATCAAGAAAAAAGGCAGAAAAAGAAAAGACAGCAAAGACACGTTATCTAAAGAAGAAAGAAAAAGAAGGGAAAGCGAAATCATCTGCAAAAGAACCTCGAAAGAAACAATCCAATGCCATTTTTGTGCAGAAGAAATTGAATGAGTGTATTAATGTGTTAATTTAAGAATATCTCATGTTTATCATTAACAAGATTTTTTTTAATGTTTGAATTTTGAAATACAATATATATATATATATATATATATATATATATATATATATATATATATATATATATATACAATGTATTGCATGGTGCATTGCAAAATTCTTCAGAAAGTTCAAAAAAGATATTCATTTTATTTTAAATGAGTAGATCCAGTACTGTTCATCAAAACTAGCAGTACTGTTGATGTTATGTTTTCTACTAGTATCCTATGTATGTTTATATGGTTGCAATTATTTCTTTAACAAATTGTGTATTCTTTCAGAAATCCCTCCATACCACTGAAGAATTCTGTGATAAAAGGGTACCACCTATATGAAATACGGCCTCCGATGAATCTTACAGACTCTCCAACAAGATAACCTGCCGATCTCGGATATACAATGTACCAATTTAACTGACCAACATCTACTCTGGTTTGGTTTCCAGAGTTTACATATTTTTCAACCGATTTACACAATGTCACAACAGATGTGGAAAGGAATTTAAAACTTAGTGACATTTCTGGTTTGCCAGTTGGCCATGCCCCTAGAGGTCTTAGTTTTGCATTTCTTCAATTGATAGAAAATAACTGCCAAATACACGCCTTGACAATAGGAGATCCATGCCGAAGTTTCCCTCCATGGCACCATGTTATGGAAAAGGGAGGGAGAGGGCAGTTATTCCTTTTGATTATGTAATCACATGTTCACAAGACATCATCAATTATGCCAAAAAGGTAATTTCCAATGCAATAGGACAAATGCCTGAGAGGAATGACATGGCATTGGAGGTTACATAAAAATGAACAATTGTATGTATTGTTATTTTTTTTTAATCTAATTCCAATCTGTTCAAATTAATAATTGAGAAAATTTCCATAATGTCTATTTTGATTTTACAGGTTTTCAAGACTCATTTTACATACTGTTAATTTAGTATGCTTTCAAATGTTCATTAAGAACTATTCTATGATTGATCACATATTCATTTTATTGCTGTTACTTTTATTCATGTACATCAACTTATTTGTCTACAGTAAGGTCAAGAACTAGTAAATGAAAAGTGCCTAAATGAAAGGTTTTATAATTTTCAAGATATATACAATGTATTCTTTATATGACACTTCATAACAATACCTTTGTTTAATAGGGTATAGCGGGGCTTAACGTTTTGGTAAACACAATGAGAAATCATGTTTTAAACAACCATTTTCTATGAAATATGAAGGATAAAAGTAACGGATCTCGGAGTTTTCTCCATTTTTGACCAATGAAATATATCCAGAATGCTTACAGTCTCTCCAAAAATGGCATCAAACAACCTGCTTTTTAAAATGATATCAAATTGAATATAGGAACCGGGATTACTTTTTCCGTGAATAAATATAGAATGTCAAAAAATTGTTTTATTTTCTACAAAATTCCTTTAAAGCCATAAAATACGGGAAAAGATTAATCAAATCAAATATTACGTCATAATGGTTCTAGCACCAAAAAGACACTCTGGAATCATTTACTAGATATTTACCTCAAATGGTGCACAAGAATGTATCGAGTATAATATGTGTTTTTTTTAAGATACAAGAAAAAAATACAATTATTGTTTTCAGCCCTTCTTGGTTTCAGGCTTGGTTGCTTTTCATATCCTTTTTTACCATTTTTTAAAAGTAGAAACGCCAATATCTGGAATGATTTATTTCTTCAATCTTATGACAGGACAATTAATTCCGTCCTGGGTCCAAATTTTTAGTCTGGGGTCGATTTGCTTGGGAACCGCTGAGGTATTCAGTACTCATCGACTTATTCGTAACCAGTAAAATGACAAGCTAAGAGATATAGATTTATTTACATCTTTCCATGCAGTGATGAACTTTATCAAGGGTCCATTTTAAATCGCAGGTATCTGGGCTACTTTGACAATGATAATTTTAAAATATCGCTCACGTATATGACTAGCACAGCCTATTCGTAACACTATTCGGAACTGGTCAAACGACTGTAACTGCCTCTGGGCAAATTCAAAACAGGGCGAAACTGTTTGCAAGCGAGGAAAAACACGGGATGAAAATAACCATGCATACAGTAATTTTATTCGTCAGATTGTATCTCATGTCTTTTTGCCTGTTCGATCAGCCAAGAATCAAGAAGAGTTGTCAGTCATTTCATGCATATCTTTACCAATTTTATGCTATGCCACAGCATGCGATTTTAATGAATTGCCATGAGATATGTACGCTACGCAATGAGAAATTGAAATGAAGGGCTTGATAAAATGGTATGGTATACTATTGAACAAAAATATCTCTATACACAGACGATTTTTAAACATTATGGAGAAAAATGATAAGGAGCCAAACTTTACCAGTAATCTGCAATGTCAACATTTATTCCTATTAATTAAAGCATTTAAAACCAAGTTAAAACCATGTATGATATGCTATGGTATAATGTGGCGAATGAGAATCTATGAGATTGTATGTTTTGGTATGAGATTCCAATGCTATGATATGAGATTCCAATGCTATGCTATTAGATTTCAATGATACCCTACGCTATGGTATATGTTGTAAAAGATATGCTTGAAATGATTGTAACTGGAAATAAGTGGAAAATACATTCATAAGTGAAGCAATAATAGTAAATTATTTCCATAACTTATTCCTTCATCTATTTCGTAATATCACTCCATTCGTTCATTTTCATTTTATCGGAGTGCGTTACGTTCTTAATCTCCCGAAAATTTATCAATACACATGTAGCAAACTCTATAAGGCTAGCTTTCGATCAAAAAGTCGGGTCTATGTTTATGAAATATGTTTAGAAAATAGAACAATGTTATTTGATAAATTGTGCATTAAATGATTATATGTATACGTACTTTAGTAATAATGCAAGTATTTTATCCCTTGAAGCAGTGCAAGGTGCTCCAGGAAGTTGCTTATCATTAAGGTCTGTTTTGCCATTTTTTTTTAATTTGCTGATCAACCTGTACACTTGTTTCAATGCCATGCACTTGTTTACATACAAATCACGCAGTTCTTTGGATTGTTTTTCGAAACTTTACCTAGTCTGGCACATGCTCTTATGTAACATCTAATTTTAGCCTTATTGGATGATGACTTACCAGTCATATTTTTATACAGTGTCTTGACTGGGGATTATATATCACAGGAGTATTCGCTGGTTAAACGTGGTCAGATAAACGGTCATGAATAGAATATGAACCAAATCATGCGTGAAAAGCAATTCTGGGTCAATTAAACCTTGCATTTTATGGAATCTGATTAGTGACATTATTTATTGAACGCCCCTTGTATACTGGGATCAGTTTTGTAAATCTTTTATCTCCATCATAAGCATTTCATTCTTTACCTTCTTTGCAACAAAACACATTTTGTTACAAGCAAGACGGTTCTCAATTTCAAAATGTATTGATTTTTGTCATAAATTATTGTTTATTTGCCAAAAATTAAATTTACCAAAGCGCATTTCTTTAGAGATTTAAAAAAAAAATGTTTTGTTGCCCCGAATGTAACACTGTATGAAAAATTTACTGGTAGGTGTGTAATTTCTGCATGAACGTAATGGAGAAGTACTAATTTAATTAATCATTTGAATATTTTGTCATTTGGCAATACTGAAGTTATTATCATGAGTAATTCAACACTGTAACGTCATCCCCCAAAATAACCTTAAAAAGTATATATAACATACATGTAAGTATTGCATTTTAATTGTAATCCGGATGGTAGAAGTATTTCGTATCATATCAAAATGTTTTTAACTTGCATGTATATATTTTGATAATGTGGTTTTTTTTTTATCAAATGTTTATTTATTGCCCCAAACATCATATCTTTACGACAGTAGGGATTAATTTCAATCAATATCTGTTAGAATATGAATACTTATTTAGTAATATACAGAAATACAGGAAGTCAAAATGAAAATCTTTTGTGTATTCTGTCTTTATGATAATTACAAATTCCACGTCCAGTGTTTTCACTGGATGAGTCGAACGTTAGAATTAAAATATATAATAGCTGTTACACGCAAATTCTCTCTATGCAATTGGTGATTCTAAATCCAGTACATATACGACTAGTAAGGGAAGTAAGAGGCTTTCAATTTCTTTCGTGATTTTTATAAATCAAAACAAATAAAACCAATATCCTTTTGTCATTGTAATTGTTACATTGTTTTGCTGATTAATGCTCCTCTGCGTGTAGAATTAAGTAACATTTGAGTTTAATCCTGGTATGTCGTTAAAAAAATGCTTACTTTGTTTGAGGATGAAGAGGCAATGGACTAGCAAGATTCATTTACTTCGTTCGAAACATCTGTTAATTATTATGCATTTATTTAAATGATAGATAATTTAAATAAATAAGTAGGATATGAATGTAGCATTCTCCTAAAGTAATAAAAATTTCGGTTGGATATAAAGTGAGAAGACTATTATATATTGATATATGCAGGTACTTACAAAGAGTGGGGGTGCATCTGCTCGTGTGTGCGATAATTTCTAAATGGTGTACATGTATAAAGAATACAAACCATTAGAAAATACACGTAAACAGTATTGTGTATGATCGGCAAAAGCACATGTTTTTGACCTTAAATAAGAATTAAGTTAAAAGTTATGCAATATTTTATATTCCACACGATGATTTGGAGAAGAGTTAAAATTATTTGACTTCATTCAAATTGAATAAAATCGTTAATAGATGTACAACTTTACATTTATCATTTTTTATTTGTGAACTATGTATAAAAAAACAGGTCATAAGGAATAGAAGAACAGTTATATTTATTCAAAATAATGTTGGTGCTGGAAAATGACTAGCATACACATTTTATACTCATCATCAGAATAAAAATTTTAATTTTAAAATTCCAATTTAAAAAAAAAAGGTTATATGCTTTTAACATTCTAAAGCTTTTTTAATTATTGACTGAATTGAAGAATTATTTTATTTTGCCGTCATTAATTGACAAATAACGTAAATTATGCTATATTTTATATTAATCAAAAGCCTGAACATAACGTTCATCTCCTATGCGTTTGAAAAGTCACAACTGTATTCACTCCCCTAAATAAGTAAACAAAGATTATTAAAAGGAGAAAAAAATCTCCTAGCACTTTAACATGTATCCTATGTCTATATGACCCTTTCAAAATCGTTACCCTCTCTGGGATCACGACTCCCGTCGCTACCCCACATGTCAGTACTTTTCATATTAATTCAGATAGCTTATTTTTATCACTATAACTAGAAATAGTGAATACATGTAGCAGCTATATGTATATATTTTGATCAAACATATTAACATCAACAGTTTCTCATATTTTATCATTTTTTTGCTAATAAAAGAAAGAAAGTAAAGTAAGAGTAAGAAACGTCAATATTTTTATTATGCATGTTTTAAGAAAAAAAATAAAATATGATTTATTCATAAATTCCTTTATTTCAAAATTTGATGATACCAAAGGTGACCATCTATCTTTAATCGAATTCATCAAAATGAACATACTTTCAAAATACAAATAATGTAAAAGGACAAGCCAAAAAATCAGCAAATGTTAACAAATTAGAAGAAGCAAATCTTATTTTACATAAAAAAAATATTTGTTTTTCACAAAAACGTAAAGCATTTTGTTGTGCTTTACAGTGCAAATGCATACATAAGGAACTTAATTGTATGTGTTTCTCCAAATAAAACAAGAGGCCAATTGGCCTTAACGGTCACCTGAGTAGCATATATCCAATACACAAACTTGTCATGGAGTCTCATATATGCATCAAATTAATTAATAGGTTTCATACTGGAGTAGAAAAATTATAAATTTGTAATGACAACCACATTTAATTCAAAAAGAGTTGTGAAACCTATAATTTTGGTGAAAAACTAAAACATCTGGTCTACAAAATAATGAATTCAGTTTTCCTTTCAGGTGTGTGGGAGTAAAGAAGATAATTTTTTAACGTTATATGCATTAACATCTACCGGTATACATCCATACCACAGGGGACATGAAAATTAAAAGTAGAGGACTTCCTGGTAAACATAATTATTAGTCGTTTTTTTTTATACAGATGTGTGAGAATAGAGAAGAAGATTTTTAAACATTATATGCATTAACACTTTACTGCCATATTGCCCCCCCCCCCCTCGTGTCCTGAACCCCTGACCCAGGGGCCATGAATTTCACAATTTAGGTAAAGGAGATTGTGGATATCATAATCATGTATTCAGTTTTTTGCCCACATGTGTGGGAGTAGACAAGAAGATTTTCTAAGATTTAATACATTTTTACAATATGACCATATTGGCCCCACCTTAGAGCCTGAACCCCTGACCCAGGGGTCATGAATTTCACAATTAAGGTAGAGGGCTTCATGGACATCATAACCATGCATTTAGTTTTTAACAAATATATATGAGAGTAGAGAAGAAGATTTTCTAAGATTTAATACATTTTTACTATATGGCCATATTAGCCCCACCCTAGAGCCTGAACCCCTGACCCAGGGGTCATGAATTTCACAATTTAGGTAGAGGGCTTCATGGACATCATTATCATGCATTTAGTTTTTAACAAATATATATGAGAGTAGAGAAGAAGATTTTCTAAGATTTAATACATTTTTACAATATGGCCATATTAGCCCCACCATAGAGCCTGAACCCCTGACCCAGGGGTCATGAATTTCACAATTTAGGTAGAGGGCCTCATGGACATCATTATCATGCATTTAGTTTTTAACAAATATATATGATAGTAGAGAAGAAGATTTTCTAAGATTTAATACATTTTTACTATTTGGCCATATTGGCCCCACCCTAGAGCCTGAACCCCTGACCCAGGGGTCATGAATTTTACAATTTAGGAAGAGGGTTTCATGGACATCATAATCATGCATTTAGTTTTGAACAAATATATATGGTAGTAGAGAAGAAGATTTTCTAAGATTTAATACATTTTCACTATTTGGCCATATTGGCCCCACCCTAGAGCCAGAACCCCTGACCCAGGGGCCATAAATTTCACAATTTTGGTAGAGGGCCTCATGGACATCATAACCATGCATTCAGTTTTTTCCTCACATGTGTGGAAGTAGAGAAGAAGATTTTTGAAAATTTGGCTTTTTTTGCATATTTGGCCCCGCCCGTGGCACCCCAGGGGTGGTAGAGCCATAAATTTCACAATTTAGATTTTTCTTACCATAGAGATGCTTCACACCAAAAATGGTAACGATTGACCTGGTAGTTTTCAAGAAGAAGTTAAAAATGTAAAATTGTTAACGCACGACGCACGACGACGGACGAAGACCAATTGCAATAGGTCACCTGAGTGACTCAGGTGACCTAACAAATACTAATTTCTACCTACCACAGACGTCATATCCTAAATCAATGTAGCAGTAAATGGTAAGGAATATGAAATAATTGACCATGTTGTTGTTATTATACGATTAGCTCGCGCTGTCCATCGATATAACATGTCCATTTATTCATATTAAATATTCTCTTTTCGATCAACCATGACTAATCTTTTCCTTCCTACAATTGGTGGCTACATAATGAAATTGTATATTCATAGTCAATAAATATGTATTTTATGAAAGCAAACTTTATTTGTCGGCGATGAATACTTTTTTTCATTATAAACAAATCAGAGTTATTGAACTTCGAATTGAACGTAGCGACTCAGATTTACACTAAAGAGTCTGAGTTTTAAAACCAGGGAAATCGAATGCCACAGGTTAATAATTTTAATGACTATTCACCATGGGCAGATAGCATGAACCTATTTCTCGGTTAGATAGAATAGCATGTTTATTCGTTGAAGTTTTACATAGACAATTTTCACAGGTGTACTAAAACATATTATCCAAGTTACCTGATGAATAAATTAAGAGAGATTATTTAGGACTAAATACTTTATTATGGTTTGGCGTTACTGGCCGCAGTGACTTTAGGCTACCAATGGGCTGCCTCACAACAATTCAAACAATACAACAATACTTGACGGCCCATCAATAGGCTCATTGCGCAGTGGGTGAGCGCAAATGCACAAACGTCACAAAATATAATATTCTGTACAGTGGGTAAGTGCAAATGCACAGACATACAAATGACAAAGTTTTACACAAGGTTTGTGCGAATGGGTAAACGCAAATGCACAAGTTTCAAAATTCAAAACACATTAAAATTGTCAAAGTTCTTGTGCAGCAAGTATGTGCGCGAATGCACAAGCATGAATACACAGCATTTTAGACACAAACATTAACAGCATTATAAACACATTATATTGACAGTAAAAAACTGTATCCTATGATAATTTGAATGCTTGCACTCTTCCATTGGAGTTGGGGTGCGACGATAGCGCCACTTGCAAGGGTCATGAACGTTTGTTTATGACACTGCAACCGCCACCAATGGAGTGCGCCACTTTCCAAAAGTAACATTGGTGACGGCGGCAGGACCGCAACTCCAATGGTCACCACGAGCCAGTAGTAGTTAATTGTGATGTGGTTAGTCCGGAAGGCCAACGCCGCCACAATTTAATAAATCTTGCAACGCACCTTCAATGGTATTTAAAAGGATATCATTACCCAGCTGGGACAGGTGAACTCCATCAGGGTCAAACAACGTAGGTGGTTTTTGGGAAAACTGAGGGTATTTGATGTAATGACCGCCCCTGGATGTTACAAATTTTATCGCTTCTCTATTCATTCGACCCCTTATTTCATTCATTGCTTTAACATTCTCTGAAAAGCGCAAAGCTAATCTAGGCAGGGCAGAGGACCAAACTATCGTTGTGGTAGGGAACATGTCACAAATTCGGGACAAGGTTGTGGAAAGGAGCTCCAGCAGCTCTTCAGTGGTTTTCTGGCCAACATTGTTTGCTCCGCAATGAATGATGAGAAACTCAGGACGATCTTCTAACGTTAGCAACGTTGATAGCCTAGTATTAAGGTCTTGTAGCTTCATGCCACTATATCCCTGCCATAATACTGAAGTATTCTCGAGATTCAGATTAAGCCCCCCCCCCCCCCCCCCCCCCGTCTTGATAGTGCACTCATAGCTGCTCGTTTGATGATAGAAGATCCGACAATCCAAACTCTGACAGGACCTAGAATTATCTTGTTTATGGTTAGTAAGATAGATACTGTTGGAATGATAAGGTTACCGAATGTATGTACGAAATGCATTAGAGCGCCATCGTCCTGACCCTTGGATGACGTCACTGTGAACGCCTTGAATAGCAAGGGTTGTAGCTGCACCTATTCTAAATGAGTGGGAATTATAATTGGAGCTATCAACCCCTATTGCATTAAGACAACGCTTCAATATGGTGATAAATTGATAACAGGTCAATGGTTGACCTTCAAAATGAATAAACAATGGGCCAGTTTGAGATGTGCGCATGTGTAAGTAGGCATGCATGGCGGCAAAAGGACAAGCAAAACCATTTGAAGCAGGAATCTGCAAGGTTGCCCCCACACCTAATTGGTCTGTTTTTGAATGACAAATTGTCAATTGAATGTTGGTCTGCTGCATTGTTATGTCATGAAATAGGATGATAGTTGCTGGTGTGTTGCCTTTAGGCAATGTGAATTCCCCTATGCGCAAGAGGGCGTGAAATGCTACAGTGAAAGCGGCAGTGAATAGTTTGGTTTCGTATATGGTGTTGCATACAGTTTGCAATGTTGGTATAATTTTGTTTAGGAGCTGTAATGTAATAGGCAAACGAGTGTCCTTGTTTAGTGTTGTTCTTTGCATGCCCTGAAGTAGCTTTCTTATAATAAAATGATTCGTAGGATCTACATTGTAAATTGCTTTGCTGTAAAAACTGATGGCTGCAATGTATGACTGAGCTGTGGAGTATTTGTAACCTGAAAGTGACAGGTAAGCGATAAACCTTGTAATGTGAGTGTCGAGAGGTGGCCACAGACTGGGTAGGTTATGAGACCGGCGAAATGTTTCAAATGAATTGATGCCTGCTGTGTGTGTTTGCCTAGTGTTTACAGCAACTGAAGCGTTGAACAATAATTGGATGTGACTTGTGAGAGTAATGTCTGCAATAGGGCTGGAATGACCTGCGGATGAAGGTCTGCATAAGGTGCTGCTGCTCGAAAGACTTCCCACTGTTTGCGAGATATAGAATCAGCAATAATGTTTGATTTTCCCGGAATATGTTGTGCTTTAAATTGTATGTTGTGTTTTAAAGCCATTAAGACTAACGATCTGACAAGTACCATTACTCTTAGGGACTTGGCTGACTGTTTGTTGAGAATATGTACAAGGGAAATATTATCTACATGGAGGATGACTTTTTTGTTTTGCAAACGCAATGCCCATATCATTAAGGCTAATACAATAGGTACCAGGCTTGGGGCGAATTACATTGTAAAGTAATGCATTACATTACCATTACTTCATGAATTAGGGCATTAAATTACCATTACCATTACTTGATTTTCTTGAAGTAATGCATTACATTACCATTACATGAGTAAAGTAATGCATTACCATTACCATTACTTCTTTTTTTTAAAGTAAAGCTAATAAAGAGTTTTTGCAAATGTTTCAAATATACAACACTCTTTAACATATCTACAGCTTCATGCTCAGTATCAGGTTCAAATTCAATGAATAAACAAGAGTCATTCTTTATTTGGTCAATATATAATCATATTGTGGCAATATGAACAATATATTACATAAGTAAAATGATATTTATAGACATTTGGCATGATACAATATCAGATATGAAATAGAGACACAGGGTAACATGCATAACCAAAAAACAATTTATGAAATAATGTTGCGGTTTTTAAAAGCTAAATATAGATATATCCCCAGATTACACAAATCTTTATAATTTTGGACACTTAATTTTATTAATTTATAAACAGATGATTTTTCCCAGTTATATTTTTTTAACATATTTTAATCGTATTTCTTTTTACGGAGGACACTTTAAGACAAAAGATTGCTGTTGCACTTTATGATCGAAGTTTCAAAGTGTTCATCTTTTAAATGCATCCATCTTCCGGACTACACTAAATAAATGTTTTGCAGGAGCAGTCAAAGCTTGGACTGGAAAATAATGTTTGACGATCTTTATCTTAGGATACATGTATATTATTTAAGTGCAATAATAGATTAAATACATAAATCTTGTTTTTTCTATCAGTCCAAACTAATGTACAGTGTAATTAATATACAAGAGAGAGAGAGAGAGAGAGAGAGAGAGAGAAAGAGAGAGAGAGAAAATAAGTAAGATTATTTTCAAATGGGTTATAATATTGGAAGTGATATTGATTTTCATCATGGATGGACAGTGCATTCATTTTGCTTTTAAAGGTGCATGTCTGTCTCCTATTCTATTGTGACATAGCGAAGGGAAGGGGATTGGGGTGTTTAGCACTTCTTATAACAATAGATTGTTTTGATACTTAGATTATCCAGGGGGCATAGTGTGTTGTTGACACGTTTCTTATTGAAGTGCAAACTAATTGGAGTAAATTGTTTAAATGATTAAAAACTCTTAATAACAACACTCTTAAAAATTTGTGAAATTGTGCTGTTATCTTTAGTAATATAAACAATTCAAAAATGAATTTTAAAAAACCTTTTTTAATAAAACATGTACAATTAAAACATTTTTTCTCAATTAGAATTATTTCTTTCTTCTTTAAAAATAAATTTAATCAAATTCAATTTCAACTATTCATATATTCATCACATTTTTTAAAGTGAATATGCATAAATATGCATAGTAATGCAAAGTAATGCCATGTAATGCCAGCATTACACTAGATTTTGGAAAGTAATGCATTACATTAGCATTACTTGTAATGCTAATTTTGAGGCATTACACATTACTAGCATTACTTTGAAAACATGTAATGCATTGCAATGCATTACCATTACATTTAGCATTACCCCAAGCCTGATAGGTACTAATTCGAGAAAAGTTATGTCCCGTAAAATTGGCTTGTTTAACCATGAAGATGGCCAGGTAGAATGAACCCACTGACCCTGAAAGAAACTGCCGCAACCAAGGTGGCCAGAACCTGCACTATCCGTGTAAAGTTGCAAAGTATCTAGTGTAACCCATTCAGTGTCTGGGAAGTATACAACGCCGTTAAAGTTGTCTAAAAATTGTAGCCATGTGAACATGTCTTCACGGATAGGGTTCGTAATTCTGATGTGATGATAGGGAGAGGGCACCCCGGACATAACATTGTAAAATCTCCTATTAAAAGCACGGCTACCTGGGATGGCTTTACTAACGAAATTGAGCTTGCCCACTAAAGATTCTAACTGGGAAAGAAGAATTTTTTCTGTGTGACCCAATGCTGCAACAAAAGTTTGAGTTCTTGAACCTTACAAACAGGAATTTGGACCAGCATATTCACAGTGTCGATTTCTAAACCAAGAAATGTCAGCTTAGTGGTTGGCTCAAAAGTTTTGTTTTGGTTCAGGGGGACCCCTATTTCTGAACAAATGTCCTGAAAAGTGTGCATGAGAGCTGAACAATTATCTGAATTGGACTTGCCAATAAAAATAAAGTCATCCAAGTAGTGGTGAACTGTATCGAGTTGTGTTTTAAATTTGACAGCCCATTCTAAGAAAGTGGAAAAAGTTTCAAATATTTTGCATGATATTGAACACCCAAATGGGAGGCATTTGTCGATGTAATAAGCCCCATTAATGTAAATTCCTAGAAGTTCAAAGTCCCCTGGGCAAATTGGCAGAAGACAAAAAGCATTTTTAATGTCCACCTTAGCTAATAGAGCCATAGGACCTAGTGTGCTTATGGTTTGGACCACTGTGTCAAATGATGTATAGGTAACTGTAGTGAACTGTGGGTCTATGTGTTCATTAATACTGAAAGAGGGTGGGTAGGACAAGTATGTTATCATACGCCATCCTCCGTCAGCTTTGGGTACAACACCTATGGGAGATACGTGTAAATTAGGCATGGGTGGGAGTATGTATGGGCCAGACATTCGACCTGTCGTAACTTCACTATATATTTTTTCCAAGAGAACCTCCTCACTGTCGGAAGCTGAACTCAAGTTTTTTGAGAAAACTGAAATGCGTGGTCCAGAGTATTGCAATTTAAAGCCATGTTTTAGGCCATCCTCTAAATACCTTGCCGAGACCCTATCTGGGAATTGACTCAAATAATTGCTAATTGCGCTAATGATTATGGGAGAATACCCTAGGACCCAAATGTCTCTGGGGTTGACGAGGGTTTCCCGCCCAATGTTGGTTGGTGCGTGTTTGGTGTGCTGGTGTTTGATACCTGAATGTGGCATAAGAGTTGTTGCGGACTGGAGTGGATGCCCGAAAGGAATTTTTTGCATGACTCGGGGGTGGGTTAGCACTGTTGCACAACATAGATGGATGGGTGCCATTGCATTTAAGACACCGGTGTATGTATGGACAATGGGGCTTGTAACAGTTTGCTTTGAGATTGTAATCGAAGCACTTGTGGTGTTGGGTACTAGAAGATTTATTTGAATTGGCAGTCATGTATAATAACCAAAGCTCATTATCTATGATTCCCCAGTTCTGTGACGGGTTGTGTGCAATCCTAAGCCTAAATTGTTCATTGTACGAAACCCACCCATTAGAATTCTGTGTCCCTAAGCGAACGTCATGCATATATTTAATAAGCTGTTGCGATCTAAGTGGGTGCACTGCAGTGTAAATGCTAAAATAAATGAGAAATGCATCTGTCCATTTTTCGATAGATGTTATTCTGGTTGTGGGTTTTGGTTGTGATATGATGTTACCCTGCGCATCAATTGTGAGAGTAGATGTTGCATGGGCATTAGTGGGGTCCCTTACCAATAATGTTCCCAGATTGACAAATTCGCCCTTGATGATTTTTTGCTTAATTGGTTGGTTTACATGATACCCAGTGGGAACTGTAATAGAGTTGATTGGTTCAGGAGTAGGCTGATGGGTTGAGGTGATAATGGAAGTTATCCCTGTATCTGTACATGTAGATGTGAGACTAGAATTGACAGGCGAAATGAGGCCAGGCATTAGAGTGGTGGTTTCCTGTAATGTTGCTACAGGGGGATTAAAAAGCACATTACCCACCTGATCCTGGGCTTGCTGTGGTGGGGCTGCCTGTTGTAACAGAGCCGCCTGATGCTGTGGGGCTGCCTGGGGTAGTTGGACTGCCTGGGGCTGAGGGGGTGCCAGTTGAGCCTGGACATCTTGTTCGTTATTGTTGGTCTGTTGGCGTTGAGCCCTGCGCCGGCCTGGCCTGCGTGCTTGTCCTGGGTCTTGAGTATCACGGGCAGCCGCCCGTTTAAGTTGTCTCTTCGGCCTTGGCATTGACCCCGTTAATCTCGTGGTATTTTAAAACAAAAGCGAAAATTGTTACCTAATTCATTTGTAAATAAATTAATGTTAATCAATTTCATAAAATTCTATTGGTATATTGGTAGCTAAGCCGAAAAAAGCAGTAAATTTAAGATCAAGCTAAAATAATGTGCGCCATTGAAGATTGCACTCGAGAGATTGTTGCATCTAAATCCATACAATCGAAGGACCTCAGTGCCCATCGAGCGGAAATCGGTGGCATATATGCCTTTTCTCGACTTAATAAAATTGATAAAAGTATTTGAACGATTAAATTAATCTAAAGATGATACTTTATTACAGAGAATTAAAACATGTCTTACCAGTTTCAAGAAGAATCCAGAAATGATGGAAAAAGAGGCCTAATTTTAAAGCGAGTATATTCAACCGGAAAAACATAAACACCATTTATAGGTCCTTGGATAAATTTGCATATCTTTGACAAGCCAAGATATGCCATATTATTTCTGTTTATTGGTAAATCTTAATTTTGAATACATAGTGTAACATCTATAATTTTTCTTATTGTGTTTTTTCATTGCTTATCCTTAAAAATATGTATACGGTACAAGAATGATTCACTGAAAGTCTTTTGTCATTTATGCTTTATAAACATAACCATGAGCTGATGTCATAAATGAGGAAGTGATAGTCTGGCATGATACTACTTGCACTGTGAAGTAAAAAGGGTTGATAACACCGGTGATGATAAAGTTCAATTGTATTGTAAACACCATCTGGTGTCACGTCGAGAAAAAAAGAACAAGACCCAACTTCAAACTTTTTAATACAGGAACTATTTAGAGATGAATAAAATCAAGCAAAAACATCTATTTATCTTGTAAAGCAAACTTTTTCCAATGAAAAAATAATTTGTTTGCAAGTTCATAAAATATACGTTAAAATTATTTTTTTTTTGCTTAAGATTTTTGGGATGAGTCTGCCCCCCCCCCCCCCCCATTTTCAAAACGATGCTACGTACCTGAGACGTAGATGGACATGTACAATAACATCGTTAGAAGTGAGGTTATTGATCTTTTGCTAAGTGTGGTATGTCTAAAGTATTAATGCTCCTTTTTTAACTATCAAAGACTATATTGATATCCACAAAAGGAAGAAGTATGAATAAAGAAATTCAAATTTAAATTTGATATTTAGAGTATTTTTCTTTATCCTAAAATTATATGTTATTCCTTTTTAAAAATTCCTAAAATGAAAAGTAGATGTATGTGATACATGTACTAACAATTATTTGTCTTGCTAAAGTGTGGCGTAGTATGTTTTACATGTAAGTGGAATGATCCTTCATTGAACCTTTTCATGAAATGATAAATTATAGGTCTTTGAACATTTAATAGCTAGGTGACATAAAAAGTAACCAGATATACATGTGTATTTATAAATATCTACGGTGTGTTTATAACTTTATTAATCATTACAATTTGCCTCAGCGTTAACACTCTTTTGCGACCTGACGTCGAGTTCTGATATCTATTTTAGGGTTTTCTATTAAAAAAAAAACACATGATGAAATATGGTTCGATATATTAGTATAATCATCTCGTTATAGATTCTATGAGTTTGCCAGTTGCAAAAATATACCATCTTTTGCTAAATCTAAAACATATCTTGTAAATAAGCATCAAAATAATCCTTGGGTTTGTTAGCTTTTATTTTTGCATGCATCCAAAAAATAATAATTATAATGCTCTAGAACTTACAATTCCCCTTAGATTGGACCTGATAAAAGAACTAATTATTGGAGCAATTTGTATTATATTGACTTTCTTGTGAAGATATAAACCTTCCTCAAGCTGGTTTTGTTTTCAAATTGATGCTAAATCCAAATTATTGCAGGATGTATATATTTTTAAAAGACGGATTATTCCCATTATAGAAATAATTTTTTAAAAGCACAACTAAGTGGGGCATCGATTATCGATTTCTTGCATCGGCAATTCAAATTCATATGATTCAATGAGGAATCACTCTTTACTTTGTAAAGACGCATGAATACAGATGAATTAACAAACGAACAAGGTTTCTGTTTATGCAACTTTTTTTATATTCTGATAGCTAAATTTATATCTTGCCTCTGTTTAAGGGGAGGGGAGCTGCAACTCTTCACTACCTTCCTATATTGGTGGCAGCAACTGCAGTAGAACCTTTTGCTATAGAATATATATTTGAAATCAAGCATTAAAAAGCACGGGAATTATATACTGATCAATGAACAATCTACTGAGTGCATTTATTTTGTCAAAATATTGAATGTAAGATTTTAAGATTATTTGAGATCAAGACAAAATAATAGTTGCTTTAAACAATCGTGTATATATGTAACTGTGTGCGTTCGCTTAAATACAGTAAACAGAGGATATATTTACCGCATTAATTATCGCACCTTTCCCCTTGTTGTCAGCAATATAAGACTGGGTGCATTTAAAAAAAATTAAATGTTTAAATGGTAAGAGTATCTATTTCTACATTTAACTGTTTTTTGAATCAGCAAATTCAAAACGGGGTGAAACCTTTTGCAAGTGTACAAGGGCGAAAAAGACACGAGGCAGAAATAACCCTTAATACAGTAATTGTATTAGTTAACAATGTATCTCACGTTGCAATGTTAACTGGTAATATGGGGAAAATGCATTCATAAGGGAATTCACCAATACCCTTTTCTTCATTTAGTAATAGCAGTCCATTCGTTCTTTTTTTCTTTTTATTGGACAGCGTTATGTTGTTGTTTTTTTCCCGCAAATCACATGTATAGCAATACACGTTTAACGATCTCTTTAAGGCTAGCTTTCGATTAAAGCAAGAGTCGGGTCCATGTTAATGAAATACGAGGGTTGTTAGGAAATTATTGAAAAAACAAAAATACTTCCCTTTCTACTTGACGTTTTTTTTTTTGAAAATTGACTAAACAATGAAGGAACCTCATCAAATCATTTACCAAAGTAATATTGCAAAACAATAATTTGTTTTCGACGGTACACAAACAAGTCGGTGTTCGGGGGTACCCGGCGCAGGCCCGAACTTGGAGTTTAAAAATTTAAACATTTACATTTTAAGTGTTGGTAGACCTAATATTATTGGTAAAAGAAATCAAATTTTATACGTTCCTTTTGCTTTTTATTGTGACCAACTTTTGTGCAAGTTTCACTAGTGTTCATTTGAAATACATCGAAGTGGTAGGAATCTAGGAAGAAGACTTTTCCTGGCTAAGAAATTGCTTTACCAAAACTAAACCATGGAAAAAAGTCAAACGTTTCAGTTAATCAGGGTTTATTTACTGATTGCTTATTACATGTAATAACTAGAATTAGAACAATGGGACTTAATATCAACTATTTTAAACACACAAACAGCTTTCAGCAGTTTTAATTTATACAGCATCAATGTAAGAGACGTTATGACAGTAAGTTGACATTTTGGAAGAAATAAATCGATTTTCCCACAAAAAATAAAGAATGTAGAGAAAATGAAGCTGTTGAAATTTTGAAATGAGAAGAACAAATGAGGAAAAGTTCATGTTTTCCGTTCCTATGTAAGGGGCCTTAAACATAGGAGGAAGGAAAAACGTTAAAATTAGGTTGCGATGAGTTTGTGGTTGCTCCGGGTCAATGGATGTAGGCAAGTTTGATAGCTTATCAGAAATAAACGACTGCTTTCATGAACTTCAAGTTGATTTGCACTGCCGTTTCACAGTCATTATACCCATAGTCACGAAGCATCAGGGGGGCGAACAAAAAAATGATTTAAAATTGAGTTGGTCCCCCATTATTGTGGGACCATGTAAAAAAATGAATTGGATAAAAGGAAATTATCAGTGAAAATGAAGTCAATGGTATACTTATATATATATATATATATATATATATATATATATATATATATATATATATATATATATATATATATATATATATATATTTTACAAATTCTTGTTTTCCTTGTATAATCCCCGAGATAACACACTAATTGTTCAAACGACTAAAGTGATTGTCTGTACGTTGACACGCAAGTTACTCGCATATCTCGTTAATGACATCGCCCTATTCATTCGATCGAATATGAAGTTTGTTAAACAAATTCTTCTTTAAATAGTTCAGGTTGTATGAATGTGTCTTTATTTCTTACAAAACAAACTAGTAGATTTTACATTTAAAAAATAAAGACAAAAGAAAAAGTCCTTGTATTACGTATCCATTCTAATTTATTTTTTATACAATTTAAGAATTCGTTTTTTTCCCTTGTGCAATCTCTGAGATAACACACTAATTGTTTAAACGACTGAAGTGATTTTTTGTACGTTGACACGCAAGTTACTCCCTTTTCTCGTTAATGACATCGCCCTATTCATACGATCGAATATGAAGTTTGTTAAACAAATGCTTCTTGAAATAGTGCAGGTTATACGAATGTGTCTATATTTTTATAAAGTATACTAGTATATTTTACATAAAAAAAAAAATAAAGAGTACAGTATTACGTATCCATTGTGATTTATTTTTATACAATCTAAAAATTTTGCGATATGCTTTAAGATGCCTTCCTTCCTTGTCCAA
Source organism: Magallana angulata (assembly GCF_025612915.1). Taxonomy (NCBI): domain Eukaryota; kingdom Metazoa; phylum Mollusca; class Bivalvia; order Ostreida; family Ostreidae; genus Magallana; species Magallana angulata. The sequence continues at coordinate 33,877,280 of NC_069115.1, forward strand.
AAAAAACATTTTCTTGTGATATTTCAATTATTTGAATTTGTAATTTAAAAAAACTAAATATTTCTTGTACTACAATTGTTCCAAATCGATTGTTGAAGAAATAAATGTAATTATTCATTTGCAATATTGAAAACGTTACAGTCATTAAATGGGCATAACATTTGTTGATATCAAACGGTTTTTACTTGTACGAAATACGAATGGATTTATATTAAATATAAACATATATTTCACATTCAAACATTAACCTGTACCGTTTCTCATAGTATTTCAACCGAAAAACAGACGACAAAATTTTACTCTTGATTCAATTGATAATTAGTATCAAACATAAACATTGCAAATTCCTTAACTATTCAATTCATAAAGTTGCTTCAACTCAAAACGTTTTATTCGCTATCATTTGAATACTGTTTATTGACTTTTTAACTCCAATGATTTATGTTGCATTAAAACTTGGTCTTCACATAAAGGTTTTAATGGTAAAGATAAAAGTTACATATATGTGGATGTTCAACGAGAAACACTGTTATATAATGACATACACTCATTCAAATAACTTTAAATATTTCCTTGATAAAATTATTATTGTAAATAACGTCATCCGGTTAAATAACTTGAAAAAGCATATTAATATACTTCTAGGAACGTACATGTTTTCAAACAAACTGAAATACACACGAAGTTGTCAAACATCTTTTAATTGTTAACATAATTGAATGATGCTTTCGGACGTAAATTTAGTCAAACAAACAATCATATTTTGTTTAGTTTTAAATCGTATTTCTTTTGTTAAACCAATGACTCAGCGGTAAGTGTTACGTTTTTTTCTCTCGGTTAAATTAGGTATTTCATATAAATAATAATAGATATATAATATTGAGCTTACAGCTTAGTACTGTGACCTTTATTTTTTTTCAATAGTCGTGGATACATGTATGCAGCTGTGGGTACAACCACTAAAGGTGAAACATTTTTTTTTTAAAACTGTGTTAATTATTTCAGATAAATTTTATAAATTTCAGCATTTCCAATTATTAACACTTGTAGTTACTTATCTTTTATTTTAGTTTGTCCATTGGGATACACAGGTCGGAACTGTAATTTAACATGCCGGTATCCATCCTACGGACAAGATTGCCAGAAAAAATGTAATTGCGAACAACCACACTGTGAACACAAAACGGGATGCAGAGGTATGTGTTAGTTTTAATAGCAAATATAGTTATTTTGAAAAAAAATACCAATGATTAATATTTTTATGATTCCATTGTTTAATTAGATGGCATACTGATTTAAAAGAAAAAAAAAAGACACATTGGAAGTTTAATGAATGACCCTTCGGCAATGAACACATATTCTTTGGCACTTTTATGAAACTCGAATGAACGGACATTTAGATAAAGATATATATAGATATATATATATATATATATATATATATATATATATATATATATATATATATATATATATATAATATATATATATATATATATATATATATATATATGTATAATATACATATATATATATATATATATATATATATATATATATATATGTATATATATATATATATATATATATATATATATATATATATATATATATATATATATCAGCAGGCAGCAGGATTGTCTGACAAAATTTGTAAATATCTTACGTCCTCTAAATATGCATTTGCCCTACTAAAAAGTCAACGTACTTTTTCTACTAAGTAAAGCAAAGGAGCATTCAATTGTTCGTCGTTAAGTTGTTCAGTTCAGTTGTTCGTTCGTTTAAGTTTTTTTTTTCAAGATAAAAATATAGCTTTGTAACAAGTTTTGAATGCTGAACAGGAATTTCAACATATATTAAATCAGTTGACATTTTGTTAGGAAGAAGTTTGTAGTTTCAGCAGTGCACACAGAGCAGTTTATTTGCTGTTGTTTTTTTTTTTTTTTTTTTTTTTGTCTTTTTTCTTGTTGCATAGCACAGAACATTTGTTTATCGATGTAAATGCACAAAACATTCTAGTCAGTTAATTTTTTTTTTAAATCAAAGAGATATATCTGATTTTATATTTGTCCAACATAAACATTGAACAATAAAATTTGATTTAATTTTGTTTTCAACTACATCTAATTTTTGATTAATGCCTATAAAGTTATTTTAATAATTTTTTACAGGTTGTCCAGTTGGTTTTATTGGCACAAATTGTGAAGTAGAGTGTCGATATCCAAGTTTTGGTTTTCAGTGTCAACAAAACTGCAGTTGCGAAGAAAAGCGTTGTAACCACACGGAGGGATGCATATATGGTAAGTAAAGTAGTTTTTTTTTTAACAATAATGCATTTGAATGGTAAAGAACAAGTGTATTATATAGTTTAGATTTACAAGTGAATAGTGAAATTTACAATTATTCATACAATGTTATATTCCTGCTAACTTAACATGCAGTTCTGATAAGGTCTGAAGTAGCATTTGAATAATCTTATTTCTCGCATCATTTTGTGCATTAGAATGTAGTACAGGATTTTTATATTATCTATATAAAGTTCACATCTTTAGTCTCAATATTCTATATTTAATGTTTCAAAAAAGATGTTTCTATAGACAGTTTCAAAGTATTTACTCCAATGCCGAATACTTTAGATATTGTTATATAGCTTATACATTAACTTAAAGAATACTATATTGTTGAAATTGAGATTTGTCGTTATAATTGTTTATGAGCCTCCATTGGATGATACATGTAAAACAATTGCCTTCAACCAAGTCTTCAATTGAATTGTACAATCTCAGAAGTGTGGATATTCCATATCTATAAAGGTTGTATCAAAGTTTTTCTTGTAGATTTGACGACGAACAAAATGGTTACGAGCACTTTATATACCTTAACATCCACACAGGATGAATTAGGTAAATCAATGCTGTTTATATAAAGCGAACATGCTAGTAAGTTTTTGTTGATTCACACTAGAAAACCCTTCAATGTCTCATTATATGCTTACTAATTTTAGAATATACGATGTCTCAAGTCCACGGAAGTGAGCATACTTTTTCTTCGCAAGAAGATATAACAAATAATGAAATCAAACCTGCTTTCATTCCAATAATAACCATCGTTCTCTCAATATTTGCTCTTATACTTGTGTGTGTTTATGTTTCAACGTTTGCGGTGAGACCTTGGCCGCAAGAAACTGAGAACATTGTTCTAGAAATCCACAGGAATTCAGACCAAGTGTAAAACAACTGAGAAAAAATTGTTTGGTACTTTTTAAAGATTTTTATTAAGGATTAAAAATCCTTAGCGGGTTCCAGGTCGTTCTAGTAATATTGTTAAAAGTTATCTTGAGTTCTGAACAGTATTCAACTATTCTCTATAAATAATCAGTTTATTGGTGTAAGATTCATCTTTAGGTACAAATTTACATGTTTAGTTGTAATGACTCTGTATTTGTAATGTCACATTATACACCTTTAATCAAAAGAAGTTTGATATTGAAAGAACTTGTATATTGTGGCTGACCCTAAAAAAGAGCCCACATGTGCCCACTCTATTCAACATCCTTTGAATAGAAAATTTTGTTTTATAGAAGTGAAAATAGAAATTGTTAATGGTTTATTTCTTTATTCTTTTAAATATCATTTTGTTATAAGAAGAGAGAATTTCATATGGTCTTGTTCCTTGTACTTTTGAATTATCCTATGTACACGTTTGACAGTTATATGTATATGGTCAAACAAAAGAGATGTACGTCATGTAATCACAAAAACTTTCATTTCTCGTGTGAAAGTTCGTACATGTTGTTTAACTTTGCCTAGTCATTCAGTTTGGAACCTTGCTTTACTCGGCACCAGTCTTATGGTACTTAAAATATGTTTCAGAACATATACTTAATTTAGATATTTCACTGACACATTTGCATATTGTTCATAGTATTGTATCTATGGAGAATCATAAATTAGTACATACATGTATCAAGTCAACCTCGAGCATGGAATTTAGCTTATACAAAATATCTAAGTATACATGAACTACCATCCATTATTTAGATAGATAATTGTTTTCTGTTTATGATCTGTAATTGGTTTGGTTAATAATTTGGTTGAAAGAAAAAAAAAATAGCTCGCCATCAAATCACGTGTATCTCGAAAATGACTTTCCATCATATACGTATAGTTCTTCAAGATATTACCAGATTAAATTCACTAAACTGTAGTTGGAGGTTGCCCTTCGAAATAATGATTGATTGCAGTCTTCAAAAAACATATTTCTTATTGTGGAGCATATGTGGTTCAAACTGTGAAGTGAACTTTATATAATGACTCAACGAAAGTTCAAACTTCATATGAAATGCATTGACCAGTAACATATTAACACTATTATGAATGCATTTGTACATAGTTGTTGTGTTTATGGAGTGGGGGGGGGGGGGGCTCTCATTATTTGTTTAATCGTACAAAAATAAAACAAAATATCTTTTTTAATATACTTATTCATTTATCATGACTCGCCACATATTTCATATACACAGATTTAATTTTTAGAAATTAATTCCAACAGCCAAAATTATTAGATTTCGTAACACTTCCTTGTTGTACTTTGACTGATGAGTCAACAATAATTATTGAAAACAAATATTAGATTTAGAATCGAAGCATAACATAGCTTTTCCTATGAGTTTTAAATGTAGTGAAAGTTATACAAGTTTAAGTAATCCATGCATTGCCAATATCAAAATTATAAACCTATGAACGATATGAAAATAGTATTGCTATTTGATCATTCTTTGAAAAGTGATACATCACGAAATGCCAAAGAACTGTTTTTGAAACGTGTAAAATAGTGTGTAGAATCATAAACAGATGAATGAATTCAAACTAATTTGATCGTGAAACGGTTACTTCCTGTGGAATCAAAACAACTAGTCTATTGGATATACCGCCAAAATTAGTAAGAAGATGAAACTGTGTTTTACAAATTGCTTTTGATTGCAGTGTGAATTTTGCTGCAAGGAAATATGCATACGCTTTATTTTTGTTTTCTTTTTTTGCAAAATCAGTAGAAACAATATATGGTAATATGATGAAATATCTACAAACAGAATTGTAAGTGTTACATAGTTCGATGGATTCCATTTTGTTGAAAACTATACTGTTTTATCTGGTGATTGTAAAATGTACACTCCACGGGGAATTAAGATCAACGTAAGTAAAATTGAAATTTGCTGAACCTCAACTAATTATCTTTATCAATTAGTAAGTCCAGCGCATAAAATATAATATTGTTGATTAAGGATTGAATAAAAAGCTACAGCTAAGTCGTCAAAGATTACTCGTAAGTATTGTTTAAGCTGAAGATAAATGCAATAGAAATGAAACCATTTTTTATCATTTGGTGTACCTGTTTATGCTTTTATTTTCAGCGTGTTCACCTAGACTCGTTGGAAACAACTGCAACATTCCGTGTCGCTATCCCAATTTGGAAACTACTGTCAGAGCATATGCAACTGTAACATGTTTGCTTGCAAAGCTATCACCGATTGCAATTGTAAAATTAATACATTTTGAGTTTTGTATGATGAATATTCAAATATGTAATTTTTATCTCTTTTTGACTACATGTATTTGTCAACATACTTTTCATTTCATGTTAAAACATTGCTTGATTAAGATGCTTTTAGTTCTTGTTGTCTTATTCAATCTAGCATCTATGTTTATATTTTCTTCTACAAATTTTTTATGAGAAAAGTATTTTTAGATCTATTTAAGTGGGATCACAGACGTTCTATCCTGCAAAAAAATGTCACCAGTCGTAGAGTCATTACATCTCTTTGATACTAAAATCACAACCCAAAAACATTAGTTAACATAGTAGTTGAAAATATATATACATAGCTTTATGTAAAAGGATTTAAAAAAATATGCTATCTTCCTTATAAATGTTAAAAATCTGAACAGTCATTTTCTGGTGGATTTTTAAAGGCCATATCTCGCTTTATTCGTTCACTAGTTTTTCCAGTTGTGTGCTTGAGTGCAAAATCTGAGAAAACCTTGCAGACATCCTTGCTACGCCAGTTGATGTCAGATGTAGTGCAGCTGTACACAAGAATTTTGTGACCACGTACACGAATGTTTCGATACCAGTATTGAATGTATGATTCATGTTGCATATTTCTCATCCACGTTTAGAGGATATTACTCCTTCAGAACATATGTAATATGTTTTGTTTAGACAAAGAGCGTTCAACATTCAAGCATTTTTCTTTTGAGAAGTCGCACGATTAATCTCAATTTAATTTTGGCAATTTAATAATGCATTGATCTTTAATGAAAAAGAAGTCTAAATGCCAGAAAATGAGATTAAGTAATTTTTCAGTGTTTCTTCCTAGTGTTTCTTGGAAAAAGGCATGTGTTAGTATAATACATGTATAAACGATACGTAATAAATCCAGAAAAATAGATAAGATATGAGGTCGAAAACTCCATAGCAGTGTATTCTTAAAAGTCTAACAAATGTGTAAAACGTACAGTTTGAAACGAGGAACCGTCAGTTTTATGAAAATCAATAAAGTGCATGACATGAAAATAATTAAATCTAACAGTGAAATCTCGTGACTTTGCAATAAATATGGCAAGTATGATATGTGTTGTGCTATCATTATTAGCATTTGAATTTAAGATACTCAAACATTAGTATTTTTTACGTCTATTTTTAGCATTTGTTGAATAAAGAAATCTGATGGAACTTAGTTTATCTGCAAAAACACAAATATTTGAAGTCGAAAAAAATCACTATGTGAACGTTTCCTTCGATTTAAACGTCTATTACCGAATATCGAATATATTTTTTGTTTATCATCAGGCAAATAAACATATTTAGTAACTCAAAATATTGCATCATTTCGTCGTGTTAATTTTTAAGTCGTTTAAAAAGTTCTATAATCTGAAAATTCAACGATTATTGTCCCTGCCATCAGTCTAAAGATGACTGTCGTAATTGAGATTTGTAATTGTGCAAAAGGCATTTAATTCACGTGTAAAAATGCAATGTGTCAGATTACAAAGGTAAGATAGACATTTATGGTATATATATTAACTACAATAAAGTTTAAAATGTAGGCAACAGTTTTTGTAAATGTTAAGTAAATTTATGAAGCGATTTTCCACAGAAATTTAGAGAGGGTGTAGAACACTTCATAGCAATATGTTTGTATATTTTAAAGATTGTTTTTTACCATGGTCTAAAATCATCAACTGGCTCCAGATTGCTTTGGTGATCTTGTTCAAATTGAACAGCATTCAAATACTAACCAAAGATTAACCGTTTCTTAGTCTGAGCTATTTAACGACAGATATCGTGCTGTAAAAGAAATGATAAAAAAATATTTTTGTTTAGTTTCTTATACCTATCACTACGCAGTACAGTTTAGGCGGTCAATAAAAATATGGGCAAATTTTTGTTATAAAAACACGTATACTTTAGTTAAACTGGCATGTCCTTTTTAAAATCAATAACAGTCACTCAAATGCAATATATTTCTAAAAGATATATATATAACAGTACAATATTTTATGTTCATAGTGGCCACGTGGTATGGCAGTCGCATGGTACAAGCAGATGTATTTGTGGTTTTGAGGTCATTTAAAAAATTCAATATTTCAAGGGCGTAATCATGTCAAAATTCACAACTGAATTATGAAATAAGATTTTGAAAAACGGTGCGAACTTTTTAAGATAAAAATATTTGTTAGTAGAAACCGTAATTTATATTGCATATGTTGAATAATTTTGAAGGTCACAGGGTTAATTCCATTAAAAAATAATTAATTTGTAAGCTTTTACAAGGATCGTAGAAGTTTTTAAGTTACATAGCATATTTCAAATTCACATGTAAAAGTTTGTCGGGATCAGGTAAGTGTATGCCCTTGCAATTAAGTGATTTATTTAGGTACTCAGATTTTAGATATACGATATTTTATACAAAACCGAGGTGGCTTCTTTATACGATGCATACTTTTAACAAAATGAAAATAAGACTATATAGGTAGCATTCTACTAATAATAATTTTCAACAAAATATTCATTTATACTTTTCCGTTAATGTATGACATTTAATTTTCTTCGCTATAAAACTGCACGATAGCCTTCAATGATTTAACTTAATGCGTCATTTTGAAGCATATGACGTCATATTTTGTAGTACAGCGAGAACGACATCTCGCTTATTTTTCAGTGTGTACGATATAACGGACATCAAAATTGTAAGTAATAGCATTTGTTGTTTTTAATTAAAAGATTAGTATAAGTTAATTTTACTAATAAATAGATTAATAAGTACTTTCGAGGTTTGTAATATACTGTGATGTCATAATGCACATTTCCCGTACTTTTTGCTGAACGGAGTTTATTGACAGCCTTAACTGTGCTGCGTAATACAACATACACTAGTCATTAGGTCAATCAAAAGAGATTAAGTCTCAAAATTATTATTTCTTGTGTAAAATATACCTTACGTACAATCAAACATTCTATTTCTATTTAGTTTGGTTCTTTGCTTTGATTGACGTCGCTTTTATGGTTCTTAGAAAACGTTGAATAGAATATACTTCATTATGCATATCACTTAATAATTGTTCAGAGTCACAACATTTATATGAAAAAAGTACATATTTATAAATCTACAATGTACGAGACATAAAATTCTGTTTAAAGCTATTTGTAGCTATAGAACAACATGGCTTACTATGTGTTTTAAACTCACACGATAGAATTCAGCACAATCATAACAAATTATTTTGAACTACGAATTAGAGGCCATGGTTTAAAGAACCCTTTGAAATGCAGTTTTTAAAAATATTCAACCGATGTTTTCTTAAACTACCTAATACTTAAAAAATTACCGCACATTACAATTAGCAATAAGTTTTAATGAGAAGTAGCAAACAACGCCTGGGTATTCTGTTTTACGTTATATCTTCAAACAATAACTACTGAAAAAAGAGAGTAACTGGGACCGAGGATCGTCTTTTGTTTATAATGATGCTTTTTTACAATGCATTCTTATTACACGTCATTTTGCGAAATAATAATGCAAAATTTTGGAAGTGTGTTTCCTGCCTTTCTTTCAATCTGACCACGATGATGAAGAAAATATTGAAGTATATGCTAAATTTTTCGTTTATTTATGCATAATTTTATGTCTGCACATATAACAGATGCACTGTCACAAAGCGATATCAAATAGATGTTGGTAAACTTCGGAAAGATTACAAAGCTATTTATAGCACTTTATCCTTGTTAAAATGGGTGTTTCATAAAACTTTATTTTATTCGTTCTTGTATGGACATTAAAATGTTAGGAACAAATACGCTATGTTTGAAGCATACATGTACACTCAAAATTATGTTCCATAGCGCACTCATTTTGTAGCACTTGACAATGGTAAGTAGCTTTAATTCAAATATGTTTCTTTGTCTAATGTAATCTAATTTCAATTAATAAAATCTTTGACGGATTTGTAAATTTACTGCAAAACAATATGTTACTATAGGAAGTTAAACGAGAAATTAACAACCAAATAGTGACTTACAATTAGTCGAGAAAATTAACAGATTTAAACTTAAAACCATTAATGGGTATATCATAAATCGTTTTAAACTTTTGTTATTCAGAAAGAATTTGGTATATTATATTTGAAGTTTAAATTATCAATTTAACTGGCATCTAAAACACATAAACATTTTGAGAAATTCCTCCATCAGTGTTTTTATTCTTAAAGTTGTTATGTTTAAATATATACAATATTCTTTTTAGTATTAATATACTCATGAATAACAAAATGCCATAATTAAACATTTTATTAATGCTAGTCAAAAACTAAATAAGCAGATTTTTTCTGTTTGTTTGATAGTGGTATCATAGTGTTATAATACAATTCAGGTTGTACAACTACGCATTTAATATATGCTATTGTAAACCATTTCTAATAATTTTCGAAAGTAAGTGCAAAGATAAACCACTTCGCTTCCATGTTCCTTGTTTTGTTATTTTTTTTATATTAATCTCCATTTAAGTTTAATCATCACATGAATCAAGCTTAAATGGAAATGTGAATAATTTATACTGATGCATTCTTTTTATATTGAAATTTTCATTTTTCTGTCTGATGAGTGCTGATGATTGAGATTGTCTGTAGAATTAAGATCAACGTAAGTACACGCAACGTTTGAAGCTGTGAAAAACTGAAGCTGATTATCAAATAGTCTAACATTTCGTTTTTATTCGAACAATTCTACATATCTTACTTATCTAAGAAATAATTACAGTCAACAGCTAAGCATATGATTGTCGTAGGTAAATATGTCCTCCATATAAGGTTTCGACGCATTCCGGATCTTGTTATCCTATATTCTTTGTTTTTCAATTAATTTTAGCTGTTTGCCCGGACGAATTAGAGAAAATTACAGCATTCCGTGTAGTTATCCTTGCTTTGGTAGTAAATTTCATAAGAAATATAATTAACAGGAGTCCTATTGCAGCTCAGTTACTGATTGTATTGGCATGAAAATGTTTCTATCGCATCTTCTTCCCATTTTTTTTTTAAATTGTGATTTTTGTCTAGACATGTATTTAAACTTTTGATATTTTGTAAAATAAAATCGATATTTTATGCTACTGTTTTGAGAGAGTTTGATGACTTTATTCACAATTCCAGTGTCATATCCAGTCATCGTGACATTTTTCCATACACCAAAAAGTAAAAAAAAAAAACTTAATGTAAAGAAAAAGAAATGATAAAGAAAATTATGAGAATGGCTCGCTTTATATGCAAGAACGATTCCGTTTTTTTTTTTTAAATATTAGTCAATTATAACTATAAGCAATGATAAGTGCAGTGTATAATAAAAAAAAAAGGCAGTTCGTTGAAGTTCTTTTTTGCATACATTAGAAATGATAAGTGCAGAGTAGAATGAAAATAGGAAGTTCGTGGAAGTTCTTTTGTTTTGCATAGATTTGCCGTTAAAAAATTACATAGATTTGTTTTTCTGTTAATAATATTTCATCAGGCTGCCCAAACGGCTACATTGGAAATGAATGTAAACAACAATGCAGATACCAAAATAATGGCAAGGAATGTCAGGTTCTGTGTAGATAAAATTTATACTTTTGTGTTCACATAGCTGGATGTAACTTTTCTAAGATCGAAAGCAAGATATATGAGTATTTCTGCTTAATTACAATGTTAATGCAAAAAAAAAAAAATCAAAAACATATTGGGTTTATAAATACATAATGATCATCTGACCACACCTGTCGACATAAAAAACGAGTAAATAACATTATTAAAACATTGCGACATTTAAGTCCAGACACGACATAGTCCGCAGTTTTAGCTACTCTGTCGGTTAGAAATAACTAACTTTTGTTTATATATTTTGGTTGGACATTTTTCTATGATCTTATTATGTCAACATGAATGTACACATTGGTCTAGTTTTCGTATAATTGTGTCTTAAATATCAAAATCTCATGGGTGCTTGGTGGGATTTTTCATCCCATCTCAAAACCCAACAAAATCGCATGGGAGAAAATGATATGTGGGGTATAAAATCCGGTGGGGTTTTTTACTCCCATCATTGGAGTTGATAGAATAAATAATCTTCTACAAGGCTTTAGTAGGATTTCAAATCCTTTGAATCACCATGTTGGGATATTTTATCCGAAAGGATAAAAAGACCTGTAAATATATTATCTTAATTGACTGTATGTTGGGTTTAACTACACACTTATGATTCAATTGACTTATCATATAGTCTAGTATAGGCAGTTTTCAAACAACCGATGTATTGATTGAATTTATGATTTATGATTTGATTATATTCGAATCATAATTATATGATTGAAATTTATTAGTCCTATCTTGCATTTGTAAATAACATTTATTTATTATGCAGTTGTATTTTTTTTGGTCTCAGTAGTACTTTTATGAATATTTTGAGGTTATACTATATTAAATAAACACTTATAATAAATGTTTATTTAACAGTTATTAATAACATAATTTTTCTAATACAGACTCAATGAGCTTAAATAATTTGCTCTCTCTCTCTCTCTCTCTCTCTCTCTCTCTCTCTCTCTCTCTTCTATTCATTGGCAAGGTATTTTAGTAACTAAAAGCCTTGTATTTATGTTCCTCATTATTTACTGACGTTGTTTTCTTTCCGGGCAGTCATATGGTATATTTTGTGCATGTTTATTGTTGTTTTATAATACACGATCGCGTGTTGATATGTACATGTAGTAATGGGACAAGGACTATTCTTTAATGCATGATGTCTGTTCTAGATGATGTAGATATACTGACAGCCAATAAAAATATTCCCCCGTGCATTCTCATTTTATCAGCAAATAGCAGTAAGAACATGAACTCAGATGGCAATGGATATCCAGATTAAATGCTCCAAAATTAGGAACATCCAAACTATTAAATTTCAATGTTTTTAAACATGTTAGCTAGAACAACAATGGCACGGTTTCGGTGTTGGGTACTACCCCTGAAAATAGAGACTGCACAATTTCAGGATGAACTTGTCTAAATTGAGCGCACATGGAAACTCTGTAATTAAGAACGAGATACATTTAGTAGGGGACGAACTTCAAATTCTTCTGAAATGAACTTAGATTATAATTTCAGAAGCAAACTTTATCAAAGTGTTAAGTTTCCAAATAATATCTCTTGTTCCTTTAGTTTCTAAATTCAAACTCTCATTTGTAATTTTCCAAGACAAGCTGCAAATTTTATTCATTCTGCATTTACTAATTCTATAAACGGCTGAAGTGTTCGCCTGCAAATTGACACGCAAGTTACACCCTTATCTAGTTAATGAAACCATCCTGTTAATTTGATTGAAAATGAGGCTTAAGAAACATAACGCTACAGTAAACAGTTCCGGTTATATGAATGCATCTATATTTTTGTAAATCATACTGTAATTTTTTACATAGATGATTGAGTAAAAAAGGGAAAAAAACATTGATTTTACATATCCTGTTTGATTTATTTTACATAGTTTAATAATTCTGCAAAAGACTTTAAGAGGCATCCCTTCCTTGTCCAATGATTTTTATCATGGATATTATTTCACGTTATCGAATTTAACAAATATTTCTTGTAAAAATATGATACAACAAGTCCAAATTAATTGTAAAAGAAATCTAAATGATATTTTATTTTCAATTTTGAAAAGTTTACAGTCATTAAATCACCAAAACATTTGTTTATATCAAACGGATTTTCTTAGTACGAAATACGAATGTTTTTCTTATTCTGAATATAAACATGTATATATCTCATTTTAACAAAAACTGTCGTGTTTGTTTTTGAGAATTTAAATAAGTATTAATTTGAAACAAAACAGAATCGCACATTTTAAACCAATAAATTTATAGAGTTTATGAACTGTACACGTTGGATTTGCTATCATTTAAATATATTTATTGGCTGACTTTTAAACTCCTATAATTGATGTTGCATTTTACTTGGCCTTCCTAATAATTTTCTAAAGTATAAATCAGATACACTTAGGTATTTGCATGGTGAATCCTTGACTTTGTCAAATGAGGACACTACGTATACATATTCAAATGTATTAGATATTTCCTTGAAAAATAATTATCGTGAATTATTCAGCACTGTAAGGTCATCTCATATTATAACCCGAAAAATTATATATAATATACTTTAAGGAACCTACACATTTAATTAACAAACTGAAAAACGCAGGAAGTGCTGAAACATCTTTCATTTGTTAACATCAGTGAATAATGCTTTCGGGTGCACTTTTAGTGAAACAAACAATCTTATTTTGTTTCGTTTTAAATTTTATATTTGTTGTGAAACCAATGACTCAGAGGTAAATTCAGTTCTTTTATATAATTAAAAATACATGTGTAATATAAAGCTTACACTGTATTACTATGACTTTTATCTTTTTTAAATAGTCGTGGATATGCAGCTGTGAGTACAATGACTAAAGGTAAAATATTCCTTTTAAGATTGTATGGTTTCTATTAGATATATTTTATAAAATCACAGCATCTGAAATTAATAACACATTGAGTTTAAGTATTTCAGTACCTTTTTCAGTTTGTCCAATTGGATACATTGGTTTGAATTGTTCATTGCGATGCAGATACCCAGCCTTTGGATACCTTTGCCAGAACAGATGTATTTGCAAACAATCACGCTGTAATCACAGGAAGGGATGTGAAAGTATGTGTTAATTTTAACAGTAAATATTGTTTTTTGTTAAGTTGTTCAATTTTACAGGTCAGTTGTTCAGTTGTTTGTTTACATTTTCATCCACGATAAAAATGCAGTTACGTACATGCATAACGTTTCGAATGTTGTAATGAATTGTATAATAGGTTACTAGTAATTCAAATATAATGATATTTTTATAGGGAAAAAAACTGTTCAATTTTATGAGTGCATACGTGTACGTTTAGTTGTTTTAGTTGCATAGCACGAACCATTTGTTTATCGATGTGAATAATCAAGACATTATAGTAAAGTAATTATTTCCCAATTAAAACCGATGTCACTGAACTTATATTTTTTCTATTATTTATTTGAATATTTAATTGATTTATCTCGTTTTTTCCCGAATTTATATTTAATTTCCAATAAATGCTTATGTAGTGAATACAATATTTTTTATAGGGTGCCCAATTGGTGTGTTTGGTCCAAATTGTGAAGTAAAATGTCGATTTCCAAGTTTTGGTTTTCAGTGTCAACAAAATTGCAGTTGCGAAGAAAATCGCTGTGACTATCAGGAGGTATGCATATAAAGTGAGTAAAGTTGTCATATTTTGACAATAATTCATATAAATGGTTAAGAACAAGGGCATTACAGCGTTTAGATTAAAATATACAATTATTGATACAATGTTGTATTCCTGCTAATTTAACATGCAGTACTGATATGTTCTGAACTAGCTTTTGAATAATCTTATTTTAAGCATATGTTTATGCATTACATTGGAATACATGATTTTTATAGTATCTATATAATGTTCACTTCTTTAGTCTCAATATTCTATATTTCATGTTTCAAAAAAGTTGTTTCAACAGGCAGTTTCAAAGTGTTTACTCAAATGCCGAATGCTTCAGATACGTTGTCATACAGCTTATACATAAACATAAAGAATATTATATTGTTGAAATTGAGATTTGTCGTTGTCATTGTTTATGAGCCTCCATGGGATGATACATGTAAAAAAATACCTTCAGCCAAGTCTTCAGTTGAGTTGTGCAATCTCAAAACTGTGAATATTCCATATCTATAAAGGCTGTATCAAAGTTTTTCTTGTAGATTTTACGATGAACAAAATGGTTACGACCGCTTTATCTACCTTAATATCCACACAGGATGAATTAGGTAAATTAATGCTGTTTATATATAGCGAACATGCAAGTAAGTTTTTGTTGATTCATGCTAGAAAAAACATCAATGTCTCATTATATGCTTGATAACTTTAGAATATATATCATTTTAATAAATAATGAAAACAAACCTGCCTTACTTTCAAAATAACCATCGTTCTCTCAATATTTGCTCTTTAATTGTGTGTTTATGTTTAAACGTTTGCGGTGAGACCTTTGCCGCAAGAAACTGAGAGTAACATTGTACTAGAAATCCACAGGAATTCAGGCTAAGTGTAAAACAATTGAAAAAAAATTGCTTGGTACCTTTTAAGATTTTTATTATGAATAAAACTCCTTAGCGGGTTCCAGGTCTTTCTAGTGATATTGTTAAAAGTTATCTTGAGTTCTGAACAGTATTCAACTAATAAGCATAGGTAAACAGTTTATTGGTATAAGATTCATCTTTAGGTACAAATGTACCTGATTAGTTGTAATGACTCTGTATATGTAATGACACATTATACAACTTAAATCAAAAGTAGTTTCAAATTGAAGGAGCTTGTATATTTCGGCTGACCCTAAAAAGGGCCCTGATGGTGCCCACTCTATTCAGCATTCTTTGGATAGAAAATTTTGTTTTCTACAAGTGAAACTAGAAATTGTTAATGGTTTATTTCTTTATTCTTTTAAATATAATTTTGTTATATGAAGAGATAACTTATTATAATCTAGTTCCTTGTACCTTTGAATTATCCTATGTACACGTTTGACAGTCATATGCATATGGTAAAACAAAACAGATGTAATCACAAAAACAATTATTTCTCGTGTGAAAGTTCGTACATGTTAACTTTGCCTCATCATTCAGTTTGGAACCTTTCCGTACTCAGCACCAGCCTTATGGTACTTTAAATATGTTTCAGAACATATACTTGATTTAGATATTTCACTGATACATTTGCATATTGTTCATAGTATTGTATCTAAGGAGAGTCATAAATTAGTTCATATCAAGTCAACCTCGAGCAATGTATTTTAGCTTATACAAAATAATTCAAGTATACATCAACTACAATCCATGATTTGGATAGATAATTGTTTTCTGTTTATGATCTGTAATTGGTTTGAATAATAATTTGGTCGAAAGAAACAAAAAAAATATAAGCTCGCCATCAAATCACGTGGATATCGAAAATAATTTTAAATATAATTTTGTTATAAGAAGAAAGAACTAATAATGTTCTTGTTCCTTGTACCTTTGAATTATCCTATGTACACGTTTGACAGTCATATGCATATGGTAAAACAATACAGATGTACATGTAATCACAAAAACTTTTATTTCTCGTGTGAAAGTTCGTACATGCTGTTTAACTTTGCCTCGTCATTCAGTTTGGAACCTTGCTTTACTCGGCACCAGTCTTATGGTACTTTAAATATGTTTCTGAACATATACTTGATTTAGATATTTCACTGACACATGTGCATATTGTTCATAGTTATGTATCTAAGGAGAGTCATAAATTAGTACATAATTATCAAGTCAACCTCGAGCAATGGATTTTAATTTATAAAAAATAACTAAGAACACATCAACTACAATCCATGATTTGGAAAGATAATCGTTTTCTGTTTATGATTTGTAATTGGTGTAGTTAATAATTTGGTTGAAAGAAAAGAAAACTAGCTTGCATATAAATCATGATGTTTTACATGCAACTTCTACAAAAAAATAGGCTTGGGGAGCATCTGTGGTTCAAACTGTGCAGTGAACTATATATATAATGACTCAACAAAAGTTCAAACTTCATATAAAATGCATTGACCAGTTATATACTAACCTTATTATGAATGCACTTATTTTTTTAAAATGTGTGAAATAGAATGTAGAATCATAACCAAATGGATGATTTAAACTAATTAGATCGTGAATCGGTTACTTCATGTGTAATCAAAACAACTATTCTACTGGATATAACGCCACAATTACTACGAAGATGAAACTTTAAGTGTTTTACAAATTGCATTTGATTGCAAGTATAATTTTGCTGCAAGGAAATACGCCTTCGCTTTATTTTTGTTTTGTTTCCTGTTTTGGAAAATCAGTAGAAGCAATATATGGTAATATAATGAAATATTTACACACAGAAATGTGAGAGTTATGTAGTTCGATGGATTCCATATTGATGAAAACTGTACTGTTTTTATCTAGTGATTGTAAAATGTAAATTTTCAGAAAGTAAAATTGAAATTTTCTTCAGCTCCACTAATTCCTCTTATTAACTAGTATGTCCATGCGCAAAAAATATAATATTTTTGATAAAGGATGGAATAAAAAGCTACAACTAAGTCGACAAAGATTACTCGTAAGTATTTTTTTTAACTGAAGATAATGCAATAGAACTGAAACTACATTTTATCATTTGGTGTACCTGTTTATGCTTTTATTTTCAGCGTGTTCACCTAGACTCGTTGGAAACAACTGCAACATTCCGTGTCGCTATCCCAATTTGGAAACTACTGTCAGAGCATATCCAGCTGTAACATATTGGCTTGCAACGCTATCACTGGTTGCAATTGTAAATTTTCATACATATTGAGTTTTGTATGATGAATATTCAAATATGTTATCTTTATCTATTGTTGACTAGTTGTCAACATACCTTTCATTTCATGTTAAAACATTGCTTGATCAAGAGGTTTTTTTTAGTTCTTGTTGTTTTATTCAATATAGCATCTATGTTCATATTTTCTTCTACAAATATTTTATGAGAAAAGTATTCTACGTCTATTTAAGTGGGATCACAGACGTTATATCCTGCTAAAAAATTGTCACCAGTCGTATTGTCATTTCATTTTTTATGCTAAAATTACAAACCCAAAACGTTAGTTAACTGCGTATTTGATAAAATATGCATAGCTTTATGTAACAAGATTTAAAAAAATGTATGAATAATATTATCTTCCTAATACATGCTTAAAATCTGAACAGTCAGTTTCTGGTGGTGTGTTTAAAGGCCACATCTTAAACGTTTTATTCGTTCACTAGTTTTCCCAGTTGGGTACCTGGGCGCAAAATCTGAGAAAACTTGCAGACATCCTAGCTACGGTAGTGGATGTCAGATGAAGTGTAACTGTACACAAGAATTGAGTGACCACGTACACCGATGTTCCGATACCAGTATTGAACGTATAATTCATGTTGTATATTTCTCATCCACGTTCAGGGATGGGGTCAATTACAATGGAAAGTAATTAATTAAATTACAATTACTTGCTTAAATTCTTCAATTAAATTACCATTACCATTACAAGAGTTTTCAAATGTAATTAATTAAATTACAATTACTTTGCAGATGTAATTAATTAAATTACAAATTACATTTTCATCATTTACTAAAACCATGTTTTATATACAACACATAAACATTATAATAAGAAGGTATTTTTTATAATATGAATAAAATTTCCTCATATAATCAAAATGATTTCACTGTTAGAGAATTTGCTAACTTTACTGATAATTTGTTACAATTTTTGGAAAGAAAAAAATATAAATTTGGTTTTTATTGTTTATTTTAAAACACAGGTACTGGTAGTCACAATGTGGAGGTGTCCCATACACCCTGATATTCAATAAACATTTAGAAGTCATATCCCTTAACCTACACCTACCATGTCAACTAAAGTATTTCTCCTTTGCATTTTTATACACTATTTTTTTTCTTTGTAAATACAATGCCAAAGTACAGGTTAATCTCAGGTAGAGGGCGGACTATACACATGTAATTGTTATCAAAACACAATTCACACCTGTTGTTCTCTACTTAATTATCAAAATGTTGGCAAATAAGGGAAACACACCCTGTGGACATGTTAGGCATCAAAAACTAATACCCATTTGAAGCCATGCATTTTAGCTCTGTGTATTTTAGGCTATCAATTACAAAGCATGACTTGATAGTTTATATAATTTCGATAACACTGATTTTGTTTGTAAATTAAACAGTGATGTTTTAAACTAACTCAATGATAATTGACACACTAATTATTCTAATAAGAAGGGAAATAAGTATTTTTTAAGAAAAAAGAGATCAAACCAATCATCAAATACATGTACTTAATTACATTTGGGAAACTTATCATTAAATATTGAATCACTGAAAAAATCCATTTTGAAAAATATTAAGTATGATATATATAATAATAGTTCAATGCTTTTTAGCTACTCTTTGAACTAGACCTAATGTACCATTGTGTGGGGCAAAATGGGTAGTGGACAGCTTCATATTTCTATGTACATCAGTGTGTAATTGAAAGTAATTGAAAAGTAATTGGAATTACATGCCTTTTTTGAAAGTAATTAATTAAATTACCATTACATGTAATTGAAAATGTGGCCAATTACACATTACTTTTAATTACATCAATATTTGTAATTAATTACACTCAATTACCATTACAAATTACCATTACCCCATCCCTGTCCACGTTTAGAGGCAATTTCTCCTTCCGAACAAATGTATACTACATTTTGTTTAGACAAACATCGTTAACATTCAAGCGTGTTTCTTTTGGGAGGTCGCACGATTTGTTCAATTTAATTATGGCAATTTAATAATGCATTGATCTTTAATGAAAAAAAGTATAAATGCCAGAAAAGAGATTAAGTAATTTTTCAGTCTTTCTTTATGCTAATGCAAACTAGTAAAAAGGTACGTGTTAGTATGATAAAAGTATAAACGACACGTAATAAATACAGATACATCGATATGATATGAGGTCGAAAACTCCATAGCGGTGTATTCTTAAAAGTGTAACGAATGTGTAAAACGTTTAATTTGAAACGGGGAATCGTCAGTTTTATGAAAATCAATCAACGTACATGACATGAAAATAATTGTATCTAATAATGAAATCTCGTGACCTTGCAATAAATATGGCATTTATAATATTTTGTGTGTTATCATAATTAGCATTTAAAGTCAAGATATTCAAACATTAGTATGTTAACGTCTATTTTTAGCATTCGTTGAATAGAGAAATCTCATGAAGCATAGTTTATGTGAAAAAACATCCAGATTTGAAGTCCAAAAAATCACTATGTGAACGTTTCTTTCGATTTCAACGTCTATTACCGAATATAGAACACATTTTTATTTATCATCAGGCAAAAAACAATATTTAGTTTTTTTTATAATATTGCATCATTTCATCGTGCTAATTTTTAAGTTGTAAAAAGGGTTCTGAAATCTGAAATTGAACGATTACTGTCCCTGTCATCAATCAAAAGATGATTGTCCTATGATATGTAATTGTGCAAATGGCATTGAAGATCACGTGTAAAAATGTAATGTGTCAAATTACAAAGGTAAAATAAGCATTTATGGTGTATATATATATGATGATTTCGATGATCCAAAATCATCAGCTGGCTCCAGATTGCTTTGGGGATCTTGTTCAAATTGAACAGCATTTGACTACTAACCAAAGATTAACCGTTTTTTTAGGGTGAGCTATTTAACAACAGATATTGTGCTATAAAAGAAATGAGAAAAATATTTTTGGTTTAGTTTCTTATACCTATCACTAATACAACATATACTCTTTATATTTATTAGGACAATCAAAACAAATTAAATCTCAAAATTATTATTTCTTGTGTTAAATATACACTACGTAAAATCATGTTATTAAACATTCCATTTCCATTTAGTATGGTTCTTTGCTTTGCTCGACGTCGCTCTTATGGTTCATAGAAAACGTTTAATAGCATATACATTTACTTCATTATTCATTTCACTAAATTATTGTTCAGAGTCACAACATCTATATAAAAAGGTACATATTTAGTACTGTACAATGTACGAGACATAAAATTCTGTTTAAAGGGGCATGGTCACGATTTTGGTTATATTTCATTTTTCTGTTTTTACTATTTATAATGCTTAATGAATGTATTTCTAATGATCAAATGAAATGTGGGTGCCCGTCGATGGGTTTTAAACAAGATACAGGGATCGCAATTCTTTGTCATGTAAACAAGGCTCATGCCCTGTTTATGTTTACATAGGTTCAATATACAAGATATATCTTTTTAAGATGATTTGTCTATATTCTTATTCATTTTAAGTATAAATAAACAGTTCCTAAAGATTAACACATTCATTTTAGGTCTAAAACTGGAATTTTCACTTCAACGTTCAAAATGTAAACAAAAGCTTTGTTTACATAGCGAGGAATTGTAAGCTCTGTAACTCGCTTATAACTCAACAAATGACATTTAAATTTTGGTTGCCTATCAAAAATACCTTACTGAAGCATTTACAACATTAAAAACGAATATATTATTTTTGACCAAGTCGTGACCATGCCCCTTTAAAGCTATTAGTAAATATAGAAAAACATGGCTAACAGCGTGTTTTAACCCCACACGATAGTATTTGGCACAATCATAACAAATGATTTTGTACTACAATTTAGAGGCCATGTTGTAAACAACCCTTTAAAGTGCGGTTTTTAAAAATATCCAATTGATGTTTTCTTAAACTGTCTGTTACTTATAAGGTTACAGCATATTACAATTAGCAATAAGTTTAAATGAAAAAATAGCAAAAGACGCCTGAATATTTTGTTTTAGGATATATCTTCAAACAACAACCACTGAAAGAAGAGAGTGACTGGGACCGAGAACAGTCTTTTGTTGATAATGATGCTTTTTTTACAATGCATTCTTATTTCAAGTCATTTTGCGAAATACTAATGCAAAATTTTGGAAGTGTGTTCTCTGCCTTTCATTCAAGCTGACCTCGATGATCAAGAAAAGTCTGAAGTATATGCCAATATGTTACGTTTATTTATGCATAATTTTTATGTCTGCACCTGTTTTGCCATGCGCGTAACAGATGCACTGTCACAAAGCGACATCTTATTGATGTTGTAAACATCGGTATTACAAAGTTATATATAGCAATCTATCCTTGTTAAGATAATTGTTTCGTAAGACTTTATTCTATTCGTTCTTGTATGGCACTTAAAAAGTTAGGAACAATACGCTTTGTTTGAAGCATACACTCAGAATAACAGTACTTGGAATCGTTCCAAAGCACACCTATTTTGTACCACTTAACAATGGTAAGTAGCTTTATTTCAAATATGTTTCTTTGTGTAATGTAATCTAATATCAATTAATAAAACCTATGACGGATTTGTAAACTTACTGCAAAACAATATGTTACTATACGTCGAATAACAAGCAATAAAAAGTTACCAACAATTATCCGAGAAAATTAGCAGATTTAAATTTAAATTCTATGATGGGTATATTATAAATCGTTATAAACTTTTTTTATTCAGAAAGGGGCTGGTGTATTATATTTAGAATTTAAATTATCAATTTAATTGGCATCTAAAACACATAAACCTTTTGAGAAACTCCTCTATCAGTGTAGTTATTCTAACGTTATTATGCTTAAATGTGTACATTATACTTTTTGGTATTGATATATACTCATGACTAACAAAATGCAATAATTAAACATTTTATTAATGATAATCATAAACTAAACAAGCAGATTTTTGTGTTTGTTTGATAGTGGTATCATAGTGGTATCATACAATTCAGGTTATATAACTACGCATTTAATGTATGCTATTGTAAACCATTTCTAATAATTTTCGAATGTAAGTGCAAGGAATACCACTTAGTTTCAAAAATGTAATGTTCCTTGATTTCTAA
The DNA here is from genome assembly GCF_025612915.1 of Magallana angulata. NCBI lineage: Eukaryota > Metazoa > Mollusca > Bivalvia > Ostreida > Ostreidae > Magallana > Magallana angulata. The sequence continues at coordinate 33,900,437 of NC_069115.1, forward strand.
TTTTTGATATACATCTCCATTTAAGTTTAATCGTCACATGAATCAAGCTCAACTGGAAATGTGAATAGTTTATATTCTGATGCATCCTTTTATAATGAATTTTCATTTTTCTGTCTGATGAGTGCAAGATTGAGATTATCTGTAGAATTAAGATCAACGTAAGTACACGCAACGTTTAAAGCTGTGAATATCTGAAGCTGATTATCAAATATTCTAACATTTCGTTTTTATTCGAATTATTTTACATATCTTACTTATCTAGGAAAGAATTACAGTCAACAACAAAACATATGGTTGTCGTATGTAAGTATTTCTTTCAGATAAGGTTTCGACGCATTCCGGATCTTTTTATGATCCCATATTTTTTGTTCACCCATTATATTTAGGTTGTTTGCCCGGACGAATAAGAGAAAATTGCAGAATTCCGTGTCGTTATCCTAGCTATGGTAGTACATGTAAATGTCAGAAGGAATGTAATTGTGAGAAGTCCCATTGCAGCTTAAACTCAGTAACCGATTGCATTGGCATGAAAATGTTTCTATCGCATCTTCTTCCGATTTATTTTTTAAATTGTGATTTTTGTCTAGATTATACATTTATTAAAACTTTTCATATTTTGTAAAATAAAATCAATATTTTATGCTACTGTTTTTGGAGAGGGTTTGATGACTTTATTCACAGTTCCAGCGTCATATTCAGTTATCGTGACATTTTTCCATATATCAAAAAGTTTTTAAAAAATACTTAACGGTAAAAAAATGATTAAAAAAAAATATGAGAATGTCACGCTTTATATTTAAGAAAGATTCAAGAAAAAAATATAAAAGATATTAGTAAATAATAACTTATAACAATGATAAGTGCAGTGTAGAATGATAATAGGCAGTTCGTGTTAGTTCTTTTGTTTTGCATAGCTATGCCTTGAAAAAATTACATAGATTTGTAATTATTATATTTCATCAGGCTGCCCAAACGGCTACATGGGAAATGAATGTAAACAATAATACAGATACCAAAATTATAGCAAGGAATGTCAGATTCGGTGTAGATGTAATTTAGACTTTTGTGCAAAAAGAAAATTTAAAAACATATTGGGTTTATAAATACATAATGATCATTTGAAATTATGTCTTTAAAAATCGTGCTATTTGCTGAAAACGTTTTGTTGCAGACAAACTCCAAAGACAAACATTTGAATGATAAATGGTGTTAATATTGAATATTTATAGCGAGTTCATGAATATGTCAAAAAGGCATACGTCAAGATATGCTAGCGTTGATTCATGATTTTATCGGGTGGACCACTAAAATGGTATGGGACACCTGTCAGCATAAAAAAACGAGTAAATAACATAAT